>NC_057864.1:78995881-79320881 GCF_019393635.1 Dromiciops gliroides
GCCAATCTGATATGTGTCAGGTGGTACCTCAGAGTTGTTTTTTATTTGCACCTCTCTAATCAATAGTGATTTAGAGCATTTTTTCCTATGGCAATAGATAGCTTTGATTTCTTCATCAGAAAACTGCCTGCTCATATCCTTTGACCATTTCTCAACTGGGGAATGACTTGGATTCTTATAAATTTGATTTAGTTCCCTATATATTTTAGAAATGAGGCCTTTATCAGAAGTACTGGCCATAAAAATTGTTTCCCAGCTTTCTGCATCCCTTCTAATTTTGGATGCATTGTTTCTGTTTGTACAAAACCTTTTAAATTTAATGTAATCAAAATCATCCATTTTGCATTTCATAATATTCTCTATCTCTTGTTTGGTCATAAACTGCTCTCCTTTCCAAAGATCTGAAAGGTAGACTATTCCTTTTTCTCCTAATTTACCTATGGTATCACCTCTTATGTCAAAATCATGTGCCCATTTTGACCTTATTTTAGTATAAGGTGTCAGATGTTGTTCTATGCCTAATTTCTGCCATACTATCTTCCAGTTTTCCCAGCAGTTTTTGTCAAATACTGAATTCCTATCCCAGAAGCTTGGGTCTTTGGGTTTATCAAACAGTACACTACTAATGTCATTTACTAGTGTGTCTTCTGTGCCCAGCCTATTCCATTGATCCTCCACTCTATTTCTTAGCCAGTACTAGATAGTTTTGATGACTGCCACTTTATAGTAGAGCTCCAGATTTGGTATAGCTAACCCACCTTCCTGTGCATTTTTTCCATTATTTCCCTTGATATTCTTGACTTTTTGTTTTTCCAGATGAATTTTGTTATTATTTTTTCTAGCTCTATAAAATAATTTTTAGGTATTCTGATTGTTATGGCACTGAATAAGTCAATTAGTTTAGGTATAATTGTCATTTTTATTAAATTAGCTCAGCCTATCCATGAGCAATTGATATCTTTCCAATTATTCAGATCTGATTTGATTTGTGTGAAAAGTGTTTTGTAATTGTGTTCATAGAGTTCCTGGGTTTGTCTTGGCAGGCAGACTCCCAAGTATTTTATATTGTCTACCATTACTTTAAATGGAATTTCTCTTTCTATCTCTTGCTGCTGGACTTTGTTGGTCATGTATAGAAATGCTGATGATTTATGTGGATTTATTTTATATCCTGCTACTTTGCTAAAGTTCTTAATTGTTTCAAGGACTTTTTGAGTTGATTGTCTAGGATTCTCTAAATATACCATCATATCATCTGCAAAGAGTGATAGTTTTGTTTCCTCCTTGCCTATTCTAATTCCTTTAACTCCTTTTCTTCTCTGATTGCTAAAGCTAACATTTTTAGTACAATATTAAATAATAGCGGTGATAATGGACATCCCCGTTTCACCCCTGATCTTATTGGGAAGGCCTCTAACTTATCTCCATTACATATAATGCTTGTGGATAGTTTTAGGTAGATACTGCTTATTATTTTAAGGAAAGCTCCACCTATTCCTAAACTCTCTAGTGTTTTTATTAGGAATGGGTGCTGTATTTTGTCAAAAGCTTTCGCTGCATCTATTGAGATAATCATATTATTTTGGTTAGTTTTCTTATTGATGTGGTTGATTATGTTAACAGTTTTCCTAATGTTGAACCATCCCTGCATTCCTGGTATGAATCCCACCTGGTCATAGTGTATTATCCTGGTTATCAATTGCTGTAATCTCCTTGCTAATATCTTATTTAAGATTTTAGCATCAATATTCATTAGGCAAATTGGTCTATAATTTTCTTTCTCTGGTTTTGCTTTGCTTGGTTTTCATACCATCATATTTGTATCATAAAACCAATTTGGTAGAACTCCTTCACCTATTTTTCCAAATAATTTGTATAATATTAGAATTAATTGTTCTTTAAATGTTTGGTAGAATTCACCTGTAAACCCATCTGGCTCTGGGGATTTTTTCTTAGGAAGTTCATTAATGGCTTGTTCAATTTCTTTTTCTAATATGGGCTTATTTAAGGATTTTATTTCCTCTTCAGTTAACCTGGGCAGTTTGTATTTTTGTAAATATTTATCCATTTCATTTAGATTGCTAAATTTATTGGCATACAGATGGGCAAAATAGTTCCTAATTAATTGCTTTAATTTCCACTTCATTGGTGGTAAGATCACCCTTTTCATTTTTGATACTGGTAATTTGGTTTTCTTCTTTCTTTTTTTTTAAATCAAATTAACCAGTGGTTTATCTATTTTATTGTTTTTTCATAAAACCAGCTCTTAGTTTTATTGATTAATTCTATAGTTTTCTTGCTTTCAATTTTATTAATTTCTCCTTTAATTTTCAGAATGTCTAGTTTAGTATCTAATTGGGGATTTCTAATTTGGTCTTTTTTTAGCATTTTAAGTTGCATGTCCAATTCTTTGATCTCCTCTTTCCATTTTTTATTCATGTAAGCAGTTAGAGCTATAAATTTTCCTCTAAGCACTGCTTTGGTTGTATCCCATAGATTTTGGTATGTTGTCTCATTATTGTCATTCTCTTGGATAAAGTTATTGATTGTTTCTATGATGTGTTGTTTGACCCACTCATTCTTTAGAAAGAAATTTAGTTTCCAACTGATTTTCAGTCTACCTTTCCATGGTTCTTTATTACATGTAATTTTTATTGTATCATGATATGAGAAGGCTGCATTTACTATTTCTGCCTTTCTGCATTTGACTATGATGTTTTTGTGCCCTAATACATGGTCAATTTTTGAAAATGTGCCATGTACTGCTGAGAAAAAGGTGTATTCCTTTCTATGCCCAATTCAATTTTCTCCAGACATCTATCATGTCTAAATTTTCTAATATTCTATTCACCTCTTTCACTTCTTTCTTATTTATTTTGTGGCTAGATTTATCTAATTCTGAGAGGGGAAGATTCAGATCCCCCACTAGTATAGTTTTGCTGTCTATTTCCTCTTGTAACTCATTTAACTTCTCCTCTAAGCATTTGGATGCTATACCACTTGGCGCATACATGTTTAATATTGATATTACTTCATTATCTATAGTACCTTTTAGCAAGATGTAATTTCCTTCCTTATCTCTTTTAATTCGATCTATTCTTGCCTTTGCTTCATCTGAGATAAGGATTGCTACCCCTGCTTTTTTGTTTAACTTTTTTTTTTTTTTTTTTTTAGTGAGGCAATTGGGGTTAAGTGACTTGCCCAGGGTCACACAGCTAGTAAGTGTTAAGTGTCTGAGGCCGGATTTGAACTCAGGTACTCCTGACTCCAGGGCCGGTGCTCTATCCACTGCGCCACCTAGCTGCCCCCTACCCCTGCTTTTTTGACTTTAGCTGAAGCATAATATATTCTGCTCTAGCCTTTTACCTTTACTCTGTGTGTATGTCTCTGCTTCAAATGTGTTTCTTGTAAACAGCATATTGTAGGATTCTGGGTTTGTTTTTTTTTTTAGTGAGGCAATTGGGGTTAAGTGACTTGTCCAGGGTCACACAGCTAGTAAGTGTTAAGTGTCTGAGGCCGGATTTGAACTCAGGTACTCCTGATTCCAGGGGCGGTGCTCTATCCACTGCGCCACCTAGCTGCCCCAGGATTCTGGTTTTTAATCTACTCTGCTATTTGCTTCCATTTTATCAGAGAGTTCATCCCATTCACATTCACAGTTAAAATTATTAACTTTATTTACCTCCATCTCCTTTTCCCCATTGTACTCTTTTTTCTCCTTCTTTCTCCCTATTCCACTTGACCAGTGTTTTGCTTCTCACCACTGCCTCCATCAATCTGCCCTGCCTTTTATCAGCTGCCCTTCTTTTTCTTGCCCCTTTTTCCCCCACTTGTGCCCTCCCTTCTATCAATACCACCCTTTCCCCCTTCTCTTTTTGTTTCCTTAAAGAGTAAGCTAAGTTTCTTTATACAAATGGGAGTGTATTTTATTCCCTCCTGAACCAAGTCTGATGAGAGTAAGGTTGCAACAATGCCCACCCCTCCCTTCTTTCCCTCTGTTGTAATGGGTTCTTTTTGTGCCTCTTCCTATGATATAATTAACCCCATTCCTCCTCTCCTGTCCTCTCCTCCTCCTAGTCTTCTTTTATTCTGACCCTTAAGTTTCTTTTTATCATCATGTCAAAGTTGATTTAATAACAATACCTTTACAGAGATTCAGATCTCAAGAGTTAAAAGTATTATCCTCCCTCATACGGACTCAAGCAGTTTAACATCATTGAACAACCCTTTTCTCTCCCTTGTTTGCCTCTTTATATTTCTCTAGGGTCTTGTATTTGGAGATCACATTTTCTGTTCAGTTCTGGTCTTTTTCTCAGAAAGTCTTAGAAGTCTCCTAGTTCATTGAATGCCCATCTTTTCTTCTGAAAGAGAATAATCTGTTTTGCTGAATAGTTGATCATGGGTTGTAATCCAAGCTCCTTTGCCTTCCTGTATATCATATTCTAAGCCCTGCAATCCCTTAATGTTGAAGGTGCCAGGTCCTGTGCAATCCTGACCTGTGGCTCCATGGTATTTAAATGGTTTCTTTCTGGCTGTTTGGAGTATTTTCTCCTTCACCTGATAATTCTGGAGTTTGGCTGCAGTATTCCTTGAAGTGTTCCTTTTGGGGTCTCTTTCAGTAGGTATTCGGTGGATTCTTTTAATGATGATTTTATCCTGATTCTTTTTGTTTGTTTGTCTTGGGGCTTTTTGGCGTGGCAATGAGGGTTAAGTGACTTGCCCAGGGTCACACAGCTAGTAAGTGTTAAGTGTTTGAGGCCGGATTTGAACTCAGGTCCTCCTGAATCCAGGGCCGGTGCTTTATCCACTGCGCCACCTAGCTGCCCCTATCCTCTGATTCTACAATTTCAGGGCAGTTCTCCTTAATAATTCCCTGGAATATGGTATCTAGACTCTTTTCTTGATAATGGCTTTCAGGTAGTCCAATAATTCTCAGATTATCTCTCCTGGACCTATTTTCCAGGTCAGTTGTTTTTCCAATGAGGTATTTCATATTTTCTTCTATTTTTTCAGTCTTTTGGTTCTGCTCATCAGATTCTAATTGTCTCATGTAGTTATAAGCTTCCCTCTGCTCAATTTTAATTTTAAGACCTTATTTTCCACAGTAAGCTTTTGTACTTCTTTTTCTGTTTGGCTAATTTTTTCTCTCATTTGTCCAATTGTATTTTTTAAGGAATTGCTTTCCTCAGTCTTTTTTTGTGCTTCTTTTTACAGTGTAACTCTCATTTCTCTTATTTCTTTGTCCATTTTTTCTTCTACCTCTCTTATTTGGTTTTAAAAAGCCTTTTTGAGCTCTTTAAAGAAAGCTTTTTGGTCTTGAGACAAGATCATCTTCCCTCTTGAGTCTTCACTTGTGGGCATTTTGACCAACTCATCTGCATTTGAGTTTTGGTCTTCCCTTTCACCAGAGAAGTTGTCAGTGTTAAGGGTCCTTTTTTGTTTCTTTCTCATGTTGTAGGCTATTTTTAAACTTATCAAGTTGAAGTCTGCTCCTGGGGCACAGGGTTCATGGTTGCAAGCTTCTTATTGCTCTCATCTGTCCCACTCTCACTCAGCTGCCCCACTCTCAGCTGTGTCGAATTGAAACAGTGTTGAACTGTCCACTGAACCTACCTATGCTGAGAGAGCTGCCCATTAAGCCAAGATTTGCGGAGGTGAGCTGCCAGCTGGGATGAGTAGTGCTGAGCTGCCCTCCCCTTTTACCCAGGTGAGACAGAGCTTTTCTGAAGTCTTCTAAATTATCTCATGTAGCAGGATTTTGTGTCTCTTTTTGTAGGTTCTGTAGTTCCAGAATCTGTTTAGAGGCTTGATTTAATGTTGTTTTTGAGGGAAATATGTGAAAGCTCAGGAAAGTTCCTAGCTTCTCTCTGCCATCTTGGCTCTGCTTGTTCACTCTTAATATCAGGCATTGGGCCTATTTAAAGCTCCTCACTGAATACCTCATAATTTTGCAAGACTGAATAAGCATTGGTACTCCCATGTATCCCGTACCCTCTGCCCCTTTGATTGGAAGGCAAAGCTATGAACTCCTCCCACTCTTCCAAGAGATCACCTAGACCTGCCTTCTCTTCATTTCCTACTGCAGGATTTCTCCATAATGCCCCACTCCTTTCCTTCCCCTGTTCCCCTTTCAATTTCTTTTGTTTGTTGTCTCCTACCATTAATCCATAGCCTCCTTGAGAACAGAGCCTACTTTTCTTTTTCCTATTTGGACTCTCAGTATTTAGTACAGCGTCTAACACATAATAGGTGCTTAATAAATATTTATTGACTCATCTAAGTGATTTAGTCCTTTCAGGTCAATAATCATTTATTGAGTAGCTACTATTTGTCAGGCATTGTACTACATGCTAAATCCTTTCTTGCTAAGCTTTACATATAAGTCTTTCATTTCAGGTTGAATCTGTTCTGCTTCCAGCTATTTGAACTTACCCTGGTGGTTTTCTTGTGTTACTCACAGAACATGGATTCTATATAATGCCTACATAATTGTAGATTCTACATGACATCCTTTTGATGTGTATCCCTTGCCCAAATGACTTTTGCCTGGAAAAATAATCCTTTCAGTGATGGTACCCTTATGGACTCCCCTCACTTCTGATCCCCATTGCCCCAAAGCTACCTAAGGTTCAAGGCAATTTTAGGTTAGCCTCTTCTCAAAACCATTTCTTGTGAGTCCTTGGTGATGTTTCTTTTACCAAACCAAATAGGACACTCATTTGTTCAAAGCAAAAAAAAAATTATGAAATGCAACCAAACTAATAAGAAAATCTTCCCTCATATACAATGATATTGATACTATTTGTGGGAGCATTAAATAGCATGATAGGATTGAAATATAATTGTTTCTGGAACCAGAAGAAATAGATTCAACCCCCTCCTCTGATGATTACTGTCTATATGACTTTAGTCATTTAGTATCTTGGATCCCATTAGTAAAATGAAAGTGTTATAATAAATGACCTATGAAGCCCCCTTTAACTCTGTTTAATGAATGGGAATAAGTATCTGGGGAGCAAAAATAGGTGAGGCCATACTTATGAGAGGCTGCAAGGCCTCATGGAAAAGGTACCAGTCTTGGAGTCAGTAAAGACCTGGGTTCAAATTTCACGTCTGGCATTTACTAACTTGATTACTATGAGAAATCCTTTCAACTTCTCTAAAAGCAGACTTGAATGACTTGGGAATTCAATCTGGACTGCCTACCTGTATTGGAGAGCCATGTCTTTGTCAATCTCAGTATCTCTTTGTTCAGGTAGAGGGGTCGGCCTGGACTATCCTCTGTCTCCCTTCCCCTTTGGGCACATTGCTATGCAGGCTTCATGTAAACTCAGTCTTCCTCTTATAGTCTTGTCTACACTTGACATATTATCAAATCTATACATTTCCTTTGTTTGAACCATCCTATCCTCAGTTTTATTCCAATTTTCCTTAAGCTTCTCCATATTTCTCTTAAACTCTCCTTCTTATATGGCCAATTCTTACAGTTGCTGAACTATATAGGTACATTTCCATAATGGGAGTGGGAATGGAAGTTGATAATAGAACTAAGAAGTGGATAGGTGTAGGGTGAGGCATTTTTAAAAAGTTGTTGCTGGTTTTTCATGATTAGATGACCAGGTTACAAGAATGATAAACTACGACTGAACTAGAATAGTGTTATAATAAAGTAAAATTTACAGTGGATTTAATATTGTAACGATTGGAATAACGCCACCTGCTGGATACTTACTGTAGAAGAGTTCTGCCCATGAAGGGAAGGTCTTTGAGGGCAAGACCAGGAGTCAGGAAGTGACGCGGGCTAGTGGGAGGAGGAAGGAAGAGACTGGCGCTCAATCTCGCGCTCTTTCCTTTGGACTCTGGTGGAGAGCGGAGCTAGAAATGTGCTCTCCCTTTAATAGATAGGAATCTAGGCCTTTCTCTCTCTCTTTACCAAATTCTTATTCTCCTTAATAAATGCTTAAAAGTCTAACTCTTGCTAAAGCTTATAATTTATTGGCGACCACTCATTAGATATTTTAGACAGTTTAGCTAGAATTTTAGCCCTTAACAGATGGCTGACCACGAAGAGGAAAGCTAAACCTCAGTCTTCTTCTGATCTTCTGGTTGGGTAAGAAATTTCCCCTCCCTCTCCCTTTAACTGCTAAGTACTGGTGTACTGGCTGTGTTTTCCTTTAAATTTTTTCGAATGGACCTTTTAAACTCCCTAATTATCCTATTTTTGATTTTAGTCTGTTTAACCAGACAAATGGGAGATAAGATCATGTTAATGCTTTGTTTTTGTGGATTTTCTATTTTTCTTTTTATTTTTGTTAAAAGAGCCAGCAACTTACTCACACAAGGAAATATCTCTCCCTCTCCCAACCATGCTTTTTCAGAGAAACCTGAAGAGATTCCAGCAGCTTTTCCCAGTTCTAACAGTAATTGTTGCTTTAATTTTGCATGCCTGGAGGCAATGACCCACCCTCTGGAAGCTTTTAATCCCCTAGCACCTGGAGGCAAAGTGGGGGAAGAGGAATCCAGGCCTGAGTTCAAAATCAAGTCTGATTCAAATTGTGCTGGTCCCTCCCCTCCTCTCCAGACCCCACCCTCTACTCCTCCCATGGCTAAGCCCATTGCTTCCCTTGCCTGGGAAGTCCAGATATCTAATGCTCATGCGCAACTTTCTCTAACTACATTTGCAGCTTCAGGCTCAGCCCTTCCCCAGCCTGGCTGTGCTTCTGAGACAACCTTAAAAAGCCCTTTAAATTCCAGATATGCTCGTTTTGTTCATAATTTTGCTAACCTGCTTTTGTCTTTAATTAGTAATCTTATAAAGTATTTGTATGGTGAAAAGACTGACGGACAATATAGAGGGGTTAAAGAAGAAAAACTTAAGCTGAATAAGAATGACAATCAACATAGTTCAAGACTCTGCTTCTTTTGGCATGGAAGGGTATAGTACAGAAATGTAGAAGCAAGCAGCAAGGTATTGATATGAGTATTGGGGATTTTAGATATCAGAATCAAAAGTGTTCTGAATTCACTCAGAGTATTAATGTCAGTTCAGAGGTTACATAGGATTTCTATGCTATTACATATACATCTTGAAATTAATGGTATGGGTTTATTTTCATAGAGATTTTCATGCATTTGAGATTGTGTTTTATACTTAGTTTCTAAAACAAGAATATTTGTAAAAGCTTTTTATAGTCATGTGATCAAGTTTATATTTTATAATAGTCTTATTAATATTAAGTTCATATTCATTTAGATTTCCTTAGTTTGAATTTCATTGTCTTTTATTGTTCCATGTGTATTTTCTTCTATTCATTTGTCTATCTAATTTTGAAACATTGCAAGATGGTTTTGATTTCATAATACAATGTTAATTCTAGGAGTATTGTGCTCCCATATTCTGAGTTGTTTGTTTTTGTTATTTTTTCTCAACTGATTATTTGATCAAACTCTTTGAAGCATTTCCCTGGCAAATTGGTTGCCATGGCAAGTGTAAAGAAGTATTATTTTTGATAAGCATATTCAAAAAAAAAAAGAGGGGAACATTTGTTTTTTTTTTTTTTTGTTTTTTTTTTTTTTTTTTTTTTTTTAGTGAGGCAATTGGGGTTAAGTGACTTGCCTAGGGTCACACAGCTAGTAAGTGTTAAGTGTTTGAGGCCGGATTTGAACTCAGGTACTCCTGACTCCAGGGCCGGTGCTCTATCCACTGCGCCATCTAGCTGCCCCTAGAGGGGAACATTTGTAAAAGTTTTCTTTTTTCAAAAAAAAAAGTTTTCTTTGAGATTCTGTTGTGCTTTAACTTGTATTTAAATATGTTCAGATTTTTCAAAAAAGTAATTGTATAATAAGTTAAAAAAAAAAAGGGGGTATTATTTGAAATTGTTGCATAATTATATATTGTGTTCTGAGTCAAGATGTATTCACATTTTTTGCAATCATTTATTATCCTCAATTTTTAAATCCATATGAGACTTGGATTATGGGAACTTATCATTTAAGACATTAATTGCCTTTATTCTGAGTTATCAGATGCCAGTTGGCCAAGATGCCATCCAATCACAAGAGGAATACATGCAAAAGCAGACCCTGAACTGTCACATGAGGGGAGACATGCATGAAGTCAAGGTATGGCCGAGGGAACGGCTTTTGACAAATGTTGAGGTTGGATTCTCTTGGTTTA
The DNA here is from genome assembly GCF_019393635.1 of Dromiciops gliroides. NCBI lineage: Eukaryota > Metazoa > Chordata > Mammalia > Microbiotheria > Microbiotheriidae > Dromiciops > Dromiciops gliroides. Next base: position 79,006,059 of record NC_057864.1, read on the forward strand.
ATATTTTATTTTATTTTTCCCCACAATATTGTACAGATGGCTGGAAGTATTGATCCCACCCATCTCACTTCTACACCTGGCTTCTATGCTCCCTCCTATATGCCTGATGCCATGGACATCTCAATCCCATGCATCTGATTAAGTCTGACTCAGTTTCCTCCAATATGTTCGGTGCCATGGACATATATTCCATCCACCTATTTTAAGTCTGGCATACTGCATGGACAGTATATACTGCTCAAGTGTGGGAGTGCTCATATCCCATCATTTCTCTGTTCTTTTATGGTAACACCCATAATTATCTCAGGTGTCATGATAAATACACTGTTGAATTTGGCCTTGATACCTGTTACCAATTATATTAGATTTTTTAATTTCTCATAATGGCATGAGGATAATTAGGCAGATGATGCAAAAAGTGATGAAACAAAGATAAAAAATTATTTTTAATAATTAATATCGCAGCAATTGTCTTCTCAATTACCCTCCATAAGGGGGGGGACTATAGTAATATAATTTTAAAGAATGGTTCAATTTTTGTTTTATTATATGTTTCATGTGTAACAACTAAGATTCTGAATTCCCTTAGACATGTTTTTGAGAACTTTCATTGTTTGATTTGATTATTGATAAAGCTATTTTAAAGTTGTGTTAAGCTCAATTTTGTAGGAAATTTTCCTGGCTGATTACCAGCATCTACACATCAACCCCTGAAAAGACTTCCATTCCACGACTACACCTAGAGGACATCTGAAAAAAGAATTTCAGAGACTTTAAATGAACAGTTTTGTTTTGTTTTTGTTGTTGTTGTTGTTTCTCTTTTCTCTTTCTGTTATAATATACACCATCTGTAACATGTATTCTCTGCAGAGGCCCTCCCTTTGCAAGACCAATGTCAAAGCATCGGTTCATGAGGACAAAAAAAAAAATCACCCCTCTGGACAAAACTTTCCTCTCTTCCTTTTCTATATTATTGTTCACATATTATTAGTTAGCAATAGTTATTATATTCTTTTTACTGTTCCGTCAAGGAAACATTTTGTTTCTTGAGGAACAACAGGGGGGACTGTAACGATTGGAATAACGCCACCTGCTGGATACTTACTGTAGAAGAGTTCTGCCCATGAAGGGAAGGTCTTTGAGGGCAAGACCAGGAGTCAGGAAGTGACGCGGGCTAGTGGGAGGAGGAAGGAAGAGACTGGCGCTCAGGCTCGCTCTCTTTCCTGGGGACGCTGGCGGAGAAGGGAGCTAAAAATGTGCTCTCCCTTTAATAGATAGAAATCTAGGCCTTTCTCTCTCTCTTTACCAAATTCTTATTCTCCTTAATAAATGCTTAAAAGTCTAACTCTTGCTAAAGCTTATAATTTATTGGCGACCACTCATTAGATATTTTAGACAGTTTAGCTAGAATTTTAGCCCTTAACAATATATTAACTTAATTGAGCTAAAATAATGTAATTATAATTAATTTTATGTATTAATATAGCTATAGAATTAATTAACATAATAAAGAGTAATCAAGAACAGTAATATAACAATCATTAATTAATGCACTCAAATGATTTAATTATATTAACTCAACTAATTAATACAATAACATGTTTGAATGTGTATGTGTATATAAATGTATATATATAACTATTATTGTGATAATAATATAGCACATATGCTCTGTCCCTACTCTTTTATTTATTTTATTTTATTTTTTGCAGGGCAATGGAGGTTAAGTGACTTGCCCAGGGTCACACAGCTGGTAAGTGTCAAGTGTCTGAGGCCGGATTTGAACTCAGGTACTCCTGAATCTAGGGCCAGTGCTTTATCTACTGTGCCACCTAGCCACCCCCCTGTCCCTATTCTTTTAAAGCCAGACTGCTAAATCTCCCCCTCAGGGTTCTAGGGTCCTCTGAGGAGGTTGGAGTATCTCTCTTTTCTGATGTCATCAGCTCAAGCCCCTAATTGTGGTACCCCCCATTTGTTAGGGAACTTAGTGATAACCCAAATTACATTTAACCACCTGACATCAGATTAGCTTTCTTTTCTTTTTTGGGGGGGATGTGGGGTAGGGCAATGAGGGTTAAGTGACTTGCCCAGGGTCACAGAGCTAGTGTCAAGTGTCTGAGGCTGGATTTGAACTCAGGCCTTCTTGAATCCAGGGCCAGTGCTTTATCCACTGCACCATCTAGCTGCCCCCCAGATTAGATTTTTATAAAGGAATATTTACTTCAAAGATATAGCAATGACCTACAAACATTTCCTCTAGTTCCTTGGAAGCACAATACCTCCTACCCCACTTTGTTTTGTTGAGGAGGGAATAAGGATCACAACTTAGCTTGATGAGTTTCTACATAGTATTGTTCATGCTGAGGTAATGCAGCTGCTGTCTTTTGCTGGGCAGGGGGCCTGAAGATCCCTGCAAATGACTGATTCCTCTATGCTCCTCCAGGCATCAGTGTGAGACTTGGACTAGACTCCTGTGACTCATGCTTCTGGACTTTGAAACTCTCAAGGATGAAGACTCTACTGCCTACACCTAGAATCCTAAGGACCTAGGTCTGTTTCACAGCAGGGCAGATGGCCTTGGGGAGAGGAGAGAAGGTCCCATGACTGTTCCCCTTATAACACAGTTCCCTCACTAAAAGCCATGAGTAAAGAAGTCACCTCCTTCCCTCAGACACAAATAGAGCAAAGAGAAGTGGCCAGAGCTGATTCAGGGCCTTTAGAAGATGCTGACCAATCCTGTCAGGTAGCCAATGGAAAAATATTCCTCCCAATATGTGGTAGGCCAACCAGAAGCAGTTATGGAATATGCATATATGAATTTCCCTCACAAGCCATCATAGTTCTCTTGGAATCAGCTCCCTTGTATCCTCCACATGGAGAGGTATCATCTTAGTAAGCAGATAGGGTCTGTACATGTAATATACTCTCATTATAATAATAATTAATTTTATATAGAAATTTAACGTTTATAAAATATTTTATATGTACATTATCATTTGAACTTCACAACAACTCTAGGAATAGAAATTATAGGTGTTCTTATCCCAATTTTAAAGATGAACAAACTGAGAATCAGAGAAGTTAAATAACTCTCTCAGAGTCAGATAGTGGCAAAGGTAGGATTTGAATCCAGCTCTCTCCTGCACCATCATACTGCACTGCCTTGCTAATGTTGTTAAGTGGTAGACACAAATGAATGATAGGCAATATTATACAAATGACTATAATTGCCTAAATGTCTTCCAACATTCCTGCTCCAATACTTCTCTGAGAGCTCTCCCATATAACAAAGAAAAGAAAATAAAAAGAGAAAAAAAAGTCAGCAAAACCTGTCAATACATTGAAAAAGTCTGAAAATATATGTAATGTTCCACATTCATGGACCAACTACTTCTACAAAGTAGTAGGGGTAGAGGTCTTATCACTCTTCTTTGGGACCATATTTATTCTTTGTAACTTTGCAACATTCACTTTCTTTCTTCCTTTCTTTCTTCCTTCCTTCCTTCCTTCCTTCCTTTCTTTCTTTCTTTCTTTCTTTCTTTCTTTCTTTCTTTCTTTCTTTCTTTCTTTCTTTCTTTCTTTCTTTCTTTCTTTCTTTCTTTCTTTCTTTCTTTCCTTCTTTCCTTCTTTCCTTCTTTCCTTCTTTCCTTCTTTCCTTCTTTCCTTCTTTCCTTCTTTCCTTCTTTCCTTCTTTCCTTCTTTCCTTCTTTCCTTCTTTCTTTCTTTCTTTCTTTCTTTCTTTCTTTCTTTCTTTCTTTCTTTCCTTCTTTCCTTCTTTCCTTCTTTCCTTCTTTCCTTCTTTCTTTCTTTCTTTCTTTCTTTCTTTCTTTCTTTCTTTCTTTCTTTCTTTCTTTCTTTCTTTCTTTCTTTCTTTTTGGTGAGTCAGTTGGGGTTAAGTGACTTGCCCAAGGTCACACAGCTAGTAAGTGTCAAGTGTCTGAGGCCAGATGCAACATTCACTTTCAACTGTTTTGTGGATGTTGTTCTTTCAGTCACTTTTTTTAGACATTGTGTAAATATTCTTGGCTCTGCTTATGTCATTCTGCATCCATCTTTCTATGTTTCTCTATATTCATGATAATCATTGTTTCTTACAGCACAGTAATATTCCATTACATTCATTATGCACCACAGTTTGTTTAGCCATTCCCTGACAGGTATCCATTTTATTTCCAATTCTTTACTACCACAAAAAAGTGTTACTATAAATATTTTAGTATATATAGGGAAATAGTTCTTATCAATGACATCCTTGGAGGTATATGCCTACTTAGTAATGAAGTTTCTGGATCAAAGAGCATGGGCAGGTTAGTCATTTTATTTGCATAATTCCAAATTGCTTTCTAAAATGGTCGTATTCATTCATAGCTCTACCAACAATGTTACGTGACTTTTACACAGGCAGACCTTTTCTTGTTCTACTGTTAGTTCTTTGTGTCAATACTCACTGTTGAAATCAGCACATTTTCGTGATTTTGTTTCTAGTTAGTTTAATCCGCATTGCAACATAGGGCCTATTAACTATACTCTAGGTACTGAATAAATGTTGGCTGAATGAATGAATTACACACACATACTGACATTCACGCAGTTACAGTGACAAAAGTCCTCCCCCAGCCTTCCCCTCTTCTCTGCCCCTTTGTTTAATTCTCTAAATATTGGGTTTTCCTGCCCATTGATGTCTTCAACCTTCATCCTCAAGACTAACCTCTTCTAAGGAGCTTTCTCTAATTAAGGCCATTTCCAAGGTCAGCTTTATGCCTCTTTCAGTGACCTTCATTTGAGGAATACAGAAAGGTCCCTTTATTCTCCCTCCCGCTAATAAGAGTCTTCCCCTTTCACTAACTGAAGCCTGAAGTTTCGCTGTTAAGGAGCAATAGTTTTCATTTAATGCATTAATTCCTCTTATGATTTGCCTAATAATTCTGGGGTGAATAGAACTTTAAGAGTTTATACTTGAGAATAAATGAGTTTTCACTGCTTCCCTAGCAGCTGGTTATGATAAGAGGGAGGATCATCAAGGCATTAAGTGTCTAAGGAAGGAGAAGAGAAAAGGGCAGAAAACATGAAGGCTTGAGAAACAGAAGACACTCTCAGTGCTTTCTAATTTTGCCAGGGGTGAGTCTTTAACAACACAGATTGATTCCTTTCTTTACATTCCCCAAACACTATATTATCATGCACTTGCTTGTCTCCTCTAGGTTTTCAAATACACATGTCCTGAGTCCTTCAATTTGTTCATTGCTTGAACACACAGGCCCTTTTTTCTGCTTCTTTTATATTCTCCATATTGTTTAACAGCATTGAGTACACAGTAGGTGCTTGGTCATCATTTGTTGATTGATTTTTTTTCTTGTTCTGTATAAGCTTTTCATTAGTTCTTTATGCTCTTTTTAGTGGAAAATGCTTTTTCTTTTGTAATGGAAAAATCATAATGCCACTTTGGAATGACACTGACAAGGAAATTAATAGAATCATTGTGTCCAGAACTAGGGGTTATGGGAGCACTGAACAGTATTGTGTTCACTACTAGAGTTCAAGTTGGAGGAAAGATTTTAACAAGTTGGAGCATGTCTAGAATATGGTAACTAGGATGTTTGAAGGACTGGAGACCATGCCATAAAGGGATGGGAGAAAAAGAATAAGGAATGTTTTGCCTGGAGAAGAAAAGACTTTGTACAGACATGACAGGCAATGTTTAAATATTTGAAGAATTATAATGTTGTAGAAAGAGTACCTTTATTTTACTTGCCCATGAAGGGCAAATTCTAGGAGCAATGGGTGGAAGTTGTAGAAAAGCAGATTTTGACTCAATATCAAGAAAAATCTTCTAGCAATTAGAGCTGTACAAAATGGGAATGGATGACTTTGGAAAGTATTTGATTCCCCTACTCTGTTGGGATATGGTAATTCCTGCTAAGGTAGAGGTTGGACTAAATCATTCTCAAGGTCATCAAGTCACAGATTTAGACTTTAAAGGGACTTTATAGACTGAGCTCAGCTTTATAGATGAGGAGACTACGGCCCAGACAGGTTAAGGGATTTGCCCAGTATTATATATCTAGGAAGTGGCTTAGATGGGATTTGAACCCAGGTTTTCCTGCCTCTACCTCCAGTGCTTTATCCATTATGTCATACTGCCTCTCCACTATACTAACTCCACTATGCTATGGTTATATGGTTTAGAAGATATCTTAAAAATAACCTTTTGAGATGGCTACTTAGGTCTTGAATCTGTCAACAATTCCTTACCCTCCACCCTTTTAAAAATAAATGAAATGTTTTCCCTTAAAGCCTTCTCTATCTTGAAAATCTTCAAGCTCGGTAGAGGTGGCCATTAGCTCTTTCTCCTCATGTTAATTTCAAGGAGCCCTTGACACTTTACCTGCTATCCCTTTATTAATCTTTTCCAGCTTCCTTACCAGCCTTAGGAAGCCTAAGGGAGAAGGCACCAAATAGCTTTGAAAAATATCAGAGGGTGATTTGCCAAAGAAAATTATTTCTTTCCATTGAAAGTCATAGCCTTTTGCCCTCACCCGCCTGGCAGGACACAAAGTTTCTGTTCTTCCTAAGGCATCGTTAATGTTTGCCATGCCACCTGACAAACAAGCCCTACATGTCTAGGTTTGGTTTGATAAATGATTTGACCTTAGATGTTCATCAGAAATAACCATATCCTCTGACTACATTCCTCTTCTTGTTGGGTTTTTTTCCTGACCTGTTTTCTGTTGGTTACAGGTACTGAGGCTGGAAAGGAGATATAAACAGCTGGGTCTGAATGCACAAGAAGGGCCCTGTGGGACAAACACAGTGGCAATCCAACACTAAGTCTTTTGAATTGGGACTAGCTCTGCACTCTGGGGAAGCAGAGCAGTGCTGAGCCAAGTCCCTTGGAAATGTGTGAACATATGTGGTAGAGTTTGACTTATTTAGGATTTCACTTTCCTGCCCCACTCCCCTTTTCCAAAAGGATTTTGCCATCATTGATTCAGATCTGAAAGAGACCTAAGAGGGTTCTAGTCTAACCTCCTTATTTTATAGATTAGAGGTTGAAACATACCTAAAGCAACCCAGTTGACCTTGATCCTGTGACTCTAGACTCAAAGCCCTTTCCACTGGTTTTGAGGTAGTAATATTTTGTGGAGTTATAACTCACTTGGTATATACTTTAAAATGCCTGCAGGCTCACTTTATTGCCAAATGGGAGGATGTCATGTGTATTTAGGGAAAATTCATTGCTTTGGTTTAAAGGTGACCCTTCCTAATGTGTAGTGTGTTGTGCTGCTTCTGGAGCCAAGGAACATAATGTTCTTCCCTGGGCTGTGCAATGGGACCAAATCAGGCAAATTTGGGGGTAACTTATGGGATTTAAGGCAACAGGGTGGTACAATGAATGGATAGAGTGCTGGGCCTGAAGTTAGGAAGACATGAGTTCAAATGCAGCCTCAGACACTTATCAGTAGTGTGACTCTGGGCAATCCATTTAGTCTCTGTTTGCCTTAATTTCCTCATCTGTAAAATAGGGCTAATAATAGCACCTTTTTCCCAGGGTCATTGTGAGGATCAAATGATATAATGGTTGTAAAGTGCTTAGCATGATTCCTGGTACATAATAAATGCTATGTAAATATTAATTTCATCATTACTTTTATTATTGTTATTACTATTTAGATTAAGATATGATCAAGCATTTGGTTATTGGTACCCACTGTTGTCACCAAGTATGCTAAGGCTATTGGAATATTGTACACAATTTTATTTTTTTACAAAGCTTTTGTAACAGAAATGGTGGGTCAGTAAGAATAATGGTTCATATTTCTATAGTACTTCACACCTTACAAAGGACTTTCCTGACAACAATACTGAAAGGTAGGTCACCTTTTGATAGATAAAGAAACAGAGGTTCATAGAGGCTACTTTCCTTCCCCATTTTCATAAGGCTAAATGACAATGTCATTAAATTCTGGTCTTTTGACTCTAAGTCCAATGCTATAGCAGTTATACCATCCAGTTTATAAAAGAATTTGACAGGGTGGGGTGGGATGCTGAATGATTTGGAAGCAGGGCAACTTAAACACTCCAATTAGATGTTAGCAACATGGTTGGTGCTAAAGGAAGTTTGTTACTGGATCAAATCTAGCTCTTCTGACCTGGAGACAAAGCTCACTTGGCCTTAGAGGGCTGGGAAAAGACTTGTTCCTACCATGTGAAAGAATCCTCTGCCTCTCAATATCATACCCATAGATAATGTCATGCCCTTTGGCTGAGTTTGAGTTTTTCTTGGGGGTTCAATATGTCCTAGACTATATGGAGGATGGTAGACTGTTCTATGAACTATAAAGTATGACATAAATGCAAACTATTGTTGTTGATATTATTGTGGTGGAGAGACTATCCCAGTCCCGCTGATAGCTTGGTCCTTAGAATATACACAATGTACCCTTCCTGGTTCCAGCTATGTCTACATAGCTGCTTTCTGGCATGTAAAATAGAAGAACCCTTCCCTCCACTTCAGAACATTCACAAGTATCCTCTGACTGTTGGCTTATTGGGTGGGATAGAAAGACTTTTAATGGGTTGCTGAGCCAGAATTGAGTGTGCATACAAAAGGTTTGAGCAGACAATTTCTCAATCTCTTCTCTGGTATGAATGAGGTAAGAATTGCTATGAGCTGCTGGGCAGGGTTATCTCTCTCCATTCTGACTGCCATGTAACCTTGAATAAATTATGTGTTTGTTTGTGTGTGTCTGTATGTTTATTTATTCACCTATGAAGAAGTACCTGGAACCTGATGAGAACAGATTATGACACTGTGAATGGTCAGGAGAGCTATCTTGGATTCTACAAATGGATTTGGCCCAAAAAGTCTTCTTGTAATCACAACAGCTGAATCCAGTAAGAGGTCATCCCTGGGAAGTGTCTACCCTGCAAGGAGCCATTCTAGCAAAGTAAGGAATAATACTCTCATCTTAAGGCTGTACCACACCCAAAAATGAACTCAAGAGTGGGCTTCTCAAAGGCAGAAAAGGACTCCTAGGGCTCTTACTCCACTCCTCCCACCCTTTCAGACCACTCTCTCCAAGGACAGTGCTGGTGTGAAGAAGGGAGAGTGTACTTTTCAGTCGTGGGGGATATAGTATTTCAGTTCTTGCTATACCATCTTTTTTTTCTTGCTTTCTTTCATTCTTTCTTTCTTTCTTTCTTTCTTTTTTTTTTTTTTGGCAGGGCAATGGGGGTTAAGTGACTTGGCCAGGGTCACCCAGCTAGTAAGTATCAAGTGTCTGAGTCTGGATTTGAACTCAGTTCCTCCTGAATCCAGGGCTGGTGCTTTATCCACTGCACCACCTAGCTGCCCCCTTATATCTTCTTAATAAATCTTTTTGTAAAAACTAATAAATCCTAATTGGTTAATTGGTATTGGAAAGGACACTGGTAAGAAATAATACTAGAGAACTGAGTGAAACTTATAAAAATACAAGTCATTCCCCAATTAATAAATGGTCAAAGGGTGCTTGCTTCAACAGCACATATACTAAAATTGGAACAATACAGAGAAGATTAGCATGGCCCCTGTGCAAGGATAAATGGTCAAAGATATGGACAGGCAGTTTTCAGATAAAGAAATGAAAGCTATCTATAATTATATGAAAAAATGCTCTAGATCACTCTTGATCAGAGAAATGCAAATTAAAACAACTCTGCGGTATCACCTTTCACATATGAGAGTGGCAAATATGACAAAAATGGAAAATATTGGATGTCGAGGGAGGATGTGGGAAGTTGGGATGCTAATCCACTGTTGGTGGAGGTGTGAAAAGATCCAACCATTCTGGAGAGCAATTTGGAACTATGTCCAAAGGGCTATAGAAGTGTGCATAGCCTTTGAGCCAGCAATACCACTGCTAGGTTTATATCCCAAAGACTTCCCTAAAAAGAGAAAAAGACCTATTTGTACAAAAATATTTATAGCAGCTCTTTTTGTGGTGGCTAAGAATTGGAAATCAAAGGGGTGCCCATCAATTGGGGAATGGCTAAACAAGCTATGGTATATAATAGTGATGGAATATTATTGTGCTATAAGAAATGACAAGCACGATAATTTCAGAAAGACCTGGAAAGACTTGTATGAATCGATGTATAGTGAAGTGTGCAGAACCAAAAGAACACTGTGCACAGAGATAGCAATATTGTTTGAAGAACTGTGAATGACTTAACTATTCTCAACAATACAATGATCCAAGACAATCCCAAAGGACTAGTGATGAGACATACTAAACACCTCCAAAGAAAGAACTGATATTGATGGAACACAGACTGAAGCATGCTATTTTTACTTCTTTTCATTTTTTTCTTTTATTCAAGTTTTCATATGCAAAATGAATAATATGGTAATGTTTTATATAATTGTACATGTACAAGCTATCTCTGATTGCTTACTGCCTCAGGGAGAGAGGGAAGGAAGGATAAAAATTGGAGCCCAAAACTATAAATGGAAATGCTATTGCTTTAAAAAAAAAATAATAAACTTGTGTACAAAGGCAAGAAAAAAATTTCCTTCTAATTCTAAAAAAAAGGAAGAAGATATAATACTAGAAACCTAAAATCTTAAGGGTTATCTATAAGGGGAGGAACATTCATTTGTCCCCTGGGGACCCAGTCTGTCATTAAGAGTGGGAGTTGGGAGAGGGAGCACAGAAATGCTGTAATGGTCTGAGAGGATTAGCTCTAGAAGTGACTAGTTTTATAACTCCCCAGTAAGTCCTCCTAAGTTTCATTTTCTTCATCTGTGATTCTCACCTTGAAGTATCAAAGAGATATTAATGCATGATAAACTTGTGAGGCTGGATTAGGAATCAATCAATCAACAAACATTTATGAAATAGCTGCAAAGTTCCATGTACTGTGGTAGGTGGTGGGGATACTAAGAAAAAAAGCAATATAATTCTCAGGAAGTTTATATTCTACTGAAAGTCAGAGGGTTTTAGTTCTAATCCCATCTCTTCCATTTCCTATCTGTGTGACTTCAGTAAAGTCACAACCTCTCTGGGTCTATAAAATGAAGGGGTTTAGACCATGATTTCTAAGGTTCTTAAGTCTATGTATGATCCCAATTCTACACCAGATGTAAATGAAAAGAACCCTCCAGTTGGGCAACAGAATTAGATTCTGGAAGAAAACCAGATATTCTTTCTGCTTAGCTGGAGGTACCATAGTGTTATGGGAATGCAGTGGAACTCCAAGAAGCCTAAAGACACAATAGTGTGAGTCCATGTAGAGACAGAGAAGTGTGGCATAATCAGTTGGTGCTACATGCCTTTTGCAACTTCCTGTTTGTGCCAGCTCAGAGAAGCTGGACACAGCACAAGAAATATCTCCCTCTTAAAAAAAGATGGAGTTACTTAACTTAACAGACCTTCCCTGTAAGAGAATATTATAGGCTATTTATATTTCTTTTCTTTTTTTTTTGCACATGAAACAGCAAATCTATTATGTACAACTTGCTATTCCTTTTAAATATATAATACAGTTATCATGTAAATTTCCTTTTCCCCCCCTTCCCTCCCCTGTAATTGCCTGTTCCTCTTACTCCCTTAACTGCTTCTCTCAAAAAGTACCTATCAGTCACACTGTCTTGGGGTCACATGGCTTCACCCAAAATTGAAAGATGGGAAATGGAAAGTGTTGACCCATGACTTGTTCTTTAACTAAATGCAGTATTTTTTCAGATGTGAGAGGTAATTTGGTATTTAACTGCCAATTAACTCCTCCAAGTTCTATCCCCATCGAGTTCCCCAAACCTTCCTAAGAAATCTGAGAATGACATTTTTAATTGAATCACATGTGCCTCAAAGCCTCTGAGAACTTGAACAAAGATCAGGAAACAAAAAAGTTGCAGTAAGTACATTACAAAAAAAATTATATATACATTTTAAATTATCTACTACATCCTAAGGGATTGAGGTACAGTTGGGATAATTAAAATGCAATGTTAATGAGCAATAAATGATAAAAAAATCACTAAATGGAAATGAGGGGTTGATATAAATCCCACTTCTGCTCAATTGAATTTAATTCAATTCAATTCAGCAAGCATTAAATATCTACTAGGTGTCTGCTCGGTAGGCCTTAGGAAATGCCTAGTAATGAATGAACTCAAAATACAATCCTAAATTAATGGAATACATAATTAATGTCACTCTATTGTTACACATTGCTTTGTTTTACACTTTCCTTTTTAGAATGTCTTCCTAATTTTGGGCCGTATATCTCCAAATACTTGAGTAGAGAAGGAATTCAAGAGTATACTTATTATTACTGTTACTACTATTAGTATTTTATGTGAACAATCAAAACATAAAATGTCCAAAAAGAGAAAGAGAACAAAAATTGGGGCAGGTTTTTAGAAAGCTGATATTTATATAGTCTTTTAATGTATGGAAAGCATCTTTTACAGACTATTTCACTTGATCATCCTATTTGCTTTATGAGGTAGGTAGGTGCCATTATCATCATCTTCATTCTAATGATTAGGAAACTGAGACTCAGAGAGAGAACCTGAGTTGCCAGGGGTCACTCAGCTAAGTCAGTGTTTGAATGTAGGTCTACCTGAATCCTAAACTAAATTGCAAAACTAAAGCAAAAAAAGCATTAGTTGTCTAGGTAAAAATGAGCAAGTCTCTTCACCTCTCTGGGCCTCAAGTTTCCTCTTCTGCAATAGGAAGGGGTTGGACTCAATGTTCTTTTAAGTTCCCTTCCCAGTCTAAGAATCTTCAAAATGAATTCTATTCATGTTGGGTCCCTTTGAGTGTGGCTACCTAGCCCAGCACCAAAATATTTATCTTGTCTGACTCACTGGGGCAACTCAGTAGTACGAGTTGAATGCCGTGGAGTTGCCAGTGAATCAGGCTGAAAGAACATTTCCATTCTGGCCCTTTTTTGTTAATGCTTTGCCTCAAACTTCAGCAAGTCAGATTTCCTTCTTAGCTTCTCACTATAAGTACAACTTATAGTGTTGTGCTTCATGGATGAGCAGTTTTATTTTGGTGACCACATCCTTTCTTACTTAATGATAGCTGGGGGGACTCTATTAAGTTTTTCCTTTCAAACTCTGTCTTAATTCTTAGTTCTTTTTTTTTTTTTTGGTGGGGCAATGAGGGTTAAGTGACTTGCCCAGGGTCACACATCTAGTAAGTGTCAAGTGTCTGAGGCTGCATTTGAACTCAGGTCCTCCTGAATCCAGGGATGGTGCTTTATCCACTGTGCCACCTAGATGCCCCCTTAATTCACAGTTCTAAACCAGGCTACCTGAGCAACTGAAAGATCGATGCATTTAGTCAGTGAGAGAGGTTGAAGGGAAAAACCGAATATATTCCTTCCTAATATGATAATATGCTATTAATATGCCCTTCTTAATATGCTACTGACTCCAGGGGACAACACCTACTATAGCCCTTATTAATAGGCTAATATGCTACTAATATGCTACTGAGTCCAGGTCCTTTTCTTTCCAGGAAAGGCTTTGTTTACAGAACTGGAACACATCAAGGGAAACTGCCCTTTGCCTTTAGTCTCAGAAGATGGAAAAGCAAAATGATCATTAGCTCAGAGGGAAATGCCACAATCAGAGGTCCTATGTAGTGAAATCTTCTGTATAAATAATGCTATTGAAGATTAAATCAGAGATTTGCAACCTAGTGCCTCTTAGGAGTCCATGAATAGATTTCAAGGGATCCATCATCTTGGATAGGAACTTCATTTTCGCTAACATTTAACTGAAATTTATCATTTTCTTTAATTTGTTTAAAACATTCCCAAAAGGTGTCTATAGGCCTTACTAGATTGTTGGAAAGCTTTAATGATACAAAAAATTAAGAACCCCCAGGTTAAAGGAAGAGTCCTTCTCAGGCAGGGCAAGTGGTCGGTTTTTGGTCTCTCAGCCTCCTCCATGAGACTCTGCTAAAAGACAAATGTCCAGTGAGGTTTGAAGATGAGAGTTGTGGAGTCATACCGACCTTATAGGAACATAAAGTAGGCAGCCTAAAGGTTGCAATATAAAAGGCAGAAGAAAAGGTTCCTCTTCCAAATAAATTACTGAGAGATTTTTTTTGGAAGGGGGAAGGGAAAAACATTAAAGTTATAGGATCATTGATTCAGGGCAGGAGGAAACCTCAGAAACCATTCAGTAGGCACCTCTCTCCTCAACCCCGACTCCATTTTACAGAAGTGTAGGAAAGTTAAGTTACTTGTCCAGGATCACACCCATTTATAATCATCAGAGGTGGTATTTGGATCCAACTCCTCTGACTCAATCCATGTTCTTTTCCAATGAAATGCAAATAACACTGGGAATAGGCAATACAGCCTTAGTCCTCTATGTTTGGAATTTATTCCCTCATCAATTGACAAGCATTTATTAAGTGCCTACTATGTACCAGGAACATCCCTAAGCACTAGGGTTACAAAAACAAAAATGGGAACAGTCTCTGCCCTCAAGAAGTTGATTATCTAGCCATTTCGGGTACCACCACTTTCCTCTCAGAAGCCTTTCCTAAAAGCTTCCCTAGCTTTTAGTACTTCTCTGATAACTTCAATAGCTCAATGGGATTTGTGATCTCACAGATGCAGGTGTTCCTTCCCTTCAATGGTCCATCCAGTGCAACTCCTGCTCATATCTTCCCATTAGTTCACTACAGACATTCTGCCTAACATGCCTAAGGGGTGGTGGTCCTGCTCTGCTTTGTGTTCTCTTTATATTTATACTTATTTGTATACATGTTGTATCCTCTGAATAGAATGCAAGCTCCTTGAGGGTAGGGTCTACTCATCTTTGTATTAGAAGAACCTTGCATAATACCTGGCACAAAATAGTTATCTAATAACTGTTTATGGAATTGAATGACTTGTCAGGACCCATTCTCTATGGAAACTGGGGACTTCTAGGAGAAGTCAACAAAAGAATTTCATCACTTCAGGTTTGCTCAGGTTCAGCTTTGAAGTGAAGGGATGGTTCTTAGTGACTCTCACTACAGCATGAAGGAAAGAAATCACGGAGTAGAATTTACTGGCAAGTGGATGAGACTTATTATTCAGCACCTGGTCTTTCAGTAGTAAAGGAGGCAGAGGGGAATGGTGATTGCTTCATCATGGCTGTCCTTTGTAAATAAGACTTCTGACCTCTCTTCTCTCATTTGGTCCTCACAGAAACTCTCATGGACTGACCAATAACTTGAGAAATTCCTGCTCTTTGACTCTAAGGACCACATCTGGGAAAGGAAATTTAGTGAAAAAAAATAATCCCAGGTCATAGTCCAGAGAAATGAAACTTGCTATTTTTCTCCAAAATGCCATTTCCCCTGTTTCTTTTCATTCTGACTCCAAAAGCTTGGTTTTTTTTTATAACTTGGATAAGACATTTTGTACCAGGTCATTGGGTCTAAGAATAAGCACACTAGAGAACCTTCAACCAAATGAAATGAGTCTCTTTAGCCTGCCTACCTTGTTGAAGTACCATGAAGTACTTATGGACTAAGTTTTTCCAATGTATTCATATAAACCCCATAAAAGGAACATGTGTTTAACTTTGCACTACACTATAGGTAGGTACTGATAAATGTTTAACAACTGACTCTATGCAGAAAACATGCAACAAGGTCACACTTTTAAATTTAATATGTATTAATATTTTTTCTATCACTTATGTCTAGACAGTCAATAAAAACAAATCAAGCCCTTGTCAGTTTTTAAGATATAAACGCTCATACGGAAAATTTAACAATCACCTTCAGGAATAAGCTAATATACCCCTAATTGTAAGGTACAGGTCATAGGAAGCAAATCATCAAACAGGTAAGCAGGTTTCCCATCAGTCACGTTTGTAAATCCCTAGAATATTTAACCTCAAAAAATAAAGTTGTTATCTTTTTATCAGCCATTGTTTGTGAGAAGGAAATAAATCTGGTCTAAAGTGTGACAGTTAGGTGGACAGATGTCATAGGCAAGAGGCCATATCCATATATCATTGATATCCTATATGGCTTGTGGGTGTGGGAGAAATATCTATCAAAAGAGTGGGAGGCTAAAGCTTTATGTGTCATTTCTTGTGATGGTGAAATAATATCTCTTTTGTCTAAATAGCCTGAAGGTGAACTGCACATTTCCCCTGAAGGTACAAAGTTAGGGAATGTGGAGGGTTATTAAGTGGGCCATGAATATATTGAAGATTCTGTTCTTTCAATGTAAAGATGGTGTTACTGAGAGAGCCCTTTTGGCTGACTGGGCCATTTCTAGGGACACATGGGGCTAGGATCATCTCTGGGGCACTGTAGTCAACAAGCATTTATTAAGCACCTACTATGTGCCAAGCATTGTGCTAAGTACTGGGGATACAGAGAAAGGCAAAAACCAGTCCCTGCTCTCAAGAAGCTCACAGTCTAATGAAGGAGATAACCTATACAAACAAGATATATATATATATATGATAT
This sequence comes from Dromiciops gliroides, assembly GCF_019393635.1. NCBI lineage: Eukaryota > Metazoa > Chordata > Mammalia > Microbiotheria > Microbiotheriidae > Dromiciops > Dromiciops gliroides. Next base: position 79,022,540 of record NC_057864.1, read on the forward strand.
ATATCATATATATATATATGATAAATTGGAGGTAATAAGTGGAGGGAAAGGCTTCTTGTAGAAGGTATAACTTTACCTGGAGCTTGAAGGAAGCCAAGGAATCTAGAAGAAGAGATGAGGAGGGAAAGAATTCAAGGCACAGAGGACAGTCAGGGAAAACGTACAGTCAGCAGATAAATCAGCATGTTGGAGGACAACAAGGAAGCCAGTGTCACTGGATTGCAGAGTTTGTGGGAAGGGTAAGGTATGAGAGACTGAGAAGGTGAAAGGGGACCAAGTTATGTAGGGCTTTGAATATTTTACGTTTGATCCTAGAGGTGATAGGAAGCCACTGGAGTTTATTGAGTAGTGGGAAGACACAATAAGACTTGTGCTTTAGAAAAATCAATTTTTGGGGGGTAGAGTAATGAGGGTTAAGTGACTTGCCCAGGGTCACACAGCTAGCAAGTGTCAAGTGTCTGAGGCTGGATTTGAACTCAAGTCCTCCTGAATCCAGGGCCAGTGTTTTATCCACTGCACCACCTAGCTGTCCCCAGAAAGATCAATTTGACAGATAAATGGAGGGTGGACTCCTGGGAGATATGATTCAGGGAGACCAAACAGCAAGCTATGGTGATATTCTGGCCTGAATTAGAGGCCTCCATCAAAGTGGTGGAGGTGTCAGGAGAAGGCAAGGGAGAGCACACATTCTATACTCTCCTCTTCCCTCTAATGTGATTTTATAAAGGAATGACATGGAAATGCTTGTTCCATTTCTTAAGTTTGGAATAAAATAAATGAAATTTAAAAAGAATAAAGGAAGTCATCATCTTTTACTGAGATACAATGGCAGAATTCAAGACTTTCACTGTCTTCCATGTAAGTTGTGATATAACTGAGGCTTGGTTGAGAAGCACCATGGTGGAGATAGAGAACTGGCTTTGGAGTGAAATAGATCTGGGGTCAAGTCCTGTCTACAGCATACTAGCTGTGAGACCCTGGACAAGTCACTTAACCCATCAATGGTCCAGGCATTCTCTTAAGATTATTAATTACAGAAGAGTTATGATTTGCAATGGTGGAGAGAATTTCTACCTTGGGATCACAGACCTACCTATTCACAGATAAAACCACAGGTCTGACCAGAGGGAAAATAGAGACAGAATTCTGAACTGAAATCTTCACATCAAATAAATGATGGCTACAATAAATAATAGCAGATCATAAAGACTAGGAATAACAAACATCTAAAATAATATAAATGTTAAAATTATGCTCCAGGCCCTACCAAATATATATCATAGTAAGGGACAGAGTATTTATTATATGAAGTCCTCTTTTACCATAAATGTATATTACATGAAATGTAATTCTACTGTGTCACAAATTTGTCCCTAAAATAGGCATATAAATATTATTAATAATAATTTTGTTTATTGTCGTATCTTAGGAGGACCTTTAGTGATGATCTGGAGGTTCCTGGTCTGTGGACTGAAGCTGTCCGAGGAAGTTTGAGCCAATGCCTGCTTCTTTTTTTTTTCTTTATTAATTTTCCTTTAGTTAAAAGTTTGGTTTTTTTTTTTGGTGAGGCAATTGGGGTTAAGTGACTTGCCCAGGGTCACACAGCTAGTAAATGTTAAGTGTCTGAGGCCGGATTTGAACTCAGGTACTCCTGACTTCAGGGCCGGTGCTCTATCCACTGTACCACCTAGCTGCCCCTAGTTAAAACATTTTATATAATAAGGCATTCAAAACCATTCCAGTGGCATTGGAACTAGCTTGGATGACCATATTGTTTCAATATGTGCTGATTATGGTGTTTCTCTAACTGAAAAGAACTTTTAAAAGGAAAGCCTGACAGAACCTTTCTCTCTTCTCTCCTGTATCCTTCCCTTATTCAAAGCTACAAATAAAATTGGAGCTCTTCAGCATTAGACCAGCAAAAGGGGTCCTAGGAAATAATGCCATGAAATCACTCTGCCTGACATTCTTCTGACAGTCATTGGAACACTTTGTGCTATATCTGTAAGCTGGAAAAACAATGACTAGGTCATGAGTCTGAATGTATCAGAAGGAATTTGAAAACATTTCTCACATGGTTTTTATGAGACATAAGATAAGTCTTCTTTCTGCTTGTTGGGCAGTAGTCCCTCCTGCATTCACATGTTAGCAGACAGGGCAGAATGAGCCCATCAAGTCAATGAGCATTTGAATAACAGAACCTCACAGTTGGAAATGACCCCTGGAGGCCATCTGGTCTAACCCAGGCCTGAACAAACACCTCCTTTTCAAGTGGGCATCTTGCCTCTGTTTGAGAAAGAGGAAAATATCATTCTATCACACTCCTTCCACTTCTCTTGAGCCTGACCCCATAGGTACCTCTTTACTCCCTCATGCCCTTAGTCAATTGGTTGTAACTCCTGTCAATTCAACTTTTTTTTTTTTTGGTGAGGCAGTTGGGGTTAAGTGACTTTCCCAGGGTCACACAGCTAGTAAGTGTTAAGTGTCTGAGGGTGGATTTGAACTCAGGTCCTCCTGACTTCAGGGCTGGTGCTCTATTCACTGAGCCACCTAGCTGCCCCTCAGTTCAACTTTAATAACACCTTTCTTCTTTCTTCTGACCCTGCTAGCACCCTGGTGCAGGCTCTCATCATAGCTTGTTGCAGTAGTCTACTAATTGGTCTATGAGACCCAAATCTCTCCTAATCTCTCTCCATCCTTCTCCCAGTTGTCAAACTGATCCTTCTAAAGCACAGGTCAGACCTTGTTGTACTACACCTCCTCTATCACCATACAATCAACTCCACTGACTCTTTATCACCTTCTAGAATCAAATATCAAAATCTGCTGGCATTCAAAACCCTTCACAGCTTGGCCCCTAACGTGTAAAAGGTCTTCTCACACTGTATTTTCCCTGTGCCTTCTCTAACCCTGTGTATCGTGTCATCCATTGTTGTGATTTTCCTTGTTCTTCCTTGAATAGTACTATCTAGTGATTCTGCATTTTCACTGACTGAATATAGTTATCTTTTATTTTTCAAGTCTTTAATGGATACCTCTCTGGCATGGTCTCTATTGCCCCTACTATCCACCATGGACATGCTGCCCTGATCATCAATGTCGATATGATACCTTGCATTGGATACAACTCAGATATTGTCTGACCAGGCAGAGGGCAAGCAGCAAGGTTGTTGGACACCATGGTTTTGTTTGTTTGTTTTTTGTTTTTAGTGAGGCAATTGGGGTTAAGTGACTTGCCCAGGGTCACACAGCTAGTAAGTGTTAAGTGTCTGAGGCCGGATTTGAACTCAGGTACTCCTGAATCCAGGGCCAGTGCTTTATCCACTGCACCATCTAGCTGCGCCCACCATGTTTTTTGATGCAGCCAAAGATCTCATATGATAAGGAACAGTTTATGTAGTACCCTGCAGTTTATGTAGGATGTTATAAACTCAATAAGAGACAGCAGTATAATATGGCAACCAAAAGTAGTTTATAAGTCGTTGTCAAGTCATAAGTCCTCATCCTATACTCATTACATCTTTTTTAACCCAAGGGTAGAATTCCAAATTCATTTTAATTAGATTCCATCTCTTATGATTTAGCCCATCATTCTAGACTGTCAAGAATTCTTTGGGTCTTGACTCATCTAGTATATCAACTATTTATTTCTGGTTTGTGTCATCTGCAGATTTGTGGAGCATGCCATCTATGAAGGACAGAACTCAGAGATAAACTTACAGGGTTATAGCTTGAAGACTAAACTCTTTTTCCCTTTTTTTGAAAGTTGATAGGACATTTTTCCTTTTCCAGTTCCGCAGCAGCTCTCCTATTCTCTGCAGTCTTTCCAAGGTCAGCGGCAGCAAACATATTTGTCATCATTCCCCTCCATCCCAAGTATTCTGGAACGTAGTTTTCATCTGGGCATGATGACTTAAAGTTTTTGAGGGTAGCTCACATTACTCTCATCCCCTTTTGGAGAAGGAAATTACCATTAACAGAAGTAAAAAAAAAATAGCAAGTCTGATTTTATCAGTGAGTTAAGGCAGATGTCCAAGTATTTGTCACTATATCACTACCACTATAGCTTCATGCCTTACTAACAGGTTTATGATTTTTTCCTCTGAATCCCTCATCTAATTTTCCTTATGCCTAGGTGGTCTGTAGTCTATTCCTGTGATAAGCACTTTTACATTTTCCTCCATCAATTTTCATCCAATGCTTTCCATCATACTTCTCCCTCCTATTCCTGGGTTTTCTTACATTGAGTATACCTTCTTATCATTTTCTGCTTCCATATTGGAGAAAGGAATACCAATATCCTCTCAGTAGATACATTTGGTTTGGATACTCTGGAAAAAAAAATTCAAAGCTATGCCAAAGAAGTGATTAAACTTCATATCTTTTGAAAAGATTGTACATATGCCAAAATATTTATAGTATCACTTTCTGTGGGAGGAAAAAACTGGAAACAAAATAATTGGCAAACCATTGGGGAATGGCTAAAGAAATTACGATACATGAATGGGATGAACTATTACCATACCGCATGAAATGAAAAATATGAAAAATTCAGAGAAAGTTGTGAGATGCTAAGTAAAATTCACAATGACAACAATAATATAAAGGAAATCAGGTCTAAAAGATATCAGAATTCAGCTCAATTGCCAATCAATTCTAGAGTCCTGCTGCCAAAGCAAAGATTTTCTCCTCCCTTGGTAGAGAATTGGTAGATTACAACGATGATAAAATATGATGCTCCATGGCCCTTTTTATGCAGCCAGTTCATTTTGAATTAGGTATAACCTTCATAGTCATATGCTAGTTGTACTTCCCACCCCCCCCCCAATCTCAGTCTAATTTATCTCCTTGCCTTAGTATTTCTAGCCTATCTCATTAGCTGTGCTTTGTGTATGTGTGTGTGTGCGTATAGACTCTGGATTTCATTGTTTGTCTTCTGAGGTACTGTCCTCTGTGAATTTCTCTTCACCTCTACTGCTCTTCTTTTTTCTTTTTTTATAGGCTCCTTTTCACAGTACCTGATTTGGCAGATGGATATGGGTAATTGTCTCTTTCTTTTTTTTTAAAGTCCTTTTGTTCAGATTTGAAAGACTCCATGAACAAATAGTTTTACCAGACCTCGTTATGTACATTCTATCCCTGGCCAAGAGCCCATTATTGCTATATTTTAAACAGTGGGCCAGGAATCCAAATCCCTGTCTCAGACACCGTGTTATTAATCAACTGTTTACTTCCTGAATCTGGGTATTTCTTCCAAAGTTCTATCTTCAGGTGTCCACAGTGATGAAAACATTACCCATTACCCTAAATTCCTCAATTTCTTCCACTAGTCTTTCTAATCCCTAGCAGTTCTTTCTAGGTTCCTTCTGGTGCCATAATTTGGCTCCACATGAATCGCCAGGAGTGGTCACAAGATTTGTAGGATCTTAAGTATCTCTCTGAGGCAGCTAGATGACACAGTGGATAGAGTGTGGACCTGGAGTCAGGAAGATCTGAGTTCAAATGTGGCATCACACCAGCTGTGTGACTTTGGGCAAGCCAATCTCTATTTGCCTCAATTTGTTCAACTGTCAAATGAGGATAATAATAATACTTAACTTCTAGGATTGGTTGGAGGTGAGATATTTGTAAAGCCTTTAGCATAGTATCTGGCATATTTTGTTTGTTTTGCTCTGTCATTTCAGTTGTGTCTGACTTTCTGTGACCCCATTTGGGTGGGGTTTTTTTGGCAAAGATTCTGGAGTGGTTTGCTATTTCCTTCTCCAATTCATTTTACAGATGAGGGAACTGGGGCAAGCAGGATTAAGTGACTTACCCAGAGTCACACAGCTAGTAAATGTCTGAGGCTGGATTTGAACTCATGAAGATATGTATTCCTGACTCTAGGCCCTCCACTTTATTCACTGGGCCACCTAGCTTCCCTGTCTGGCATATAATAAATACTGAATAAATGTTTGTTTTCATCCTTACTTCTTTCCTTTTAAAAGTAATTTTTTTTCTAGAGATATAAAAATGCTCCAGTATTAAAACAGAGCAGTAAACTCAATGATGAGTGTACTGCGGGTATTTTTTGAGGTTTTCCTTATATTTTTTAGTAAACACTCTCCCCATGTGACCAGCCCATGCTCTCTGTTGATTATCTATTTCTTTGAAAACATCGTCCATACCATATTTTCTGTGTAATTCCTTGTTGGTGATATGTTTCAGACTTCCTGTGTTCACCATGCCCCTCTCCATTGCCCTTTGGATGATTTGGTTGTTCATTAGTGTGAGTAGTGCCCTAAAAACCTTTGGAAATTAGAGACTATTTACTGGGGTGAAATAGTTAGAATGAATGTCAAGGGCAGCATCATAAGGAGGGAAATCCCCATAGAGTACCATGTGTGTGTGTGACAGTGGATAGAGTTCTAGACTTTGTCAGAAAGGCCAGAGTACAAATCCTGCCTATTAATGGTGAGCCTGGGCTAGTCATTTAACCCATTCTCAACCTCAATTTCCTTATTTTTAAAAGGAGGAATAATAATATCACCAACTCCCGCAAGGGCTATTGAGACGATCAAATGAGAAAACATGTAAATTGCTTTGCCAGCTATTATTAGTATTAACCTCATTGCTTTGTTCAGGTGATACTGGGGAGGGGGCCTGGATTAATTGTATGTATTTCTAGATAGTTGTAGCATCTGGTGGTGGTGCAACCTTCTCTTGCTCAGCTGGCTCCATCCCTGCCCCCCAAGCCTTTGCAGTCTCTAACCATCGGGTGAAGGAGCCTTCCCAAGAGAATGAGAGCTCCCAATGGACATTTGTTCTTATTTCATCCATACTTTTTGGGTCTTTCTCCCTTATAATTCTGAGCACTGCTCTTTTGTGCTCATATACATACGCATTTGCATTTATTTATGTGTCTATCCATCTATTTATTTATTTTCTCATTCATTTTCTATCCACTCATTCATTTTAAATTCATTCATTATTTATCAATTTCTCTGTCTCTGTCTCTGTCAGAAAGGTGCACATCACTCCCTGTCCCCCCAAAATCAATTGATTTTAGACCAGGGCTCAGTGTATAACCAGAGCTTCCCAGCTTAGTGTTTGGCCTGGCACTGAATGAGCCATCACCGCTTTCTGCTTCTCCTCAAGTATCTCTGCACATTCATTGATTCTTCTCTTCACTCACTCTTTTTCAGATTCTCCTAACCCTCCCCAACCCTTTTTCAAAACAAATGCCCCATCAGCCTCCTTGTCTCTGCACAAAACTAGCTTTAGGTCTGCATTCCTTCCTTAACCCCACATCCCACACCCACATCACTTTCCATCTTCCAAAATGACCGACCTCAAGCCCTGAGGCTAATTCTTGATGCTCATAATTAAGCCAGGGAATGTCTGCCAGCTGCAAGTCCATGTGCCTTGGGCACACAGCTGCTTTTCCTTTTTCATGAATAGCCCCCAAAGGATCTTGAACTCCTGACACACAGTGCACAAACTTTAAAGCATTATGTAAATGTCAGACATGGGGGCTACCTATTCATTTATTCACATGCCAAACATGTTTTAGATAGTATTAGATGTGGAATCAGAAAGATCTGAGTCCAAATCCTGCCTCAGATATTTATTCATCATGTGATCCTGGCAAAGTCACTTAATTTCCACCAGCCTCAGTTACCTAACCTGTAAAATGGTGATAGTAATAACACTTAACTCACAGAACTATTGTCAAGTTAAGTGAGATAATGTAGGTGAAGTGTTTTATAAATATTAAAGCTTTAGATAAATATTATCTCTTATTGCTATTGTTATTATTGTTGTTGTTGTTACTATCACTAAGCACTTTGGGCAAACTGGGCACTGTGCAATTTCATTAGGAGACACAAGGTATAGAGATACACAACCTTTACCCTTCATGGAGGTTACAATGTAGTATCCTGTGACATTTACCATATGCTGAGCTGTAACCAACAGAAGTGAAAGTGACAGGTGTAGAACATTACAAATGAGTGGAAAGAAAGGAGGGACACAGAAAGACTTTTAGAGAAAGTAGCTGTCTAGGAGCAGCATGTTGGATTTTTTTCCCGTATGATTAGGGACCTTGGAAAATTAGCCCAGTGAAAATAGCTCTATTTTATTTTATTTTGACAACTGGATCTATGATTTCATTGCTATAAGGAGCAGCTGGTGAAGGTATTACTCTCTCTATGAATGCCGATTGGCAACTGTTGGAGAGTAAACCTGGTGGCTCTTAGGGGTTGAGTGATTTGCCCAGGGTCACACAGCTAGTAAGTGTCCATTGTCTGAGGCCACATTTGAACTCAGGTCCTCCTGAATCCAGGGCCGGTGCTTTATCCACTGCGCCACCTAGCTGCCCCTGCAAAATGATTTTTTAAAATCCTGCAAGGTAGATGGGAAAATATTGTTATTCTTGCTCTACATATGGGGGGTCCAAGGCTCAGGGAGATTAAATTGCTAGAGCCTGCTCTCAAAGCCATCTAGTGTTAGAGTAGATTTGAATAGTTGTTGTTTTTTTTTTTCTGATTCTGGGGGCCTTCCTTTCTCTTACTGTTGTTTTTAAAAATCATTTTTAGTGGTAGCTTCTGTTTTTAAAGTATTCTTTCAACTCTGACCCACTACCTCTCTGATAAATTTAAATGGACAATTTGTGCGACAAGGAATCTGGAAGGGGTCATTAAAAAAATTGCCAGTGAATCTGCAGATACTTGTTGAGTAAGAAGGTGTTTGAACTGTGTAGTTTATAATGTCTTAGCATTTGTGCAGAATAACTAGATATTCTAACATTGTGGTAAATTGTTTTCTAAGAAAACCATCATTAAGGGGGCAAGAAGAGAGGGAGAAAGGAAAGCCTTCATCCAGGTAACACCTACTAATTGTCAGTATCTCCTCAAAGCTCTGTCCTGTGACCTCTTCTCTTTTCCTGCTACACCAGAGGTATCAAGATATGGCCATGGATTGCCTGTTGCCCACAACATTCCTGTGCTCTCGATCTAGATTAAAATGATTTAGAAAGAGTTAACAAAATTAAAAATAAAATAAAATAAACCATGGATGGTGCTAAGATATGGTTTTCTAAGTCAACATTCATCAGGGTTTCTAATGTATAGTTTAATGACTGAGTGTTCTATTTAAATTTATTTATTTATTAATTTATTTAATTATGTTTTAACAGTGGGAATAAATAGTGCTAGACTTAGGATCAAAGGACCCAAGTGAAAGTTCTTGATTTGCTATTTACTAGCCATGTGACTGGGGGCAAGGCTGAGGAGAAATAGCTACTCTCTAGAGAATAGGAAGAGCATTTATAGATCACCTTTTGTGTTCCAGGCACTGTGCTAAGTGCTTTAATTGAGCACCAACAATATATAAAGACAGTGAGTGTACTTGGTGCTGTGGAGGATGCAACATTGCTTGAGTCCTGATACTAAAGAAGTTTACAGTTTAGTAGAGCAGAGAAAATAGCTGAATACAGTGGGGCATGGGAGAGCTGGTGGCCTGGTGACTAGCACAGTGACTGTGCCTAAAAAGGCAGGCTCTCACCTATGGCCCCAAGGAAATGTAGCATGTGCAGCAGCCACACCCAGGCCTCAAACCCATCCATAACTTAGGGGAATGTCCACCCCAAACATGTAAAGACTTCCCCTGGTGGAATGGGTGGATGAGAACAATTTGTTCTATTGGCCATGGAGATGACTGAAGCAGGTACAGGGGAGTGCTTACAGTTTGGTCAGATGTTGAAGACAGCAAGGTCATCCGCTGCATCCTGGGCCATCACCATCATATTGACTTTTGTCTTGCCAATGGATATTGATGACTCTGGAAGAGACAGTGAAGCTGATGATTTTGTGCAATTCCACATCAGCCAGGAATCAAGACATTATCCTGTGATGTTATTGGTTCTTTTCAAAAATGAAGGACAAACAACAATGTGGTCAGAGTTTTAGGGACATTAACTTGATGGCTTAGTGTAGACTGGTGGACTGAGTGGACTGGTGTCCAAGGGGACAGGGACACCCATTAGCGGGCTAGTGCAATAGTTCAGGACTGAGGTGATGAGAGCCTACACCAGTTTAGTGTCTGAGTCAGAGGAGAGAAGGAAAACATCAAGAAGGTAGAAACAAAAGGACTTGGCAATTTAAAGGATATGGGTTTGGGGTACGAGAGTGAGGAGTCAGGGGTGACACCTGGGTTATTGAAGTCACAGATAAAGAGGGAGTGCCACAGGGTGAAGAATGATGTGGTTGAAGCTTGCTTTTCCATGTATTTGGGGGTTTTATGGCTTACACCTCAGCAACCTTATCTTGACTGGGGATGACTGACATGTCCATTTGGATGTTCAGATAGTGGTGGTTGAGAGCAGGTGTTGAGACCTGAGGTCTGTGGCTAGATTTCAGGGAGCTGGTGAACTTGGGTGGGAAAATAAAACCACACTTTTATTTTCACTAACCTTTCATTGAAATGTAGCATTTTCTTCAGTTGCTTAAAAACATTATTCTGAAATGGCATACATTAGGATTCAGACTACCCAAAGGGTCTATGACCACCCAAAGGGTTATGAGCCCCAGGCTACAATTGAAGGTCACATAGATGACTAGAAGGGTGTGGCATAGCTTGCATATGGTATCTGAAATCTTCAAAATCAGAATGAGCCCAGGCTGAGGAGGGAAGCTCTGGATAGCAAAAAAAGGTTTTTTTGGGTGGGGATTTAGGAGAAGAGACTCTGACTCGATTCTTAGTTTTGCTTCTTTCTGTCTCTTTGTTTCTATGTCTCTCTATGTCTCTTTATCTCTGTCTCTGTCTGTCTCTTTCTGATTAGGAGAAATCCCTTTGTACTGAAAAAGAATAAAAATGACCAAGGGTGGGGGAAGGAATTGATACCCAAGATAAGTAAGGCAATTGTAAGAATGCACCTAATTGCCTTTGATGAATTCAATTCCTCTGGTCCTATATTCTCAGGTATGAAAAAAGTGGCAGATCTGATTGTGAGCCATTATCAGTGTAATTTGAAAGAAAATGGAAGAGGTATCAAAAGTTTGGAGAAAAGCAAATGTCCCAGTTTTCAAAAAAGAGAAGAGAATCAAATTGGAAAACAATTGCTGTATGAGTGAGTGATTCTTGGGGAAAATCTAGAATGGATTTAACAACAACAACAACAAAACAAAACAAAAAACCTGTCACTTTTGTTTATTAAATTGTTCAGTCTACTCACATTTAAAGTTATAAGAGATAGGTTTATATTTTCCTCTTTTTATCCCCATTTTTTTCCTTTTCTGAATTAAGATTTCCCCCTCCTTTACTTCTGTAAAGACAGTACTTTGTCTAGTTATTTTTGCTTGGACCACTTTAAGGCGATCTAATTCCTACTGTCTCTCTTCCCCTCATTCTCACTCTCCCCTCCCATTTTTCATTTTTTTCTTTCATTTGGGAGTTTTGCTTAATTTAATTCCTTTTTCTTTTTTTCCCTTTTTATCTAATTATCTAATTTTTCTCCTATTATTTTCTCCTAGTTAAGTAGTCAAGTAAAATTTTCCCTTCCACTTTTCTTCATCTTGTTTTGTTAGTTTATTTCATTTTTTTTGCACATTTTCCTAAAAAAGGATTTCTTTCCTTCCTTTTCTTCCTTTTCTGTCTATTCTAGACTTTTATTCTTTAGCTTATGGAATTTATATTTTTTATTCCCTCTTTAGCTTCTGTATTTGTCATGAAATGAAAACTTCTAAGGGACCTGTTTTGAGGACCTTCTTCTAAACAGTTTCTGTGTCTTTGCCTTATAGATCTTGCCCCTGTCTTCCTTTCTCTGTTGGGTCTCACTTTTAGAAATACCACTTCCTACAGGAAATAGAGAGAATAGATGTATTGTTCCCTGATAGCTAGGTGGTAGTGTGGAGAGAATGCTAGACTCAGAGTGAGTTAGACCTGGGTTTAAAACCAGTCCATTTTGCTTGATTTTATCTTTTAATTACAAAGAAAGGTTCAGTTGGTCAGTGAATATGGACTAAGCACCTACTATATTGCAGGCAGGGCAGCTGGATGGTGCAGTAGATAGAACACTGGTCCTGGAGTCAGGAAGACTTGAGTTCAAATGTAGCCTTAGTCACTAGCTTTGTGACCCTGAGTAGGTCACTTACTGGCCTTAGTTCCTCATCTGTGAAATGAAGTGGAGGAGGAAATGGTAAACCACTCCAGTATCTTTGCCAAGAAAACCCTAAATGGAGCCAGGAAGAGTCGGACATGACTGAATAATAAATTCAACTCCTAGAAGAGATTGTGGCTCAACTGGAACTGAGATTTATAAAAGAAGAGAGCAGTGTTGTATATTGCCCTTTCTTTCCTCCCTCTTTCAAGATAGCAGACATCAAGATTATTCTGTTCTTTCAGGCACCCTTAATTCCTGATTTTTATAGGAACTTAAAAATTCTTACTCTTTTTATAAAATTATGTCCACCATAATTACTCTAAGTGTTCTATTAAGGTAAATCCTTAATTGTGAACATGGAGGCTATAAGAGAAGGAGCCAGTGAATGGCTTGTGGTATACAGACATAAAACAGGAAAGATATTTGAATTTTGGTCCAAAATGCTAGAGTTTTCTTCTAACTGAGGGCTCTGAGTTATGAAAAAGGATCTTATGATTTTTAATGTATTATTAACTTAAAAACTTGCAAATAGCAGAGAAGATTATGTCATGTGGATCCAAGTTTTCCTTCCCTCTCCCCTCCCCAAGCTAAAACCATGAACCAGGTGGTCCTGGGGTTCTGGAGGGGAGAATGTATGGGTGAACCACATATTAGCCCTGTTTCAAGGATCAAATGAGATAAAGTATGTAATGTGTTTGGTAAACCTTAAAACAATACAGAAACATCAACTTTAATTATTTCCACTAAACCTTAAATTGAAAATTACTCAGCAGCATTGCAATCTTAGCAGAAAACTAATGGTATGTTGGAGGTGAGATATATACATCCAGCACATTACTAGTGTGAGATAGCATATAGAATTAATATAAATTAAGGATGCTGAATTTCTCTTTTATTACTTCTACTTTATTTGTTGTTGTTCAGTCATTTTCAGTCATATCTTTTTCCTTGTGACCCTTTTTGGGGTTTTCTTGGCAAAAATACTAGAGTGGTTTGCCATTTCCTTCTCCAGTTCATTTTAGAAATGAGGAAACTGAGGCAAACAGGGTTAAGTGACTTGCCCAGGGTCACATAGCTAGTAAATATCTGAGGTGGGATTTGAACTCAGGTCTTCCTGACTTCAGGCACCACCTATATTACACTGCATCATCCTGGAAGATTGAGGCCTAGACAGACATAGTAAGGCATTAACTACAGAGGCAGCATGAATTAGTGGAAAGAGTACTGGGTGCGGAATCTGATGACTTGGGTTCAAATTCTAGCTCTGCTAACTTATTGCCTGTGTGGCCTTGAGCAAATGACTTCTCCTTTTGATGCTGAATAACCACAGCTAGTAGAGAGTGAATGGGGCTTTCCCCAAGGTGCTCACATCTGGGTGGGGCATCCATGCTTGGGGATTTGTTTTCTTTGTGCTCACCACAGGGTTGCATAAGTCATCTCGTTTGTGGTCCTCTGCAGCCCTGTGCTGCATTTGGCACCGCCATTCCGGACTGATGACTCCTGGGATGGTTACTGTGGTGTTCCTCTCCTGGGGCTGACCTTTCAGCTGATATGACTGCCCAGAGGGATTGTCCTCTGTATTATTGCCAGCCACATCCCTGATTGGTTTTTTTTTTTTCCTTTGCTGAGGTAGTTTCTCATTTTGATTTAGGGATATTCTTTTAGATGGTCCTTCCTGAAGTGGCCTTGTATTTCACTACTTGGTATTTATTTGCACATATTTCCTTTACATCTCTTCCATGTATACTGACGTATATACTTCTTATGTCTATTTGAACATAAGCTCTTTGAATGTGTACACAGAATATAATACATGCTTAATAAATACTTGTTGATTTATTATTAATCCTTAGGATCCCTTTCAGTTCAAAATTCAGCGACTATCAAGGGATAAATGGTGTTAGATATGAGCATGGCAGGACTAACTCCACTCCTTCCCAGTTCCCATATTTGAACATATTCTTTTCTCTGTAACCGAATGAAACACTTTCTCCCTCCCACTGCCCCCACATGCATAGACTTGGTATGGGCCTGCGGTCTCTGTTTCCATTATGCATGGCTCTTTGTATAATAATCACACCTACCCCACCTTGTTGTTGTGGGGTTCAAATGATATAACATAGAAAGTGTTTTGCAAACCTTAAAGTGCTTTATATAAATACTAACTTTTATCAGCTATTATTATTTCAGAGATGCACAGCATAATGGAAAGAATGGAGATCACATTAGTATTAAAAAGTTTAAATAATGATTAGATCATTGATGGAAACTCAACCCCCTCAGATTTCTACCATGGATCTTTGTAGTGATTTTTCCAGAGTCAGAGCAGAGGTCATTTTTACCGTGAACCTTTTCCTAGCCCTCTAGGCTATGTGGTAGAGACTCTGCTATACTAGGGTACTCAGGGTCAGCCTGATACCCTTTTGAGAAAGGAAAACTAAGCAGGAAAACAAAATCCATTTCACACGTCAACTGCTATTTTCTCTCAGCCTGGTGAGTTGTTTCCTGTTTGAGTCACTTCCTTGAGCACTGCACCCTGTCTCCCCCCCACTTTTATTCTGAGGACTAGACAGAGGCCATGTGGGAACTGTATCAATGAGGATCATGAGATGTAAACAAACATCTTTTCATCCCCTGCTTCTGCTTACCTCGCTCTGGAAAGAATGTGTAATACAAACTACTATAATTCACTACCTTACTCTTGGCCACTGTAAAACCAGAGGAGGTCTCATGTGGTCTGAATCTGAAGTAAGAAGAAACTGGGGCGACACAAAAGCTCGTCTTTTTCCATCTAAGCTCTGCATTGGATTTGCACCTTCTTCCCTTACTCACTCACTCCAGGAGTGGAGGTATCACTGCAGTACTCTTTGACAGCCTGGCCCTGCCTTTTGAAAGGAACATGTTCCTTGCTTAGTGGGGTTTACTTCCAAATTTGTCCTCGCTTTCAGTGTGTGTTGGCTCCCTACTGATTTGTTTTGGTTCCGCTTAGCTTGTTGATTTCGATCTTTCAAGGTTTGTGGTTTAGAGACCCAAGTACTTCCCTTCTGCTTCTCCTCCCATTTGCACTGTGGAGATCTGCTAAGCTGCAAAAAGATTTCAAAGTTCAGGGTGGGAATCAGGTTGATGGGGGAGTTTTCCTGGATATTCTATATATTTGGAGCTTCCTTGTCTGATCGGCTGTGGCCCTAAACTATTGGTGGTATGGATGTGTAAAGCATTAAATTAATAAAGATTTCCATAATTGTTGGGTAGAAATGATGGACTACTCTCGTGGTTTGTTGATACAAAGATGTGGAGACTTTAAAAATGTATGTTTATACATCTTAAAAAGTAAATCAAATATTTACTATAAATTCGAATAGTGTTTCCAAGATATTATTTGTGCTTTGTGAATGTGGCAGTCCAAGGCCTAAATAGTATGCTTATAAAATGGTTTATCATAAAGAGGGTTGGAGGTTTTTTCTAAAAATTTCCATTGGTAAGTTTGTCACATAATAACTCACATTAATAACTCAGTATGTTTCAGTTCTACTCAATTTCATATAACAAGCGTTTTATAAGCATCTGCCATGTAGTAGGCATGGCAGGTACAAAATATAGTCCCTCTTTCACAGCTCATTCTCCCAACTGGTGTTGGCTAGTTGGATCCAAGAGGGTGATTTACTGCTTTTCTCCTCAGAGCTCTAGGATTAACTCTTAGGGGCTGGGAGTAGTTTTCTAAAAGTATTATTCATTAGCCCCTGCTTTGTATGCTACCCACTGGTCATCAGTTAACCAGTCAGAGTTAATTAGTTTTTAGAAAGGGTTATTTACTCATGTGGGATGATAAGAACTGTATAGACAGAAAGTCAATCAAAAGTCTGACACACTCCCTTAGACCTACATGCAGATTCCAGAAGAAAATTGTCTCAAACTTAGAAAGCATATGTAGCAAAGGGGTAACTCACAGCTCCTGGTGGGATGGAAGTCCTTTTCTCTCTTCTTGGAGTCTTCATGAAATGCCCATTTAGTTTGCATAGCTCCTTTCTGGGCTGCAATGATTGGGGCTCTTGCAGACTCCTGAAGCTGATTCATGCTTCTGAAGTCACTGTGTACTCTTTGATCCAGTGTCATTGACTTTGTTGTTCCTCAAATAAGATACACTACTTGTGGAGCATTTTCTCTGACTGTTCCCTATGCCTTCAGTACTCCACTCATCATCTCTGCTTACTGGTTGCCCTGGCTTCCTTCAGGTCCCAACTAAAATCCCATCTTCTACAGGAAGGCTTTTCCAATTTGTCTTAATTTTAGATCCTTTTCTCTATTGGCTATCTTCAATTTTTCATGTATATAGCTTGTTTGTATCTTTGCTTCTGGTTTCCCTCATTAGATTAGATTGTGAGCTCCTTGAGGGCAGGGACCATCTTTTGCCTTTCTTTGTATCCCCAAAGCTTAGCACAATGCCCAGCACATAGTAGGAACTTACTTAATGCTTATTGACTGACTCACACTGCTGTTCTAGGGACACCCACTGATGCAGATGGGAACTTTAAATCTATTGACCTTTTAAAGTTCACAAGTTCATCCTCTGGTCAAGTACAGAGGAAAAGAGAGGAATCAGTCCTTTCCTTCACAGAGGAACCACCACTCAAGTGGCTAGTTGCTGGAATCTCTTGCTGGAATCATTCTGCTGGAAGGCTGGCTTTGGAACTGGCCCAATGTAATTAAAATACATCAGCCCAAAGGTATGCTCCATCAAAGCACTTCACTTCTCTCAAACTGACTAAGCACCTATTCATTCCTAGTTGATACTTTTGATTAATTGATTCAGTAGAAATATCTAGGATTTGTTTGCATCTAGTTTTTACCATTGATAGATTCCATTGAGAAAACTGAGTCTTCCTAGTTTATACTAATGGCAATGGTGGTGTAGAACAGTTTCCCCTACTCCCCTTACAACAGACAAAAAAGAAATAGTTCCTACCCTAGCCCTCCAGTAACTTAAATTCTACTGTGCTCTTATTAGCTATATCTATATCTGTGTCTGTATCTGTATCTACCTGTATCTGTGTCTATGTCTGTATCTGTATAAACACATACATACATATATGTGTATGTACACACACCTATGTGTATAGATACATACATAATACATACATACATATGTCTGTCCTTTGTTTTCAAAGAGGACCATGACATTGGGGTGATGTCATGACTTGCACTGAATTGGATTTAAGTGAGGGAGGGCTCTGCATGTTTAAGGCAATTGGGCTTCAGTGACTTGCTCAGGGTCACACATCTAGTAAGTATCTGAGGTGAGATTTGAATTCAGGTCCTTTTGATCCCAGGGCCAGTGCTTTATCCACTGTGAGACAGCAACAACCCTGTGAGGTCATAGCAGTCAGGATTATATATGGTGTCTTGTAAGCATCAGAATCAGAATTTGGATCCAGGTTTCCCTACTTCAAGTCAGGAACTAAACCTAGAAACTGCAAGGTGGAGGAGCAGCTTCTCCATGGGACCATTGCTGAACTTTTTTGCTCCTCCTACTGTAACTTAAAGTGCCTGGCAAGCCCTTTAGTTTTAGTGTTCCCTTATTGCCCCTGGCTTCTCACCCTTGGTGTCCCTTTAAGGGATATAAGCCTTCTCTTACACAAAGTTAAAACAAACTAAATAAAGGCCCTTTAGCCTGATTGACCTGTCTCACTTTTATTATTATTATTATTATTATCATTATTATTATCATTATTATTATTATTATTTTGTGAGGCAATTGGGGTTAAGTGATTTGCCCAGGGTCACACAGCTAGTAAGTGTTAAGTGTCTGAGGTCGGATTTGAACCCAGGTCCTCCTGACTCCAGGGCCGGTGCTCTGTCCACTGCACCACCTAGCTGCCCCTCTGTCTCACTTTTGTGGATGCTTTTAATAGACTAGTATGGGATAATACATGATAAGTTATTTATCACTTTAGAGCTAGAAGGGAATGATAATAATAATGAATAATTTTAATAGTTATCACCACAGTGATATTCATTACTTCCAAATTAATAATCTCCATTTTAGAATAAAGAGCTCTCAGAATATAGAGACCAAAAGTCATAGAGGAACAGGATTAAAGCTATAACATTCCTATTGTCTTGTCTGCCCCTGTAATGGTGCCAAAGATGCTTTCAGTGAGCCTATTGAATATAAGCTAACATCTCAGTGCTTTTTTTCAACTATAAAATGCAATAATTTTACCAAATGTGTAGTAGTTCCCCCAAACATTAAATATAAAAGAAGACTGGTTGGATAGTAACTTGTCCCAGCTTTATCTAGTTAGTTTTGTCTAGATAATTTTATATCTTTATATTTATTTTAGTTATAGCTTTCCAGCTTTTATCATGTAAAGTTTTGATAAGAATACTTTACTGTCATTAAAATAATTTATTAAAATATTGGGCAGGACAAGAGTAAGGAAAGAACTTTATGGAATGCCATTAGAAACTTCCTTTTAGAAGGTCAATATTGATAATCACTTTTTGGATATGGTTGATAAGTTATCTACAAATATGCTTAATTTTCCTGCTGTTGAGCCTGTGTATCTATTACTGGTCAACTCAGTGCAAAAGTGTCTACCCTGGACAAGTCACTTAACTCTGTTTGCCTCAGTTTTCTCATCTGCAAAATGAGCTGGAGAAGGAAATGGCAAACCACTATGGTATCTTTGCCAAGGAAACCCCAAATAGAGTCATGAAGTGTCAAACACAACTAAAATGACTGAATAACAACAACAAACTCTGCGCAAGATACTCATGAGAAACTTTGTCACGTGTGTTAATAAAATAGAGATAAACAGAACTAATCACCTAACATTGAGGATAACCTAACTCACCACCTCTCATTTACTAACAAAGAGTGGGGAGAAAAAAAAAGAAAGTACCTTCAAACAAACTTTGCTAGAAAGAATGGGAAAACTATCACTTCTTTGGATGAGATAACAGCAAGGTGATGTCTGTTTTTGTTTTTGTTTTTGTTTTTAAATTAAATACTCAACCACTCTAATGAATTTGTGATCTTTTTGATGGAGGTCCTCTCTCCCACAATGCGGTTTGAACACCTTCCATATCTACTCACGTGATTCTTATCCACATCATATATGCTCCATCCAACCTGCTAAATATCTTTTGACATTGCAGAGAAATCAGTGGAACATTCAGGACATCCGTTGCTTATCCCTTCACTCTTGCTATGAGACCAGTTTGTATTTTTTTTCTGGTCAAACATCTTTCTGTTAACATCTCACGTCATTTCTCTTACATGTTTCTTTATTTCTAATGTGTTGCTGTCTGCTCATGCCCACCACACACCTCTCTATTGTCCTTCAACATGAGTTCTTTAAAGTATAACCGGGAATTGCAGATTATGTGCAGAGCAGAACTTCCTCACTCTTACTGGTCATGCATGATTCAGTGCCAAAGGGTTTGTGTTTTGAGGTGATGAAACCACCTCCTTAATTGTTCACTGAACAGGTCAATAAAGAGCTTATGAGTCACCCGACCTTTAAAAAGGGAATGACTTAACCTCTGGCTCTCTCCTCTCTCCTCTTCCTAACTGTAGATTGAACCTTTTTTTATAAGGGGTAGGGGAAGGCCAGCTCACCCCATCTCCTACCTTGACTGGCTATGATCAGCTAACATCCATGTCCTATCTAGGCAAGCTTCATTCTAGGTTTGAGGTTACTTCTTCTGTGTTCTTTATGGAAGCGTACAAGCTTGAAAGCCATTTTGTGAGGTTAAGAGTTCAACTGTATGGGGTCCTTTGGTTAGAACTGAGTGGAGTTGAGAGGAGGAGTCCCTAGGAATTATTCTAGTGCTCTTACAGAAGATGACCATCAACCAGAGAATGAGTCCAATTTTTTTGCCTGATCTCCCAGCAGGTGTGGACTTTGTGGGCAAGTGTAGAGTTGCAGTAAAATGTAAAATGCATAATTGGCAGTTGCATGATTTACTTCACTTTGAAGCATCAACCTCCTACACATGAGGCAGTTAGGGGTCACAATGGATAGAGAGCTGAGTCTGGAGACAGGATGATCTGAGTTCAAAACCAACCAAAGATACTTACTAGCTGTGCATCTGTGGGCAAGTCACATAATCTCTACTTGCCTCAATTTTCTCAAACGTAAAATAGGAATAATAATATCACCTACCTTCCAGGGTTGTTGTGAGGATCAAATGAGATAATATTTGTAAAGTGCTTAGCACAGTGTCTGGTACATAGTAGGTGCTTAATAAATGTTTGTTCCCCTTCTTCTCCCCCTTCCCATTGCATAACCATAACTATAGTTACTATTTGTATTTTTTCAATTTGTATTTATGATTATTTTGCATTTAGCATGTGTGTGTGTGTGTGTGTGTGTGTATATGTGTAGGAAATAAATACCTATCTCATACTAGATTTTAAGTGTATACCAGGCACCTTTCTACTCCCACTTTGTGGAGAACCTTGATCTGAGTCAAAACCGATGGCTTCAGTAATTTTACCTGAGGAAAGATACCAAAGTTGGGGGAATGGAGCAGGGTGTATCTAAAGTATATGAAAAAAGAGAAGCTAAGTCTTTTCAGAGGCCAGACTCCCTCAGGACTTAATCCAATTAGACCACGTGTATGGGTATAGAATTCAAGGGCCTCTTAGCAGAAAAGAGACAAGAGCTGGTACCTCAGCATCTCAGTGGTTCTCAATGTTAGAGGAGATAATGGTGTTCCATCACTCCCAGTCATATATCATCACCAGAAGAATATTGGTCCTAAAGAAATGGGCTAAAACAAATATTGAAAACTATCTCTACATGTAACTAGAAAATAATAAGATACTTTTATGATTAAAAAAATAAAGAAATGAGTTTTTCCTTTGGGGTAAAGCTTGGGGGGGGGGTAGAAAATCATTAAAATAATTTTGCAACTCAAAGAACTTGTCATTAGTATGCATACATTATATAGATCCTGAAAATGGACAATGAGGTAGGCCTAGGATTGTGTTAAAGGAAGAGAGTAAACTGTATGTCTTTTATTAAACATCATCAGTAAATGATTCACTCCTGTGACAGAAATCTAAATTGGCAGTTATAGAAATGACTACCACTAAAAACTCAAATACTCAGTGGACCCCACTTTAAGATTCTTCTTTCCCCATGCTGAACCATACAGGGTCTTCTTAGACTCTTTATTGAAGACTTCTAGTAAAGGAGCTTCCCAAATCATGGTAGGTCAATGTTTCTAAGCTAATGTTTAATTTCACATTCAGCCAGAGAGAATCACTTCATAATTTTTTTCTCCATAGAAGGAAAAATTTCATGTTCAGGACTAAAAATGCTTGGGGCAGATTCCCCCCCTCCACCCCCCCCCCCAAAAAAATCCAACCCATCAGTATCCATGGAAAAACCCTACTATTACAAATCAGATAGAATCAAGCATCACTCCATTGCCCATTGTGTTGCCTTTATCTCTCCTCTTCTTTCATGGAAACCAGCGTTTGTTTTCAAATCTGACTTAGTAACAGTTTATTACAGAAGGGAAAAAAAGCGGCTTCCTTGTGAAATGCTTACTTTCAAAAGAAACTTTTTGTTTAACTCTTTGAGAAACAGAAGCCTCTTGGTACCTCAGTACAGTTCCCTTCTATAATTTTATCTTTTCTTTTAGGTATTTAAGAACAGGGTGTATGTTAGTAACTAACAACTGGTTCTTTTGGGGGGGGGGGCGGGGAAATGTATGCATGACAAACTTTTAAGTTTGCATTATTAACATTTTTTTCCCATCACTTTAAGTCTAGAAATCAACAGAATGGTAAATCAATCCCTGACTTACACCTTTGATGATTGTCAAGATATAAATGCTCACACTGAAAATTTAACATTCAGCTCAATCCAGTACCAGCTAGTTCCAGCCCATCCCTGAAAATGGTACTATTGAAGGTAAGTTATTACCAAAAACATGAGGGTTAGAAGTTAACTAGATTCAGGATTCAACACAATTCCTTTGGGCTGAGAATAATCACTTGGCCAGAAAGAATAAAATTATAGAGTTAGAGCTAAAGGTCATCTAGTCAAGTCTTTTTATTTTACAGATGAAGAAACTGATGCCTGGAGAACTTTGGTCATAAAAGTAATGTGACAAAACCTGAATCTGAATCCAATTCCTTTGCCATTCTTTCCTCTGTTCCACCCGGCCTCCTCAGCTTATATTTATATAATACTTTTAGATGTAGTTTACAAATCCTTTTCCTTTCATTCTCATTTGATCCTCATAATAGGGTTGGTATTTTTTTTAAATCCTTGGGAACATGCCACAAATGCAGAAGCAAAGCAATGGAATATACACAAATGAATTAGCAGAAAAGAAATTCCCCCCCAAAAAAAGAAAAGAAAAGAAATCATAGGTTTGCCTTCCTATGGCAGTACAAGGATAATTAGAAGAAATCACATTTAGTGATCAAAAGTTTCCAAAGTGCTAGCATCACAACAGTTCTGTATGGGTATTGCTCCCATTTTACAGAAAATTGACACTCAGAAAGGTAGTGCAGTATAGTAAAAAGAGCCTTGGATTTGGAGTGGAAGACTGGAGCCAGCTCTGAAATTTACTAATCTTTATTCTCAGAAGCTAAGGACTTTGAACTCAACAAGGAGACTACCCTCAAGTCCAGGGAACCAAGAGATTTGGGTGATGCTGACTAATCAGCTTGAAGGATGGCCTCTTTGGGGGGAGGGAGGCAGGAAGAGGAAGGGCTTTTTCTTCTCTCAGTTCAGTTCTGAACATCCTCGTAGTGGAGGACTGGGGAGAAGAAGGAGGCCAGATTGAACCCTTATCTATCTGTCAATACCTTTAAAAAGTAGGTGGAAGGAGACCTTGAGATAAATAGAACAGGGAGCTTGTAGCTGCTTATATCATGTGCAGGGCTGGTATTTGCTAGTATCCAGCTGTAGTCATCTTCATTTCTCCTGAATGGACAC
Source organism: Dromiciops gliroides (assembly GCF_019393635.1). Lineage (NCBI taxonomy): Eukaryota > Metazoa > Chordata > Mammalia > Microbiotheria > Microbiotheriidae > Dromiciops > Dromiciops gliroides. The sequence continues at coordinate 79,045,643 of NC_057864.1, forward strand.
ACTGGCACTGAATTTACATTTTTCACATGTATTGAGTTACTGCTATGTCTCAGGGCTAAGTAGTGTACATTAACAACTGTTAGCAGCCAAGGACTCTCATGGATAAGTAGTGTACATTAACAACTATTGTAGTATGAAAGCAAAACAAAGTCAGACATCTGGGTCTTCTCATTTAAGCATATGTGAGTTTGTACAAGTGATAGGAAATGCTTCTTCTGTGAAATTGGCTAAAAACTTATTTCGTGTCTCCCTATGTATGTGTTGGTTGGAAGCAAGAGTAGAAGGAAATCCAACAGGATGATAAGGATGAACAGAGTCTTCATTTCAGGAACCAGTAACTAGGCTGTCCCTTCATCCTGGTGTTCCCTCCGAGTCATCTATCAGGTTACTATCCTCAGTGGAAGGTCCAATTCCATTCTCACCCATGAGTTTTGTTAATGACTACAGGAGTCCAGTGCTCATACCTCCTTGGCCACATGGCTCTGTTGAATTGCTCCTGTTTCTGGATGCCTTTTTATGGGTAACTATGTTTATCTCATTAAACAGGTGGGCAAATTATGAACAGTACAGTGGTGTAGTGGATAGAAAGCTGGACTTGGCACCAGAAAGACCCTTTGTTCACATTGTGTATATGACATTTACCATATATATGTGTGTGTGTGTGTATATGTATGTACATGTATACATGCATATAGGTATATATGTATATACACATGCAAATACACAGTACACATATGTATATATGTATTGTGCATGAATGTATGTGTATATACACACATGCAATGCATACCCATACATAACACACATACATACATACATGTACACACATATATACACACACACACATATATCATGGGCAAATACTTTAACCTATTTGAACCTCAATTTTTAAATTTGTAAAATAAGGCTAATAATACCTCTTCTTGAGAACTTCCCCTCCCAACTTGTACTCACTTTGATGGGTTGGGTCTTCAGAGGACAGCTGTTAGCTTGAGGTACTTGGTAGGTAACTACTAAGACTATGAATATCCACTGTGTACTTCCTGTGAACAATTAGCAGTAGACACAATTTACTCTTAGCAAAAGTATTCATTAAAATTATACAATAAGGAGAGTAACTACAAATCATCCCCCTATAAATCTGGAGAATAGTCTTCCACATATACACCTAGAGTCCATGAAAAGAATGAACACAAACTTAGAACACCATGGTGGGGAAGCATACATATAGGGAACACATGTCTAGGGAATTCACAACACCAACCAATCAATCAATAAACATTTATTAAGTACCTATTATGTCCCAGACACTGTGCTAAGATCTGGGGGGTACAAAAAGAAGCAAAAGACAACCTCTGCTCTCAAGGAACTTACAAATATATAATGGGGGAGACAACATGCACATATACAAAGCTATGTACAAGATCAATAGAAAATAATTAACAAGGAAGGCAGTAGAATTAAGAGGGATTGAGGAAAGCTTCCTGTGAAAGATGGGATTTTAGTTGGGTTTTAAAGGAAGCCAAGGAAGGAAGGAGACTGAGATGAGAAGAGAGAACATTCCATGCATGCAGGACAGCCATAGAAAAGGCCTGGAGCTGAAAGGTGGAGAGTCTTATTTGTGGAACAGTCACTGGATTGTAAAGTGGCAGGGATGAAGGTGTAAGAAGACTAGAAAGAGGGTTTGGTTATGAAGGGCTTTAAATGTCAAACAGATCCTGGAGGCAGTAGGGAGCTACTTGAGGACCAGGAAGTCCTTTTTCTCCTTGTATAGTCCTCTCCATGGTTCAACTCTCAATTGCTCGTGCTAACTCTCTTTTGGCTTGATAACTGGTTTTCCTCTTTGCTTGTAAGGGTCATGCTCCTTGAAGCAATTTCGTTTTTTGGGTGATAGTCTCCCTATATCTTTGTCCAAATGGAGTGTGTTGCAATCATCATACAATCTTTATTCCTTTGTTATGAAACCACACATTATATTGGATTTATGTAAAGCTTTTACAAAAGAATATTTATAGAGAAGATAGAGTAAGAAGTTGCAAATTCCTCCCCTCCCCCCCCAAAAAAACCCAAACAAACTGAAATGGGACAAATTTCCCCTTATATGACCTTGGTCCCTGGTAATAGTGGGCTGAAATTTAAAGCTGTATCTATATAGCATTATCCCACCAAGTCCTCTTTCAAATGTAACATAGCCATGAATGAATGAGTCCGTATTTCTGTTAGCACTGGGGTGGGTCAAGCTAGCCTTACTTTAGGACCTCAGATGCTGCTTCTCATGATAACCTTTCAAAGATACTGGCATGGATTATAGATGGTTTATTCTTTCTTCTTCTGCCCCCGTTCCCATCCCCAGCTCTGTCCTAGAGATGGCTACCATTAAACACAAATATATAAAATCATTCTATACATACTTCTATTTATCAGTTCTTTCTCTGGATGTAGATAGTGTCTTTCTTCATATGTTCTTTGTTGTTAATTTGGGTATTTGTAATAGTCAAAATGACTTGGTTACCCAAAGTTGTTCTTAAAACAATATTGTTGACCCTGGGCAAGTCACTTAACCCCAATTGCCTCACAAAACAAAAACAAAACAAAACAAAAAAACCAATAATGTTATTAATGTATAGCATGTTCTCTTGGTTCTGCTCATTTTGCTCTTCATTTTTTCATGCAAGTCTATCCATGTTTTTCTAAGAACATTGAACTCATCATTTCTTATAGCACAATAGTATTCCATCACAATCATATACCACAACTTGTTCAGTCATTCCACAATTGATAGACATCCCTGCAATTTCCAATTCTTTGCCACCACAGAGTTGCCACAAACATTTTAGAACACATAGATTCTCCAGCCCTTTCTCTAATCATCTTTGTTGTTTTAAAATAATAAACATTTTTATTTAGAGTTGTGAGTTCCAAATTTTATTCCTCCTTCCCTCCTTCCCTTCTCCTCTCTCTGAGGTGGCAAGCAATCAGATATGGGCTATACATATGAAATTATGTAAAACATTACCATAGTACTCATTTTGTACAAGAAAACTTGAATAAAAGTAAAAAAATATGAAAGAAAGTGAAAAATAGCATGCTTCAGTCTGTGTTCAATTGATATCAATTCTTTCTTTGGAGGTGGATAGTATGTTTCATCAATAGTCCTTTGGGATTGTCTTGGATCACCTAATCAGTTTTGGAAATAGACCCAGTAGTGGTATCACTGGATGAAAAGGTATGGGCAATTTAATAACTCTTTGGACATAATTCTATATTGTTCTCCAGAATGGTTGGATCATTTCACAATTTCACCAACAATGAATTAGTGAGCCAATTTTTTTCACATCCCCTCCAACATTTGTCACTTTTCCCTTCAATCAAATTGGAAAGCAGTGTGGCAGAAATTGGGCATAGACCAATATCTTACACTATTTATCAAGACAAGGTCAAAATAGATGCATGAACTAGATGTAAAGAGAGATATTAGAAGAAGATTTGAAGAAAATGGAAAAGCTGTTCCTCAGCTCCCACCTGTCACAGGGATTTCAAGTTGTGAGGTTCAGCTAAGAATATATGTCAAGTCCTTCACAAATTTTAAAGTACTCTATAAATGCAAGTTATAATTATTGTCCTCTGCCATCCTGTGACTCGAGTGCCATGGGTTAGGTTCAGCCAGAATCACCAGAGATGGCCCTTTCTTGTCTTCTATATACTTTTTCAAAGGTAAGATAGCAAGTGATCAAAGAAATAACATTTATTAGTGACAAAAAGTGAAAATAGTCTTTTAAAATGCACTTCCTATTGACTCTAAAATAAAATAAAACTCCATTTAGCTTTTAAGCTCTTCAAAATCTGTCCCAAATCTCTATTCCCAATCTCATTCACCATTATTCCCCTTCCTTAACTCTATGATTCAACCAGATTGTCCTCCTTGTTGTTCCTCACAGAAGATACTGAATTCCCTGACTCCATCTGTGCCTTTGTACCAGCTATCACACATGACTTGGATGCACTCCTTTACTTGACAGAACCCCTCTCTTCTTTAGGATACAAGTCAAGTATCATCTTCTACATGAAGCTTTTCGTGTCCTCCCCTTCAAACTTTCTTGCTTTAATCATTTGGTATTTATTCTCTTTCTGTTTATTCTGCATATATTTGTGTGTCCTTATTGACTCCATGTCAGAATGTTGTTTTCTTGCAAGTAGGGAGTGTTTCATTCTTTGTATTTGTATCCCTAGTACCCAGCACATAGTAGGTACCTTAGAAATGCTTTTTTTTTTGTTTTGTTTTTTGGTGAGGCAATTGGGGTTAAGTGACTTGCCCAGGGTCACACAACTAGTATGTGTCAAGTGTTTGAGGCCGGATTTGAACTCAGGTCCTCCTGAATCCAGGGCCAGTGCTTTATCCACTGTGCCACCTAGCTGCCCTAGAGAAATGCTTTTTGATCAACCAACTGACAGCACTGTGTTTGACTTGTCTTATGAGATACCTGTACATATTTATTTACAAACCAAAGGGAGCCATAGATCTAGCTGCTATCAATCTTGCTACAGATAAGACCTTCACTGATTAGCTACCATTTAGAATTTTAGGAAATTATATCATAAAATGGAAAACATAAGAGTGAAAAGAAGGTGAAGTTTAAATGGATGTGTACTAAAGTGCATTAAAAGAGAAGGGAAATAAGGAAAAAATCAAATAGAATGAATGGAAATTATACCATGCTCAGGCTGAAAGAAAAATTGGAAGACACTGTAGAATCGACATTTAGGTGATGACCAGTAAAGGGATTATTTCAGTCTGGCTGAATCCTACTTAGCTATAATAAGAACTAGCAAGCCATCTGGTATGAAGAGCCATAGGGGAAAATTAAAAGGAAATATTGGTGGTTATGAAGATTAGAATGAATAGAGCTCATCTAAATCTTCTACTTAACTGAAGTTCAGGCCTTTTGTGAGATGGATGTGAAGGATGGGAGAGCAGAAGAGAAACAGAGAGAGACAGAGACAGAGACAGAGACAGAGATGAAGACAGAGACAGAGAGACAGAGACAGACAGAGAGACACACACAGAGAAAAGGTTTTTTTTTTTTTTTTTAAGTGAGGCAATTGGGGTTAAGTGACTTGCCAAGGGTCACACAGCTAGTAAGTGTTAAGTGTCTGAGGCCAGATTTGAACTCAGGTACTCCTGACTCCAGGGCCGGTGCTCTATCCACCGCGCCATCTAGCTGCCCCCAGAGAAAAGTTTTGATCAAGCAAAGTACAGCTGTCCAAGAAACAAAAGTGGAAAATTGAGTTGTCTTCATCACTTTTCTGCTTCCTACAGTCCATTCCCACCTCTCAATTCCATCTTCCAGCCATTCTTCCTTGTTGATATTATGCTTCTTTTCCCTTCCATCCAGCAGAGAAGTTTATCTGTACATATTTTATCCCCTCTGGGACCAGCTTCAAGTGACTAATCTGATCAACTAACCTAAAATGATATGCTAATGTCAGACTAACTAAAGCACCTTTCTCTTAGAGTAAAATGTGCATTTTCCTAATTTGGAGATAAGGACCTGTATTTATATACCTAACCCAGAGGATATTCCAATGGTAGTGATTTTAAAGAGGTTTGTTTGGTCCAGCTGGGTCCTTAAGGCAATCTTTACGTCATATCCAAAGTTGTTGATCTGATATTCAAACATGATAAAAAAAAAATAGGTTGGGGGAGGACTCCTATCTAGTTTGGCATGGGGAAGCAGGACACTATTATTTTAGGTAACCATGACATAGGTTCATAAATATAAACACCTTCAGCCAAATCCCTATGAGATAATATAATGGTCAAAGCAATATATGTCATGCAATATGCCCCATGGGAATCTCATCAGTCTCCATGGATTCAGCTGTCTTCTCTATACAGGTGGCTACAAAATCTGTAAAAACAGCCTAGAGATATACTTAAGTCTCACATCTTTAACTGCCTGTAGGACATCTTCCTCTGGATGTACCATAGGTATCCCCAAATCAGAATGTTCCATGCCAAGCTCACTATCTTTCTCCCTAAATCACTCAGGCTTAGCACAGTGCCTGGCATATAGTTGGTTCTTAATAAATGCTTGTTGATTTATTGACTTGACCCACCCTATCTCCTATTTCTGTTGAGGACACCACCATTCTTTGGATCATCCAGGTTCACCCCCTAGGAGTCATCTTTAACTCCTAACTCTCATTCATCTCCCCATCCAATCGGTTACCTCCCCCACAGCTCTTTCATTCATCTCCTTCTCTCTATTCATAAGAAACCACCCTAGTCTAGGCCCTTAATACAGTATCTCACCTGGATTATTTCAGTTAGCCTTCTAAATGATCTTGCCTCCAGTTTTTCCCCTTTCTTAGCCATAATTCATATAATCTCCAAATTAATGTTCTTAGAACACACTTCAGACCATGTTACTCTCCTGTTTAAGAAACTCCCTAAGAGCAGCTAGGTGGTGCAGTAGATAAAGCACTGGCCCTGGATTCAGGAGGACCTGAGTTCAAATCCGACCTCAGACACTTGACACTTACTAGCTGTGTGACCCTGGGCAAGTCACTTAACCCCCATTGCCCCACAAAACAATAACAACAACAAAAAAAGAAAGAAAGAAAGAAAGAAACTCCCTAGTGCCTTTATGATAAAATACATTCTTCTATTTGGCATTTGAAGCCACTCCCAATCTGGTTCTATGTTGGATTTTCATGCTGATTGTACATATTCCACCTCATTCATTTAACACTCCAGACAATATAGACTACTTGGTGCTCCCCATTTACAATACTCTATGTCTTTGAACCAGCTGTCCTCCATATCTCTGTCTCCTGGAAAACAGCTCCCTTTAGGTCTCATTTCAAGTTCCATCTCCTTGATGAGGCCTTTGCTGATTCCCCTGATTGAGGTCTTCTGGGGCCATCTATAAAACCTTGCTCCTCACAAAATTATCAAAATAATTTCAAATGTATTGTACATATATCTTGTATTTAACTCTGTGAGGGTGGTTAGTGCCTCATAAAATTATCAAAATAACTTTGAATTTCTTTTGTACATACCCTGTATTTAACGAGGTGAGAATATTGTGTACCCTTCCATAGAACGTGAGCTCCTGGAAAGCAAGGACTGTTTCACTTTTATTTTGTATCTCCTTTGCTTAGAAGTAGGTGCTTTGCACAGAGTAGGTGTTTACTAAATACTCATCAATTGATGCACGGTAGAGGTCAAGCCTAAAATATCAAGAGCTCTCAGGCTGAATCTGTAGGACCCAGAATCACAGCTCAGATAATTTCTTTGGCGTTATGTTGTGGGTTTAATACGGAGCCACACAAGGACTAACTATGGACCACACTGCAAATGTTTGGAGAGGACAGATGGGTCATCTAATCTCTTCACTCCTTCTCCCAGTTGTTTAGCAGGCCAGGTCCCACAAAAAGAATAAGGGAAACATGAAGGATGGCCCAGTCTAGCACGGCTGAGCCTTATCTGGCTGTATACTCTAGTGCTCCCCTGAACACCATGAACTTTACAAAAGATACTCCCCTTTGACTATTGTACAAGTGGCTTCGAATCAAATGTTCGTGTAGCCTAAATACCTCCTCTCCCATGTACCAGCCCAAAGGGAAGCCTCAGAAGCTTATCCCTAGCACATATCCAGAGGCAGCTAAGCAGAGCAGTGGCTTGAATCTTTGACTTGAAGTCCAGAAGACCTGGACTCAAATTCTGCCTCAGACACTGACTAGCTGTGGGACCCTGGGGAAGCCATTTCATCTTCTGTCAAACTCAATGTCTTCATCTATAAAATGAGGATAACAATAGCATCTACATCTCTATATCTCTTGGTGAGGAGCAAAAGAGATAATATCACCTTTAAACTGTCATCTAAGTCCTGGCTGTATCCTTATACCCTCAGGCCTTTTGCAAATAGCTTGTGTCTCCAGAGATGATCTGAGAACTGTTCCTGTGATAGCCAGGGGCTTCAACTATTCCCTGATGTAAGTTGGAGTCTTTGAGGCTAGAGAATAAGAAGGTCATGGCTGGGGATTTTACACACTTGGAGGGGCCAGCAATGTTTTGAGACCTGGGAGTAGTAAATGCAGGTCGACTTGAGGGGCCACAGGCAGAAATGGTAGTCTGGATCAGAAGCAATGTCCCTGCCAGGATAAAAATAAGGTTGTGATCTAGGGTACAATTTTAAGGTGACAGGAGTTGAAGTTTATCAGAATCAATTGCCTCAGTTGGCTGCACTTAGCTTTCTTTAGGTGTGTGTGTGTGTGTGTGTGTGTGTGTGTGTGTGTGTGTGTGTGTGTGTGTGTGTGTGTGTGTGTATTAATGCCTGGTTGTGTGAAGCTAGCATAGGGGGACTATACCAGCTGAATGTAAGAGCTATCAGGATCAAACAAGGTTCTCACCATGGTGTTGGTGATAAACTGTGTCTGATACCCAAGGACCAGCCTAGGTAACTGTGAGAGGCCTATTAGCAGTAGAACAGTCCTTAGCTCATGGATTCTGTGGTCATGACTATTATTGAAAAAAAGGAAAGATAGAAAATAGCCCTCAGTTCCCGAAGGCCCCTTCTGCTTCTATTATACAAAATAGTGGTGGCCATTATTCATAATGGTGATGGTAGAGTCATGGAAAAGAGAGTGGAACATCCTAAGAATCACAGATTTTGATCCATCTACTAACATTAATTTAATTATTGTTATTCTAAATATAAGGTCTGTGTTAAATGATCAAGAAGCCAATATATTTATTAAATCATAAATATTAGCATTTTCACTGCAAATGAAAGTGGGAGAAAAAAGAAAGTTGTAATTATGGGGAAGGACAGCTCTGCAAATTCTCCTTGGAAGAGCAAATTGAGGCTGGATGAAATTCAGCACTTCATACCCTTCGTGGTCTGCCTCTAGTCTATGTTTCTAGGCTTAATATGTGTTACTTATTTCATGGACTCCCTGTTCCAACCAGACTGGTTACTTGCTATTCTCTGTCCACAACACTGCACTTCTCATCTCATAGTCTTTGAACATATTTCCCTCCATGCTCAGAACATGCACCCTCCTCACCTCCACTTTGTAAAACCTTGAGCTGACTTTCAGAGTGCTATGGCCTACAGTAGATCTATCCTGATCCCCAGAGTTGCTAATGCCTTCGTCTAAGCCTCTAAAATTACTTTGTATTTACATGCTACATATATTATATTTACTTATTTATACATGTGTTTCTCCCCCAATCAATTGTTAGTTCCTCAAATAAAGGAATTGCTTGAGCTCAGCCAGGTGGCTATAATTGTACTTGGGATGTTCTGGGATTAAATCTTCTACTTTGCTGAAGTTTAGGCCTTTTGTGGGATGGGTGTGAAGGATGGGGGAGCAGGGGATAGAGAGAGGAGAGAGAGAGAGAGAGAGAGAAAGAGAGAGAGAGAGAGAGAGAGAGAGAGAGAGAGAGAGAGAGAGAGAGAGAGAGAGAGAGAATTTGGAAAATTGATCAAGTAGGAATCAAGAATTCTAATTTCTACTCCTTTCTCCCCAGTGACTCATGGGATAAGATATTATACTCCACTTATGCACATACATTCTAATTTGCATTCCATTTATCTATATAGACATCAGATCACTTATTTATGGCACTTAGGGCATTCTTGTGTCATTTTTAGGAGCAGCTGGTGGCTCAGTAGATAGAAAGCTGGGCCTGGAGTCAGGAAGACCTGAGTTCAAATATAGCCTCAGATCTTACTAGATGTACGAACCTAGGTAAATTACTTAACCTCTGTTTGCTTCAGTTTCCTCATCTGTAAATGAATTTAACAGTAGCATCTAGCTCCCAAGGATTGTTATGAGGAGCAAATGAAATAATATTTGTAAAAGTGCTTATCACAGTGCTTGGCACATAGTGGGTTTTATATAAATGTTTGTTCTTTTTATTAGACTGTAATAACCATGAGGGTTTGGGCCATGTCTCTGTATGTCCTCCAATACCTAGCATAATGCATACACATAGTAGGATCTTTAGTAAATGATTCTTGAAGGAAGCAATGGCAAGTGATCAAGTTATTTTACTTTTCCCTCTTTTTTATTTATAAAACTGGAATGCTATCTGGGAAATTCAGATTGAAAGGAATCTTTCCCCTATTTTTAAGAATTTTCTGCTGTTGGTGTCATGGGAAAACTGAATGGGGTGAATTCTCCTTTGTGCACTATATTACAATTTAACATGCTTTACAGTGGGGCCTGTCAAGCACCAGATGTTAAATATTCTTGCCACCTACTCGAGAATTATTGTTAGTGGCTGCTGACAAATTTTGCCATTTTTCAGAAGGGTGCCAAGTACCAACTGGAAGAGGGTGAAGTAACAGAGGCAAAGTTGCAAATGAAAAATCAGCAAAATTAACTTTTTGGTTAAACAGAGAAATGGAGAAGAGCTAACAATGCTTTCAGTCTCTTACACTCTGAAAGTCAGCCCTGCATTTTATTAGCATGGGCTTTCTGATTATACTGTAAATGTAATTTCTATTGCTAGTAAATGGGTTTTTATCTACCAGGAATAAATTTGTCGGAATTGTAATATTTGGATTAGGTCCTTCAAGGTCGTGCCTGGACTATTATTAATATCATTATGTTAAATTCCTGTACATGTCTTTGAATGGTCGGATCAGTCCTTATAAGGGACAAGTTAAGACTTGATTGGATCAGACTTTCTATCCATTTTAAAGTGAAAGATGAATATGAGCTATTGTCATTACTACCCATCCACCATAGAGGTACAACTCAGCTGAGTCCACTGAGCTTGGGACATTCATCTCTCCCTGACCTTTACCCAGCCATGTGGTTTAGACTGGGTTCATGATCTTGGTCACTGTCCTCTAGATGCCTTTCAGTTATCAATTCCTTTCCCCCAAATCTGGCATCTACAGCTAAACATAATACCCCAGAAGTGGTTTAAGATAGGATTCGGTCACCATCTTTTTTCTGGATATTATCTCTCTTCATGTAGCTAATGATCATATTTCACTTCTTTGTTTCTGTTTCTTTACTCACAAAATCAGGTGGTTGGAATAGATGACCTCTAACATCCCCTCTGGCCCTAAATTCTGTGGTCCTAGCATCTCCATATCTTAAACTACCTCATGGTACTACTAATTACTCTAAAGAAATGCTTGTCATTAACATGGAAATATGTGCTGCATGCCTGCATATGTATAACCTATATCAAATTGCTTGCCTTCTCAATGAGGGGGGAGGGAGAGAATTTGGAGCTCAAATTTTTAAAAAAATGTTAAAAATTGTTTTTACAAGTAACTGGGGAAAATAAAATATTAAATTATCTTTTTAAAAAAAGAAATGCTAGTCATTCATTCAGCAAGCATTCCTAAAGCAAGCTACTACTACATGTTGAAGGCAGGGTTTGAAGTGATGTGGGGTACATGCCAATGAAGTCAAGTCCAATCGTTGAGTACAAGTGTTGTGTAGGGTGCTATGCTAAGTGCTGAAGGTACAAAGAAAGGCAAGAATGGTCCCTGCTCTCCAGGAGTTCATAGTTTAATGGGGTAGAAAATATTCAAACAGGTATATGTAGATACCTACATATCTATAGATCTATATCTACATATCTATGTCTGCAACATCTCTATCTCCATTTCTATCTCTATACATACACACATATACACACACATACAGGATAAACTGGTGACAATCTCAGAGGGAAGACATTAGCATTATGGAAAAAAAAAATTTTTTTTTCTGGGCAATGTGGGTTAAGTGACTTGCCCAGGGTCACACAGCTAGTAAGTGTTAAATGTCTGAGGTCACATTTGAACTCAAGTCCTCCTGAATCCAGGGCCTATGCTTTATCCACTGTGCCACCTAGCTGCCTCCAAAAAGGTGGTTTTTTTTTTCCAGAAAGCCAGAGTTGAGCTGAATTTTAAAGGAAACCAGGGAATCCAGGAAGCAGAGGCAAGGAGGGATAGAATTACAGATATGGGGGACAGCCAGTAAAAAAGTCATGCAGTTGGGAGATGGAGTGCTTCATGCTAGGAACAGTTAGGAAGCCAGTCACTTGATTATAGAGTATGTGATGGGGATTAGGTGTAAGAAGATTGGAAATGCAAGAGCAGGTCATGTGATGACGAACTTTAAAAACCTAATAGAGAAATGTATATTTGATCTTGGAGATAATGGGGAGATAAGGAGAACCTGTTCCTTGTCCTCAAGGAATTTTCAACCTAGTAAGAAAGATAAATACAAATGCTGTGGAAAAGAAATAGAACATAAGTGACAAGAGAGATGCAAAGGTCCATGGGAGCTCAGAAATATGAGAAATCACTTTCAGCTGGGAAGATAAGGGAGGCTTTATGAAAGAACAGGCATTTGAGCTGATAGGTAGGTTTTCAGCAAGAGGAGATGAGGGAGAAGGCATTCTAGATGGAAGGAGCAAAAGTATGGAGACATGATATGATAAGACATTTTTGAAGATCAGTGTGTTTGTGATTGCACATGTATAATGTATATCAGAATGTTTACCATCTCAGGGAGGGGAGAGGGGAGGGAGGGATAGAATTTGGAACTCAAAACTTAAAAGCCCCCAAATGTTAAAAATTGTTTTTACATGTAATCAGGGGGGAAACAAAATATTATTTAAGAAAAAGATCAGTGTTTTCGGCTAGAATGTATAGTACACAAAGGTGAATAGCATAAGGAAGGCTGGGAAGGTAGGTGTCAATTCATACAGTGACATAAATGCCAAGCTTAGGAGTTCAGACTTCATTTGGTAGGAATGATTCATTTGAATCTCTCTGCATTAGGAAGATCAGTCTGCTAGTAGTGCATAGATAGATTTGATTGGGGTGACACTAAAAGTAGGGGGATCTGTAAGGAGCACATAGCAGCCTAAATAAGAGATAATGTAAGCAGGATTTAGTGTGAATGGAGTAATAGGCAAGATAAGGCAAAAATTATGTAGAGAAACTGTGGAGGTAGAATTGACATGAAGACTGATTGGAAGTGATATGGGTGAGGGAGAAATCAAGATTTAGAACTCTGACATTTGGTGGCTGGGCAGTGTTGTGATTGCCAGATAGAAGAATAGATAACTACTCAAACTATTGAGAAAAAGCTACTGTATATGATCAGGTATACTGGATTTCTTCCTATAAAAAGCCTTCCTCTTCTCGTCAGAAGGTACAGATTGCCTTTTAAATCCAGAATTGTCTCTGAGTAGCCTAGTAGTAAAAAAAGCAGCATTGTATGGAGAAAGCGAAATGACTTGGAATGATTTGATCTCTGGGACACTGAAATATACTGAGACCCATTGGTCAAAAGCTATCACCCTTCTATTGACCTGACCTTTTTTAACCTAGACCCTGAACAGACTGCATTCTTTCACAATTTTTTAGCCAGACAATTGGTTTATCAGGACTGTCAATACAACTCGTGGCTGTAGGCTTTGCAGTAAATTCTTTCCGTATTTTAAAGGTTTATTGACATTTGTGGAGATAACAAGACAGATAAAGAGGGTGTATTTGCTTTACAGGACAGTTGTGGAATATTAAATATGGGCTCTTGGCAAAGGTTACTGTGTCAGTAAATGGCATTCATCCGATCCTTAGAAAAAAGACATACAAGCTTTGATCAGTTATTGAAAGAATAAGTCATGCATAGAGCCATTATCGCTCTTTTTAAAAAAAAGAATAGATTGCCATTGATATCTTTTACTTTTATTTAGCCCAGATTTCCTCTCTTCTGAGAACCCTCCTCTTCCTTTCCCCGAGAGTCGTCACTTACAACAAAGAATTTTTTTTTAAGCTTAAGAAGGAAAAATAATCCAGCAAAACTAGTCAACACATGACAAAATATGCAACACTCTACACTTGGTAATCCCAACCTCTACAAGAGTGATGGTGCCTATTATCTCTTGAGGGCTTCAGAATGAAATCACACTTGAATCTAGAAGGAATCACTGTATAAACAGTAAAATCTACCAGATTTCCCTAGAAACACTGATTCTGAATTAAAGAACAAAGCTGTCAATCTCATCTGGCCACACACTCTGTGGGTTGAGGCAGTCCGACAATGCAGCACCACTTTTTTTTTTTTTAATTTTGTGGGGCAATGGGGGTTAAGTGACTTGCCCAAGGTCACACAGCTAGTAAGTGTCAAGTGTCTGAGGCCGGATTTGAACTCAGATACTCCTGAATCCAGGGCCGGTGCTTTATCCACTACGCCATCTAGCTGCCCCCGCAGCACCACTTTTAACGTGCAGAATAGACAAGGGTGAGTCACTGGTTTAAAACCCCTTTTTAAAGTGTTTTCCAACAATAGTCATAAAAGACATTGGACTGTGGAAAGGCACACGTGAAAACTAAAGCGGAGTATTTTGTGATGAATAATAAAAGGAGTAAGCCCTTCCAGAATTCCTTCTCTTTGTAATTATTAGTTAATGATGCCCTAATGTCTGATTTGCTGCTCTTTCAAAACTCCCTTTAGTGGATTTGTGATATTTTAATTGTATGTGTTATCCCGAAAGGCTTTGGTGGGGGACAGGGATGAAAGTGTTTAATATTTTTTAAAAATAACATCATTGCTACATGAATGAGAGATCTTATTACAGTTTTTTTTTTAAATGATGTCAGCACTGAAGTTCCACACTGATTCTCTTTGGCTCTCCAAATGGTTTTATGATATTTGTTAATCATTAAAGGAAGCTTTAGTCAAGTCTGTACCTTGGTTGACATTAATTAGCTGGTGGAGCAAGATTATTTTCATTTTGCTTAAAAACTGTTATGTTCTTCTTGTATCTGTAATTTAACAGTAATACTGAATTTATCCAGCACTGTTAATAAGTGAGTTATTTCTCATATTGGAAATTTCCAGGTAATTAAAATTTACCTCTTTTAGCCTCAAAACCTTAAAAAACATTAAAAAAAAATCACTTTGAATGGAAAATTGTCAAAAATGTGTCATATACTTCTCTGCCTATTTAAAGAGAGGATAATGAGCATAATCTAATCTTTTGATGACTCAGGGCTGTCATTATGAATGTCTGCTATTTTGTTATACATACAGCACAGTTCTGTGTTTGCTTTTGAGTTTTTCTGTTTCTTCCCTTTAAGTCAGATTATTAGCTGTCATTTTCCACAGCTTTCATTGAGTCCATTTTTAGTAGATCTTCTTCATCTTTCCCCATAACTCTTGTTTTGATAACAAAAATATTCCCTTAACCATAATGTTTTATTGGAGGAAAAACCTCTCATAAAACTATGTAGGGGGTAATTTGAAGGATCAGAGAAGGGAAAGGATTGCTCCTTATGCTGGATAGGACAATGATAACTGATGATAGAAAGACAGGAGAGCTATTAAATTTTTATTTGTTTTTGTTTTTCCTTTTCTATGAAGAAGAATGACATTTTAACAAGAAAGGACAGAACAAAAATGGCTAATAGGGAGATGTTACCCAAGATAATTAAGGAGCTAATGAAAGCACTTCATTTCTTATGATGAGTTTGAGTCACCTGGTCCATTTGAACTACCATATCATGGGAGTGCTGAAAGAACTGGCAGATGTGATTTCTGAAATCCTCTTAGTGATATTTGAAAGTTTATGGAAAACCAGGAAAGGAGCCACAAATGAGAGAACAAATGGAAGAGGATAGAGTCTACAAACCATAATAGACCAGTGAGCCTGACTTCAGTTCCTGGCAAAAGTCTGGAATGGATTGCTAAAGAAAATATATTTTTTTAACATGTAAAGATAGTTTTCAACATTTATTTTCATGAGATTTTTAGATCCAAAATTTCCCCCTCCCTTCTCTTCTTCCTCTCCAAGACAAAAAGTAATCTGATATAGGTTATACATGTACAATCACATTAAACATATTTCTGCATTAGTCATGTTGTGAAAGAAGAATCAGAACACAAGGGAAAAACCTCAAAAAAGAAAAAAAAAACAACCACCAACAAGTAGAAACAATATGGTTCAATATGCATTCAGAATCCACAGTTCCTTTTTCTGGATGTAGAGAACACTTTCCATCATGAGTTCTTTGGAAGAAGAGCCAAGTCCATCACAGTTGATCATCACACAATGTTGCTGTCACTGTGTACAATGTTCTCTTGGTCCTGCTCACTTCACTCAGCATCAGCCCATTTAAATCTTTCCAGGTTTTTCTGAAATCTGCCTGCTCATCATTTCTTATAGCACAATAGTATTCCATTACATTCATATACCACACCTTGTTCAGTCATTCCCCAGTTGATGGGCATTCCTTTGATTTCCAATGATTTGCCACCACAAAGAGAGGTGCTATAAATATTTTTGTACATGTGATTCCTTTTCCCTTTTCTATGGTCTCTTTGGGATACAGACCTAGTAGTAGTATTACTGGGTCAAAGGGTGTGCACAGTCCCATAGCCCTTTGGGCATAGTTCTAAAATCCTCTTCAGAATGGTTGGATCAGTTCACAACTCTACCAACAATACATTAGTGTTCCAAGTTTTCCACAGTTTCTCCAACCTCTATTATTTTACTTTTTTTGGTCATATTAGCCAATCTGATAGGTGTGAGGTGGTATCTCAGAGTTGTTTTAATTTGCATCTCTCTAATCAATAGTGATTTAGAGAATTTTTTTCATATGGCAATAGATAGCTTTGATTTCTTCATCTCAAAACTGCCTGTTCATATCCTTTGACCATTTCTCAATTGGGGAATGACTTGCATTCTTATCAGTATCATATGAGAAACACTGGCTGTAAAAATTGTCTCCCAGCTTTCTGCTTCCCTGCTAATTTTGGCTGCATTGCTTCTGTTTCTACAAAACCTTTTTAATTTAACATAATCAAAATCATCCACTTTGCATTTCATAATATTCTCTATCTCTTGTTTGGTCATAAATTGCTCTCCTCTCCATAGGTCTGAGTGGTAAACTATTATTTCTTCTCCCAATTTACCTCTGGTATCTCCCTTTATGTTTAAATCATGTGCCTATTTTGACCTTATTTTGGTATATGGGTAAGATGTTGGTCTATGCCTAGTTTCTGCCATATTATCTTCCAGTTTTCCCAGCATTTTTTGTCAAATACTAAGTTCTTATCCCAGAAGCTGGAGTCTTTGGGGCTATCAAACAGTAGATTACCATAGTCATTTACTACCATGTCTCCTGTGCCTAACCTATTCCATTGATCAACCACTCTATTTCTTAGCCAGTACCAAACAGTTTTGATGACTGCCATTACATAGTATAGCTTCAGATTTGTTATAGCTAGCCCACCTTCCTGTGCATTCCTTTTCATTAGTTCCCTTGATATTCTTGACCTTTTGTTCTCCCAGATGAATTTTGTTATTGTTTTTTCTAGCTCTATAAAATAATAAAGAAATGATTAATGAATATTCAGACAAGGAAATGATGATTATAAAAAGTCAAAATGGCCTAATTTCTTTTCTTTTTTGATGAGGTTATTAAATGAGAGATCAGAGAAATGCTGCAGACCAAGTTTATCTAGGTGTTAGTGAAAACGTTTGATAAATTATTTCATGCTTTTACTAAAGAAAATATAGTGATATGTGAGCTTGAAAGATTACAAACACCAGTTCTGAACTTGTTGTGTGACTGGCTTCAAATAGCCATTACTAGGTTTATGGCTCCTTGGCAAGGGGTCTCCAGTGAAGTGCCCAGGAATTTATGCTTGGATCTAGACCATTGAACATTTTTATTGATAACTTGGAAAAAATCACAGATAGCATGCTTATCATATTTGCATGTGACACAAAGCTGAGAGGGATAAATATAAAGTCTTAAACTTGGATTTAAGAAATCACTCTCATAAGTACAAGATAGGGGAGGCACAGCTAGACAGTAGTTTGGCAGAAAAAAGATCACAGGGGTTTTAGTGGACTATTAAGTTCAGTATAAATCAGCAGTGTGATGTGACCCCCCCCCCCAAAAAAAAAAAGCTAAATCAGTCTCAGGTTACATAAATAGACATAGCTTCTAGGAATAGGGAAGTGATAGTCCCACTGTGGTCAGACCACACTGAGAGTATTGTGATTGGTCCTGGACTCTATAGTTGAGGAAGGATGTTGGTGAGCTGTACAGGCAACAGAAAAGAAGGTAACCAGAATTGTGGAGGGCCTTAAGCTTATTTTATGTGAGGATCAATTAAAGGGGATGGGAGGGTTTAGGGCAGAGAAGAAAAAATGGGACTAGGGGAAGGTAGAGTATGATGGGTGTGGCCAAGTATTTGAAAGGCTATCACATGTAAAAAGGAATTCTGTTCTGTCTTGGGGTGGGGGGTAGAACTAGGAACTTTAGGTGGATATTACAAAGAAGGAAACTTTGGCTTGGTGTCAGGAAAAACCTAACAATTAAAAATATTAAAGGTTGGATGGGCATTGTGAGTTCTACCTCATTAGGGGCGGTCAGGCAGAGTCTCAATGACCACTTGTTGAGTTTGTAGTACTGTGGAATTCCTCAGAGGGTAAGGCTTAGACCAGATGGTGACTGATATTCCTTCCAACTCTCATAGTCTGTGAATTCTATGAATCCCTCCTCTCTGCCTGCCCTGCCTTCCCCCTTTGTCTGGCTTGTCTAGTTCTGAAGATTCCTAATTACATCCAGTACCTTACTGGATAAGGTAAGCAAAACTTAGTATTTTAGATAAGTGTCTGGCAGTCCAAGCAGATAAGGTTCTGTCTCTAGGGTGAGGAAGATCACAAAGAGGCAAAATTAGTCAGGGCAATTTACAAGTAGAAAGAGATTCTTGGAAAGCTAACCAGATTGTAGTATTCCAGGCAAAGGCACATTGAACCCATGGGTTCACAGGTATTAAAAGCAACTATTTGATGGGTTCACTTTTCACTTCACAGCAATTCTGATTTGTACCAGGGATGTGATGTCCTACTTCTTTCTCTTCCTTTCAGTGACTGCTAATAGCTTGGATACCTACCTTTCTGTGCTCTTTCTAAATTGCTCTACATTAGGATACCAAATAACTAAGCTTGTAAAAATGTCCTAAAGCAAATGGGTCCTGAGTGAGGGAAGAGGAAAGCAAAGGAAAGAAGAGGAAAGGGGAAGGGCATAAACATTTATATAACACCTACTATGTGCCAGGAACTGTGCTGAGCTCTAAGAGTGAGAATTTAAGGCTTCATACTAAATAAAGAACATGACTTTACTGATAACTCAGAATCCATTTTTATTTCTGAGATTTGGTATTGTTTCAGGGTATAAGGTTGTTGTAAATCTAATTTTCAGAAAAGCTATACTTTATTATGTTATCTTGGCCTGATGGTCTCTCCCTTTCTTGAACTCTAAATATCTGCATGACTTAATTCCCTGATTTTTATTATATACTGTGGTGATAGCCTGCTTATTTAAGTGGCAATGGAATGAATGAATTAATGTTCTGTTACATTCCAGCTGTTTAAAGAGGGTTTGAATGGGGAAAGAATGAAGCCAAAAGAAAGAGGAAGTATTTGGGGAAGTGTTATTGAATTAGAAAAAAGATGATTTCTGTGATAATGGGTCAAGATTTCCTTTGACCTCCAATGATCTCTCTTTTTTTTTTTTTGTGAGGCAATTGGGGTTAAGTGACTTGCCCAGGGTCACACAGCTAGTAAGTGTCAAGTGTCTGAGGCTGGATTTGAACTCAGGTACTCCTGACTCCAGGGTCTGTGCTTTATCCACTGCACTACCTAGCTGCCCAAATTTCTTTTTTCTTTTTTTTTCTTTTCTTTTCTTTTCTTTTTTTTTGTGGGGCAATGGGGGTTAAGTGACTTGCCCAGGGTCACACAGCTAGTAAGTGTCAAGTGTCTGAGGCTGGATTTGAACTCAGGTCCTCCTGACTCCAGGGCCTGTGCTTTATCCACTGCACCACCTAGCTGCCCAAATTTCTTTTTTCTTTTCTTTTTTTTTTTGTGGGGCAATGGGGGTTAAGTGACTTGCCCAGGGTCACACAGCTAGTGTCAAGTGTCAGAGGCTGGATTTGAACTCAGGTCCTCCTGAATCCAGGGCCTACGCTTTATCCACTTCGCCACCTAGCTGCCCCTCCAATGATCTCTCTTGAGAGGGTCCTGTACATTAAACAAAGGTGTCAGTAGAGGAATGCTGTGTTGTGGGGCAGAGAGGAAAAGGGAGGATCTGATACCCTCTTCAGAATGCAGAAGATACCACGGGGATGTTTCCATTATGCTATGCCTTGTGGGGTGGGGGAGGAATAGCAGGATAAAGTGGTCATTTATACCAGCATTTCCTCCAAGATTGAATTTGCAAGGGAATTTTGCAAAGGAGTCATGGGGAATGGAGCTGAAGTGTCTGTCATTGCTCAGACTAAACTAAGCATGGTAGTTAAGGGGGGAAAAGTATATAGTGAGACCAAGTGGTCCACTGGGCACAGCATCCAAGGTGTCGAGGCTCTTCATGGAGATAGGGACACAATTTAAAAATCTAGAACAATCTCTTCTTCCTCTTCCCCTATTGTTTATATTTGTGGCTCTCAAGTGCCCTGCTATGCTCCACGCCTACATCACCTGTCAGGCTAGTACCACAGCAGAGATTCAGTTTTAGGCTCTCAGGAAAACATCATCATCAGAGATACCTAATACCAGATGACTGACCTCCGGCCAATGGAGATACCAAGCAGAGTCATAATGCTTCAGATACCCAGAGATACGGAAAGCATAAACATTTCCATATACACACAACTCCTCTGGCTAGTATCCTGGGGGAGGAAACACAGTGACATGCCCCTGTAAGGGAAGTCTCATAGGAAGCTTGACAGTGTCATCATTTTCTTCTTAAACCCTGGAGGCATTCTTTAGTCTCTGGAGTTCTCCAAACACTACTGAAGCTGCTTCAGACCTTTAGATTTTTAGTCTTTAGTTATTGGTAGTGAGGGCTAATCTTTTTTTTTTTTTTTTTTGGTGGGGCAATGAGGATTAAGTGACTTGTCCCGGGTCACATAGCTAGTAAGTGTCAAGTGTCTGAGACTGGATTTGAACTCAGGTCCTCCTGAATCCAGGGCCAGTGCTTTATCTACTGTACCACCCAGCTACCCCTAATTTTTTTTTTCTTAAACCTCCCACTACATGTTGGTACAATACACTTCAGCAGTGAACACTTGGATTTTATCCTTTTCAGCAATTGTAATTTAACTGAGAGGTGTTATTCTCCTTGCCACCCTCAATTTCATCAACTTTTTTTTTTTACTAGAAATTACTAATTATTTAATAATGTCTTTTTTTTCTGGGAACTGACTTAAGCTAATTGGGATATAATCTGGAAACCCCATTTTCTTTTCTTTTTTGAAGATTGAAATATTTGTCTGCCAGAGAGACAAAATGGGGTCTCAAGGAGACAGGAGAAGCTCAGAAGATGACCCAGAAGGCCTAGAACACCTCCAAAACCTTCAAGACCCCCTGTGGGGTCTTCCCAGGGCTTTTAAAAATCATCTTTTGATAGAGGTAAGTCATTATACATTAATCAAAGCTAATTGGTTAGCATCATTCAATTCTACTGGTTGACATGACTTTAAGGTGACATTAGGGAAAAGAATACAAAAGATACAACCATGAATCCAGATGACCAGCTGAACTATGCTACCCACTTCTTGCCAGAGAAGTGACACACTGGAGAAGAAAAATGAGCCATTACAGTTTTGGATGTGGAAAAGGTAGAAATTCATTTAGCTTAACTATGCATTCTTTGTTACAAGGATTTTGTTTTTGTTTTTCTTCTTCTAAATTGGGGTTGGAATGGGGTGGGAAGAAGATAAAATAAACACTGGTTAATTGAGAAATAAAACTAAATGAAAGATTAAAAAAATCTCTATACAAAGAATGATAAAAATATTATCTCCCATTGTTTTCTACAATTCACTACAAAATCCTTAGCCTGAAATTCAGATCCTTCCCCTCCCCCAATCAGATTAAACCATTCTGCCTCCTCTGTTTCCTGAGTTATTCCCTTTTCTTTTCATGTGCCCCAAATGGTCTAAATAAAAGCAATGTATTGAGGTTGCCGGGCAGCTAAGTGACCCGATGGATAGTGGTGTGCCTGGAGTCATGAAGACTAAAATTTACGAGTTCAAATCTGGCCTCAGACACTTATTGCATCACCCTGGACAAGTCACTTTACCATGTTTGACTCCATTTCTCATCTGTAAAATGATTTGGAGAAAGAAATAGCAAACCACTCTATTATCTCTGTCAAGAAAACCCCAACTGGGCTCATAAAGAGTTGGGCATTACTGAAAAGTGACAACAACAAAATTGAAGTTGCAGAATAGTTCATTTCAGTTCATTAAGAGGAAAAACTTCCTAACACCAGGACTCTCAGAAAGTGAAGTGGATTATGGGAGACAGTGAGATCCTCGTCACTACAAATCTCCAAATGGTGACTGCTTTCTGAGGACATTGTAGAGAGGCTTCTAGATGAATCCCTGAAGTCTTTTCCAACTCAGAGAAGCTTGGATTGTCAATATCCCCTCTTCAGTGACACCTTCCTTCTCCTCCTCTATAAACATGCCCTAGTTTCCCTTATCCAAGGAAAAAATTTCCTTATGTCCTATAAACTGAGTTGAGCAGACATCCTGTTGTTTATCATCTGATCGTCAAACTTCTTGAAAGGGAAGTTGATGTTCCTTCCACTCACATCATCAACTCACTCATCAACTCACATTTTTTCTCTACTGATCTTTGACTTTCATTTTTATCAGGTCACTGAAACTGGCTTTCTTGTTGATGATCAGGAACCATCTATTTACCATAGCCAGGGGCCTTTTCTCATTCCTGTTTCTCCTTGACATGTGTAAGGGGGCTAAAATTCTAGCTATACTATTTAAAATCTAATGAGTGGTCACCAATAAATTATAAGCTTTAGCAAGAGTATTTAAGTGTTTAAGTATTTATTAAAGAGCATTAGGATCAGAGAGAAAGGTAAAAATCTAACTATTTCTAAGAGACCCCATCATCCGACCCACCATGGCGAGGTCAGGAACCAAAAGAGCCAGCACCCCTCTGCCAGCATCCGCTTCCTACTTCGTGTCCTCCTCCTAGAAATGGGAGGCTCCTCCAGTTGATTGGCTGGTAGCCTTGATAGACAATACCCATGAGCAAAGGTCACTTCCTGACGCCAAGGACCTTGACCGCATGGCTTGCCCTCAAAAGCTTTCTTCTCATGGTGGAGCTTTTCTACAGTAAGTCTCCAGCAGGTGGCATCATTCCAATTGTTACACATGACAACAAATGTAGACAGGGCCTCCTGGATCTATGATTTCTGTGGAAATTTATTTTGATTTGGGGACCCTACCTTTAGGCTGAGATTAGAAAGCCTTAGGCCCTCAGGGTCTCTCCCCCTCCTCCTTAGCTTCAGCTGAGCAAAAAAGCCCCGTGGGTTATACGAGACGCCAGGTCAGACAGCTGGGGGGAAAAAAAAAGCCCCCAGCTCCCTCCGACCTGAGCAGAGCTATCTGAAAGATCCCTCATAGCCTGTGCTGAGGCACCTGAAATTTGGAGCACACCCCCTCCACCCCCTACCAGCCGCAGCCCTGGCTATCGGATTAGCTTGGTCTGTGGGGGGTGAAGGAAGCCCCGAGATTTGAGTGGAGAGAAGAAAAGGTATATATAGAACTGGGAGTTAGATAGAGGAAGGAAGCTGACTAGGGGAGACAGACTAGATAAAGGAAGGAGACTCGAGGACAGACTAGGAGGGGGCTGACTTGAAGGGAGCGTGGACAAGGACGGAGGA
Source organism: Dromiciops gliroides (assembly GCF_019393635.1). Classification (NCBI taxonomy): domain Eukaryota; kingdom Metazoa; phylum Chordata; class Mammalia; order Microbiotheria; family Microbiotheriidae; genus Dromiciops; species Dromiciops gliroides. Next base: position 79,069,384 of record NC_057864.1, read on the forward strand.
GAGTTCGGTTTGGAAAAGGAGAGACAGGGCTGACAAGGTTACAGACCTTAATACCAACCAGGGAAAGTGTAACGTGCCCTGAGGCCGGAGGCGGCTAAGGCCCTCATTGTATTCAAGAAGTTCGAAGCACAGCAGGTGGGAAAGAGACACAGTGGAAAGAGACCGCAGGAAAGCAGTCAGGTTGTACACTTTATTTCCCTGTATTCCTAATTTGAAATAGTATCTCATAAATAAACTCTGCTTTGATTATTTAGTTAAGAGCCTTCTTAATCTTTAGTCTATCAGTTTGGGAGCAGTGTGGTGGAACTTTATAAATGGCCCATATTAAATTAACGAAGTCAGATAGCCAAATAGTCATAAATCCCCAGTTTAGTCCTCCAGTCAGATTAGCCCCCCAAATTAGGCTAGCCATTTTAAAATATTTAACATTTCATTAGTTATAGGGAATTTCCAGGTGAGGAAAATCTCTCTACCAATACAGGTTGGCACCTTCTCTGCAACTTTAAGTCTTAGAGAGTTGTTTAGAACCCTAAAAGGCTAAATGACTTGTTTTGGGTTATCCAGCCAGTATGTGATAGAGGTGGCGATTGAATCTGGGTCTTCTTGATTATGAGGGTTAGTCCTCTATCGACTATGGCATGCTGTCTCTTATTGTAGTAAATAACAAACTTTTTCCTGTACTTGACAGTATTGGCAATCCTCTCAAAATCCTCTCCTCTTTCTTTGTGACACTGCACTGTCCTGGTTCTCCAGCTCATCATTTTTTCCCTTCATGGGCTTCTCTGTTTCTTCTTCCTCTTGAAAAATTAATAGAGTAGTCTACATACATCAATGGCTTCTAACCCCTTATTCCAGAGAAATTGTCCTCTCAGATGTCACCAAATGACCTTTTGATTACTAAATATTATGACTTTTTCTCAGTCCTAATCTTCCTTGAGTTCTCTGTAATGTCTGACACTCTTGACAACCCCTTTTTCTGGGAAACTCTTCTTTAGCCTTCCTTGATACCATTCTCTTATGGAACTCTTCTTTTTATTTGAACCTTCTTTGTTATTTTCTTTAACTAGGTTCCTAGTCTCCTTCTATTCCCTAAGTTTAGACCCCAAGGCTCTATCCTGGGCCCTTTCTTCTTCTTCTTTTACAATCTCTCCCTTGATCATCTCAACTGTTCCCAAAGGTTTGGTTATCAACTCTATACATATGATTACTCAGTCTATAAATCCTGCCCTAATCTTTCTCCTGGCCACAAATCTCTCACGTCCATCTGTATATCCTGTCAGCAGCACAAACTCATTATGTCCCAAGGCAAACTGATCATCTTCCCCCAAGGACTGCCTTTCCTCAAAACATTGTTCTCTCTGTGGACATCACGACCATCCACCCAGTCCTAGGATCATAGAATCATAGGTTTAGAATGAGGAGGGACTGCAGTCCAGCCCTTTCATTTTTAGAAATGAAGAAACAAAGACCCAGATTGCTTAAGTGGCTTGTCCACAGTCAGCTGAGTACTAAATGTAAAGGCTGAGATTTAAATTCAGGCTTGGAACCTTGAAGACATGTTTAAATCCCCATTTCCTCTCTTCCTGTATCAAATCAATGATCAATTATTATAACTCTACTGTGTCTGTCACATTTACTCCCTCCTCTCTATTCACCTCTACACCATAATATTTCAATTCCCTCAGTACTCTTCACTTGCCCTCCCCATCAATTTCTCTCCTTTAGAATCTATCCTTCATTCAGTTGTTGAGAGTTGTCTACTAGTTTTACCTTGCCATATAACCTTATATGGCTCCCTATGTTCTCTAAGCTATAATAAAATAAAAATAGCTAACATTTATATAGCACTTTAAAGTTTGCAAAGCCCCAAATCATATCTTATTTCATCCTCAAAATAACACTGGAAAGTAGATGTTATTATTATTCCTATTTTGCAGTTGAGAAAACTGAGACAGAAGTTAAACGACTTGCCTAGGGTCACATAGCTAGTAAATGTCTGAGGCTTTATTTGAACTTGGACCTTCCTGACTCTAGACCCAGTGTTGTAAAGACTGAGTCACTTAGCACAGCAATGGATTGGATTGGGGAGGACTTGGAGATTCTGAGGTTTTTAGCTTTGGTATATTGGAGAACGGTAATGCTACTGGATGAACCATGTAAGCTATCAGGAGAAGCAAGAAACAGTTTTTTTTTTTAAAGAAATTAAGGTTTGAGGGTTTGTTTTCCCCTTTCCCCAAGGATAGTAGATATTTGGTCTTAGATATATAGGACTTGCTTACTTTAATTTCTAAACTCTCATTTATACTGTAAAAAAATTAATTATTAATAATCTAGTCTAATCTGAAAAAATTATATAACTTGGATTCATGAAAAATAATGATTATATGAAAAATTATAAGTTTAGAGAAATTATAATTGGGCCGTAAGTCCTGCTGCGGTCGCCATTCAAATGTGGAATATTTTAAATGATTTACCTAATTTGGGGGGGGGCTAATCTGACTGGGGTACTTAATTCTTTCTGAGTGGAGGACTAATCTGGGGACTTTTGACTTTCTGGCTATCTGACTGCCATTAATTTTATGTGGGCCATTTATAAAGTTCCACCACACTGCTCCACTCCCAAATTGATAAGTAAAATATTAAGAAGCCTCTTAAATAAATAATCAAAGCAGCGTTTATTTATGAGATACTATTTACAATTAAGAATACAGGGAAATAAAATGTACAACCTGACTGCGTTCCTGGGTGCTTTCACCTGCTGCCCCTGGAATTTTTTTAATACAATAAGGGCCTTAGCCACCTCTCTCCTCAGGGTATGTTATACTTTCCCTGCTCAGCTACTTTCTTCTAACTCCTCTTAATCTTCACTTTCTCCAACCTGTATCCTGTGCTGACCTGCTTCTGTGCTTCGATGCCTCCTGGTCAGTCTGTCTGTCTGTCTATCTGCTCCGTCAGTCTGCCCTCTGCCGCCCCTCTAATCATGTCCACCTCTCTTAATCTTGTCTGCCTCTCTTAATCTTGTCCGCAGGCCTTTCCTCCTTGCTCCTAGTCCTGCGTTACTGTTCGTCTCGTCCCCCCTTCTAATCTAACTCCCATGTCTATATATACCTTTTTTATCTCCACTCAAATCTCAGGGCTTTTTGCACCCACACACCAAGCTAATCTGTCAGCCAGGGCTGTGGCTGGTGGTGGGGTGTGCTCAAGCCTCATGTGCCTCAGCACCAGAGACCAGCCTGGACAAACCCAGGATCTCTCAGATACCTCTGCTCAGGTCAGAGGGAGCTGGGGGCTTTTTTACCCCCAGCTGTCTGACCTGGCATCTTATACAGCCCATGGGGCTTTTCGGCTCAGCTGAAGCAGAGGGGGAGGAGCACCAGCACCTCCCACACAGAAGAGATCCTGAGGGCCTAAGGCTTTCTAATCTCAGCCCAAAGGTAGGGTCCCCAAATCAAAATAAATTTCCACAGTACCTATAAACTCTGACTCTTCCATATTTGGCTTCCCACAAGAATTGGATCTCTGGTCATGTTTTTTGATTTTTTTATCCTGTTCATATCTCTGTCTGTTCCTTGAGTGACTTGGACCCTGGAATGCCCACACTAGGCTGGCTGCTTGGTAGATCTTACTTGTGATGTCTCCTCTAGACTCATAGCGATATAATTCTTGCACAAATAGATAGGCCCCCAGCCGGGATGTCTTACAGGTGTGTCAGTTTAGATGTTCCACCTTCTAGGCTGGGCCAGCCTAGCCTCTACTTCTGACAGCTCCTTCCTTCCCTATCTGATGCCCAACCACCACCCAATGTGGAAAGAAAAATACAAATTCAGGCAAACAGCCAGACACTGAAGGACTGAAGTGAAAGAGCAAGAATTAGGGTTAAAGAATGGCACCAGGAAGGAGGAACAAGGTAGGATTTTGAGAGATCTTTCCTATTTCACATTCAGAGTATTCATGTGGTTCCTCTAATAGCAAGAACCAATCCCAACAGAGCCAGCTGAGGGTGATCAGGTTTGGCAAGTTAGACTTGCTGATGTCCAAGGTTTGTAAGATCATAGCTCTGGAGCTAAAAGAGACCTCAGAGCCTATCTAATCCAACCCTTTAATTTTACTGGTAAGAAAACCAAGGCCCAGAAAGATGATGTGATACAAGCAGTTCAGTGGTACAAGTAGATAGAGCCCCGGGCATTGAATGAAGAAGACCTTAGTATAAATATTGCCCAGGGTATTTACGACCCATATGAGTGTTTGTCCCAGTCCCATATGTAAAATGTGGATAATAACAGCATCTCACTACCATACACAAATGGCTTCAAAGACTAGGTATTGTGACCCCACGATCACACAGGTAGCAAGTGTAAAGAAGGATTTGAACTCTCATCTTTTAAGGGCTGTGATACTAATCAGTATTCTTTGTCTTGTACTGCTATGCAATTCCTTCCATCCATAAGAGACACCTTCTGGTACTAGGACCTTGGCAAAAGCTCACTTTACTGGATCTGTGTGGCTGTGTCTTAAGGAGAAATAGAAGAAATATTATTTAAAAATTATATTTAAAAAATAGATACGAAGCATGGAATGGTGGTCTCAGCATCAGGAAGACCTGGTTTTGAGTCCCTTAACAGCACATACAAGTTGTGCGATCCTGGGTAGATCACCTAGCTTCTCGGTGCCACAGGCAATCATTTTAAGATTATAAACTGCAGAACAGTCACTAATCTTCATTGATTGGTAGAGGGAGTCTTTCCTACTTGTGAGTTTCCTTTATGAAATCACAGGTTAGGCCCCTGGGCCCCAGTGTTCTCAGCTCCCTTGCACTGAGAGAGAGAAACAGAGACACAGAGACAGACACACACAGAGAGACAGACAGACACACACATACAGACAGAAAGAGATAGAGACAGACAGACACAGAGACTGAGATAGGGGCAGACAGAGATAGAGACAGAGAAACAGAAAGAAAAAGGGAAGGAGGTTGGAAGGGAGAGAAAAAAAGGAAAAGAGAAAGAAAGAACAAGCACAGGATTCCATTTTCCTTGGTTAGCCTTTCTTATTCAGGGAGTGGAAATATAATTCATGTAGATTGCCAAAGATCTGACTTCACAGTGTGGGTCAGCTGGAACAGAGGGATCCTTCACAATACACCTACCATGCATGCTGTCTCCTAAAGGCTTGACACGTGGTCTAAATGTCCTGAAAATGAAGCTGACCTCCTGGATTCCAGAGGACTTTCTGCCAGTCACAGGCTTGCTGAGTGACCTTAAACAAATTACTCACATATCTCAGTAGCACATTCCTTTTATCTGCAGTGAACATGTCAAGTGTTCTATTCTGTGTTTGGGACATTCTTTGTTCTTGATTAATTTAAAAACACAATTAGTTTAATTGACTAACAAATGATGACAGGCTGGTACTTACATGGCTTTCTAAGTTTCATAGTTTGTCCAAACTTTGCAGAATTTTGTTGTTTTATTTTTTGTTTGAAGCTTCACATATGGTGCTTTAATCACTCAAAACTACTCTAAGACTTGTGGGATACCCTGTATTGTCCTTCACATCCTATAGTTTATTTCAAAATTGTCTCCCTGTTCTTCCTGAGATGCTTAACATTTATTTTGTTTGTATGATTGTTTTCATCCTGGGAAGAGTATTTATCCCTGTAATTTTTGCTGTATTCCAGCCTGGCTTGTTGGGATGCTAGTGCCCCCCTCCTCCACAAACTTACTGTGTGATCTTGGTCAAACCACTTCCTCTCTCTGAATCTGGATTTCTTTGTGTGCAAAATGGGACTATGAGGACTCACACTATTTTCCTCACCCACAGGGTTGCTGGGAAGGAAGCATTTGGCAAAATCTTAAAGAGATATTCCAGCTATTATTTCTTCCTAGCTTTCTATCAAGATTTATTGAGTAGCTGGTGAAAAATGAGGACAAGTCAAATTATTTTCCCTGATGTAAGCCTAAAAGGATGTAAGCCATTTTGAACTTGAAAATGACTCAACTATGTTCTATTGGTCCTAAAAAATGCTATGGAGGGAAACAAACTAACAAGAAAGGATATGACTACAAAAGTTGATACTTGCCATGAGTAAATTTTCAACCTATTTTTAGGATAATGTGTATTGTGTTTAGTAACATGTCCTCAGAAACAGAATGTTTGTGTCCAATAACTGTCCAGCACTTGGCATGGGAAGGAGGAAAACACAACAAATGTTCTGATTTGTTTCACAGACTGAAATACTCAACAGATATGGCCATGGCAAAAACTCAGTTAACCATAATCCCATTAATTGAAATGTGTTTTTTTTTTTGTCCTTCAGGAAGAGAGAGGCAAACGACAAGAAAACAGGCTTATATTAGCAGTTTATTATTTAAAAAAAAGACAAATTCAAACTTCTTGGAAGTGTCCTGGGTTTCATGCAATACAATCTCCCATGCTGTAGAGGTACCATGGTACATAAATACAGTGTTGGAATGAATAAGACTTTAGTTCAAGTCCTACCTAACTCACTAGCAGTGTGACCCTGGTCTTTGGCTGTTTCATATGAAAATGAGGAGCTTGGACTCCATAAACTCTGAAGTCCTTTTCATCTCTGTGAACTTTTATGCATCTCAATTCAAAGGCCTTTATTTTTATTTATTTATTTATTTATTTTTTAGTGAGGTAGTTGGGGTTAAGTGACTTGCCCAGGGTCACAAAGCTAGTAAGTGTGTGTTAAGTGTCTGAGGCCGGATTTGAACTCAGGTACTCCTGACTCCAGGGCCGGTGCTCTATCCACTGCCCCACTTAACTGCCCCTCAAAGGCCTTTATAAAGAACTGATCTGCTAAATGATGTCTTCAAGGATACTTCAAGGTCTTTATTTCTCACTGTTTCAATTATGTTCATCATATTATAATTGATAAGAAAAACAAACTGATACATTTTTTCATTTGATTTTGTTATTGTTGTTGGATTCATTAATACATTTGCGGGGGGGGGGGGGGAACAGGGCAATGAGGACTAAGTGACTTGCCCAGGGTCACACAGCTAGTAAGTGTCAAGTATCTGAGGCCAGATTTGAACTTGGGTCCTCCTGAACCAGGGCCAGTACTTTATCCACTGTGCCATCTAGCTGTCCCAATATATTTTGTTTTAACCCAACAGATACTCCCCCCCCAAAATAATCAAACTAGCTCTCTTGGAGAAAGTATTCCTTCAAAAAGCTCATTGGTAGTTTTAAATGTTAATTTAATTATTTTTTGAATTAACAAGTATTTCTTTTCCCTCCCTCCCACCTTCTCTACCCATAACTGAACAACAATTAATTACTGATTGCAAGGATATAAACAATTTATCCTTTTTTTTTTTTTTTTTTTTGTAAAGCTCCAAATATTTCCCAGGGTAGTTTAATTAATTCACAGCTCCATGAAGAGGGAGGCAGAATGGTAAAGTGGAAAATGGCAATGAACTTGGAGTCACAGGACATGAACTTGTATCCCAGATCTTGTCAAGAGATTGGTGTGGGTGATTGCTGACGTTTGTTCCAACTCGAGATTTATGAGATGATGACTATTTTGCCATAGCCTATTTAACTAGGGACTTTTCATCTTTATTTTAGATTAGGTCTCCCTGTCTCTTCCAAGATGGAAATGAAGTATTCCATGGAAATGGATATCTTTATTTCCAACCTGTGCTAGTTTGTCTCCTTCTTAGGAAGCCCAGGGACTCCCTGTTTTCTGGGACTCAGGATATTGGTGCCAGACTTAGTGTAGGCATCAGATAGACTTACTGCAGCTCAGAATTCCTAAGCTTAAGTGATCCATAAACCTCTACCTCCCTTGAAATAGGGATTACAAGTGGACATCTTATAAAAAAATTTTTTTGGGGGAAATGGGGGTTAAGTGACTTGCCCAGGGTCACACAGCTAGTAAGTGTCAAGTGTCTGAGGCCGGATTCGAACTCAGCTACTCCTGAATCCAGGGCCAGTGCTTTATCCACTGCACCACCTAGCCGCCCCTATCTTATAAAATTTTTGCTAGCATGATAGGTATGAGGTATGTAATTAGAACTTTTTAAGTTTGCATGTTTTTTTTTTTTACTTCTGATTTGTTTGTTTGTTTGTTTGTTTTTTGTTTGTTTGGTTTTTTTTGCGGGGCAATGGGGGTTAAGTGACTTGCCCAGGGTCACACAGCTAGTAAGTGTTAAGTGTCTGAGGCCGGATTTGAACTCAGGTACTCCTGAATCCAGGGCCGGTGCTTTAACCACTGTGCCATCTAGCTGCCCCTGATTTTTGTTTTTTTTAAGGTGGTTATGGATACTTTCTTTTCTTTCTTTCTTTTCTTTCTTTCCTTTCTTTCCTTCTTTTCTCTCTCTTTCTTTCTTTCCTTCTTTTCTCTCTTTCTTTCTTTCCTTTCTTTCCTTTCTTTCTTTCTTTCCTAAGGGCCACTAGATCTTTCCATCTAACTTGCAGCCAAAATGTCCTATATGAGTTGGCTCTCCCTATTAAAATGTGGGTGACTTAGAGCAAAGCTTCTTAAACTGTGGGTTGTGACCCCATATGGGGTTGCATAACTGGATGTGGGGGTCACAAAAATTTGTCAGTAAATATTTGATTTATATACCTATTTTATATACTTATATACTCGGGGTCATGTAAAAATTTCATGGGCAAAAAGGGGTCATGAGTAGGATAAGCTTAAGAAGCCCTGAGTTGGAGCAATAACTATCTTAATTTTCAAGTGCTTAGCATAGTATTTGAGCTTAATAAATGTTTTGTTCTTCTTTCCTTCTTTCATTATGTTTTTTCATTTCTGCAAAAAAAAAAAAACAAAAAAACCCAAACCCCCAAACTGTAGCTATATTGATCTAGGTGCTCTTGTTGGGTTAATTTTCAGATATTTAGCTGTATTTTATGTTTACATTCAATAGAACTTCTCTTTCTACTTCTTCCCCTAGGGTTCCATTAATATTAGAAAAGCTGGTGATTTCTATGGATTAATTTTGCACTTTCAGAATTTTCAACCACAAATATTGAAACAAAGAGATTTCTGGTTAACACACAGTCAGTAACTTCAATTAACCCAAACTTATTAGTCTCCTGTGAATTCTATGGAACTGATATTACTATGATTCTTGTTCTGCTAAAGCAGGAAGATTCATAATTGCTCTTTAAATAAGTGCTAATATTTTGGCTCCCAGGGACTTCTGGTATTTTAACAAAAGACTATAGAGTTTTTAAAAAAGGTTTTAACTTTAAAAAAATTCATATGTTCCACTGAGAACATATAAATATGAACCCAAACCAATGTGCTAGAACATTTGGGTAGATAAATCCTGGATGGGGACAGACTGGTCATATTCTAATTTTTTGTACAAATTCCATAAAATCCCTTGTGATGTTTAGAAAAGCTCTTCCCTTTCTCTCCTAGATTTCTAATACTTCAGTACTTTGAAGATTTAGGATTTCATTTGTCCTGGGATTCTCCACCAATGCAGATCACAAGCCTTTTTCTGGAGATCCTGCAATAAAATAAAATATTGTTTTTTGGCTACCCTGGTGGTAATTCTTGATGGAACTGACTAGACTGGTTATCAGATGACAGACACACTTAGTTATTGGACCCATCTTTTAACCTGTTCTGGTTTGGTAGGAAATACTGTAGCTTATACCCCTCTAGTATGGCCTTTGAAAACCACAATAAGGCATCAGAGTAGGTCTTTGGTGGAAGGAATATGCTGCTAGGAAGTTAATAATAGGGGGAATTTAGCAAACTTTCTCATTTACCATATGTAATGTGTCCCAATAGTCTTAGTGTAGATGTTAAGCTTTTTAGTAGCTTTGGTTAAGCTTTAATCACCTAAAACTGCACTAAAACTTTTGGGACACATTAGAAAGTGCTTGAAAGGGGACAGCTAGGTGGATAAAGCACCAGCCCTGGATTCAGGAGGACTTGAGTTCAAATCTAGCCTCAGACACTTGACACTTACTAGTGTGACCCTGGGATAGTCACTTAACCTTCATTGCTCTGCCCCCCAAAAAAGTGCTTGAAGGGAATACATTTTTAAAAGGGCTTTACTGAATTTTTTTTTACATCATTATTGCTTCCTGATGACAACTCCTCCCTTTTCCTTATAAAATCTCATTTTGGCCTTTTAAAAAAAAATAGTTAAGCAATGAAAGCTAACACATCGGCCAGACCTGATGAAAAAAAATATCCCATTCAGCACCTTCTGCTGAGAGGAGGGAGGTATACATGTTACCATCAGGGTTTTGAAACCACAATGGATCTTTGTATCGATCGAGCTCCTGATAATCATTCAGTGTGCAACATTTCCCTCAATGTTCTTGCTGCCATTTTGTGGTTCTGCTTACTTTGTTCACCATAAATTCGTACAAGTCTGGAAAGAAATCCTAGCGAAGGACTCAGCCTTCCTAGTAAAGACAAACAACAGAAGTGGCATTTCATTCCCAGGAATAATGGCACTTGGAAAAGTAGGAAGCCTTTTTTCCATAATATCTCAGCACACGGTGGCATTTTGAACATGCCAAAAAGGAAGCAGAGAAAATAGATGCATGCTTCAGTGGTAGCTCTTTGCGCCATATATTGCAAGAAGGGGGGAAACAGAAGCCTACAAAATATTACTGTTCAGAGGTACAGAAAGTTATTTTTATGGACATCTTCATGCGGACCATAAAAATTCATTCCATTCCCTTTGATAGAAGGGTTTGACAAGGAGAAACCCACAGGATTCTTCCCCTCCCCCCCCCCACCTCCTCCCTTTAGCTGAACAGATTTTAAAAGTGGAAGATGTTTAATTACTTGAGTTCTGTGATCTTGGGCATTGGTTGATTACAGCTGTTCCCAGGAAGTGGATCAGAATATCGTTTCCCCCCCTTCTCATATCAAAACCTTACATAAAAATAACCCTGGCTAATTTATAGTTGATGAACTCAGCAGTTTTCCATTTGGGCTCCCAATTTTCCCTAGTCATGCAAATGAACACTTGCTGGTATGGCTTGGGAACAGTTTTTAAAAATAAGCAGGCAACAAGAAAGAAATGAGGGAGGACCCTACATGAATTTAAATACATTTTCATTCCTTCCCATGACCACTCATCTATGATCCTAAGTTCTACCTAAACTTTACCTCTTTAATAACAATATTTTCCTCTGCAATTTTGATCTTAGAATTACAGCACCTTTCTCCTCACTATATCCTTTAGTTAGTACCAGGCCATTCACATTCAGAACATCTAAATATGAGTTATGTCTGTCTTTTATTTTGGAGACTGTCCTGGATTAATCCAGGTGGGAGTCATGGACCAAAGAAAAAGAAATTGATCCTTTGAAGTTAAAATCCTGGATCAGACTCTGTATGAGTCTTGGGTGATTTTCCTCAGTGATGGGTTGCAGCCCTCCTTGTTCTCCAAGCCCATTTCCCCTTACTCTGTCCTGCCTTTTCTCTTTTCACAGTCTTGACTATATGTGTGACTGCTTCAATAGTCATCTATCCTTGAATCCTTTGTCCCCTGGTCCTACGACTGGTTCACACCTTGTTGAAAGTCAACGAGGTATTGCTCTCAACATTTACCTTCTCCAGTCCCATGGTAGAAGGAATCTAATGCAGATGTGCAGAGGAGGTCTGCTATAAATTCATATTCCCTCATTTCTATCATGCCTCATATGCTGCTTAGCAATCCTTTGATCTTTTCTGGATTTATTATCATATTTCCTGCAGTGGTTCCTCTTACATCAAAAGTTGGAAGGGAAAGGGGAAAGGACTTATTTGTACAAAAATGTTTATAATATCTCTTTTTGTGGTGGCTAAGAATTAGAAATCAAAGGCATGTCCATCAACTGGGAAATGGTTGAACAAGCTTTGGTATATAATTGTAATGGAATGTTGTTGTGCTATGAGAAGTGACAAAGTAGGATGATTTCAGAAAAGCCTAGAAAGACTTACATGAACTGATGCATAGTGAAGTGAACAGAAACAGGAGAACATTGTACATAGTAACAACAATATTGTTTGATGAAGAACTGTGAATGACTTAGCTATTCTCACCAATACAATGATCCAAGATAATCCCCAAGGACTAATGATGAAGCATACTATCTGCCTCCATAGAAAGAACTGATATTGATTGAATACAGACTGAAGCATGCTATTTCTCACTTTCTTTCTCTCATTTTTCCCTTTTATTCATTTTCTTATACAAAATGACTAATATGGAAATGTTTTACATAATTGCATATGTATAACCTATATTTGACTGCTCAGGAATGGGCGAGGGGAAGGAGGGAGGAATAGAATTTGGAACTCAAAACTAAATAAAAATGTTTATTAATTTTTTTTAATTGGGGAAGGGGCAGCTAGGTGGCACAGTGGATAGAGCACTGGCCCTGGATTCAGGGGGACCTGAATTAAAATCTAGCCTCACACACTTGACACTTACTAACTGTGTGACCCTGGGCAAGTCACTTAACCCCAATTGCCTCACCAAAAAGCAAAAAACCAAACAAAAACAAAATTAAAAATTGGGGAAAATAAGAAAGTTGGAAGGGACTTCAGAGGTTATTATATCCAAGGTCTTCTGTTTACCAATGAGAAAACTGAGGCCCAAAGAAGAAAAGCAACAGGACTGTGAAGCAGAACCAGTACTCTACCCCAGGTTCTGACTCCAAATTCAGTGATTTTTTTACTATAACATGCTTTATAATGCATTTTCCTCACAGCCCCATAAGTGAGGTAATGCAGGTGCCTAAGTCCTTAATGAAATGTTTGTTAGTTGCCAACCATGAACACTTTAAAGAAATGAATGAAAAGGTTGATGAGATTAGTAACTGATATACACATAAGTGGATTTGTGTGAATTTTTAAAAAAACTGGTTAATTGATTTTTGTTTCTTAGTAGAAGAAAACTACATATAGGCATATAATGTTTTAGCCCGAATTTGTGAGAGACTATTCATTAATATTCAATCATTTCCCTTTGGAGTAGAGTTCAGCTAGGCAGAATTTGCTCTACAATTCAGAATATCCTCTGACTCTAGCAACTTCCAAATTACATTTGCTTGTAGCCTGCAGTTACTAAGACCTGATTTTGCACAAGGTGTCTGATATTTGTAAGTATCAAAGAATGAATGTGTGACTCTGGGCAAATCATTTAGCCCTTGTATGCCTCAGTTTCCTCATCTGGAAAATGGGGATAAAAATAGCACATACCTCACAAGGCTGTTGTGAAGATCATATGCAATAATACCTATAAAGTGCTTTGCAAATCTTAGTGTTATTTAAATGCTAGCTATTTATTGTTATTGTATTGAAACAAGAAAACATTCTACAGCAAAGTAAGACCAAAGAGTTTAAATTTACCATTATCAATTGATTTAAACAGAACAATGAGAATGTTGCTGCTGGTGAATCCTAGGAGAAAATACCTTCCTTAAAGCAATTACTCCCTTAACCACTCTTTTCAAGGATCCCTCTTTAAATATGGCAAAAAATGAATAAACACTAAAGAATACTCTTTCTTAACTAGGTTAAACAGGAAGACATTACCACCCTTAGTTCAGTAACTGTAAATAAGAAAAATAATCTTATGATCTTAATCTCAGAGAATTAAAATCCATCCTTGAAAATGATCATCTACTCTTCCAGGAAGACAGGAAAAGACAAGGCTTTGATGCAATTGAGATCAAGGACTTCAGATTAGGACAGGGTCAGACTATTAATATTTAAATGTTTTTATTAATATTGATATTTTAATATTTCACAACACAAGACCCACCTTTTAAATTTTATTGATGTCTTTTGATTTTACATCTCAGTCATGCCTAGATATAAACAGATGACTGTACTTTCCTCCCCTTTCCCCATAGCTTTCCTTTGTTACTAAGAAAAAAAGAAAAAATAGTTAAGCAAAACCAACCAACATTCTACATTCAGAGATTCCCCCAACCTATCCTCATCTCTTCACTGCAACCAGGATTGGTCATTATAATGCATTGAGGTTTGTTTTATAATTCTTTTCATTTCCAATTTTGTAGACATTATCTACATCATTTTTCTGTTTCTGATGACTTCATCAGTTTAAATGTCTTCCCACATTTCTCAGAATTCATCATATTTTTTATTACAGTATAATAATGGACAATTTATTATGTTCATATCCCACAACTTGTTCAGTCATCCCCAATTGATGGACACTTGGTTTGTTTTACACTCTTTGCTACTAACAAAAATACTGCTATTTTGTTATATACAGGTCTTTGTCCTTCTTGGGTTACAAGTGGGATCTTTAGGTTATAGAGTATGAACACGTTGGTCACCCTCCTCCTTTTTTGCATAATTCCAAATTATTTTCCAAAATAGTTGGATCAATCCATGGCGCCACCAACAGTTTATTAGTAAGCTAGTCTTCCTACATACAGCCTCTGTAACTTCGACTATTTCTGTGATCATTGGACTTCTATGGATTAAGTAGGATTAGGCTACAAATTTACCATTGGAAATGGTATCATCATAAATTGGTTACAATTAAGATACATTGGCTTAAATTCAGTTTGATAGGTTTGATACTAGCCAAGAAAATATACTATACACCCTCATTTGAGCTCTTATTTTGATCAAGATATAGACAACCAGTTGTCTGCAGCCTCTGCCTGCAGAATCAAAAAGTTGGAAGGACCTCAGAAGTCTAACCCACATCTAAAAAAGAAACATCACTGACATATTATTTTTTGGGGGGCGGGGCAATGAAGGTTAAGTGACTTGCCCAGGGTCACACAGCTAGCAAGTGTCAGGTGTCTGAGGCCAGATTTGAACTCAGACCTTCCTGAATCCAGGGCCGGTGTTTTATCCACTGTGCTACCTAGCTGCCCCTGATATATTCTATGAGAAGTCATCCAGCCTTTTCCATTTTGATGATACCTCTAACTGACACAAAATCTCTTTCTTCATCAAGATTAAATTTGCTCCCTTTGCAGTGTCTGTGCAGTGCTCCTAATTCTGATGCATGGGCTGAAGCAGAGAAAATTGAATCCTTCTTGGGCATTTAAGATCTTCATAATCTGGCTCCTTCCTACTTTTCCAGTTTTCTTAGTCCATACTCAGTGATAATTACATTGGCCTTTTTGCAGTTCCTCATATGACACTCTTCCCATCTCCATGCCTTTGCACAATCTGTCCCCCATGCCGGCTTTGCTTTCTCTCCTCTCTCCCACATCTTCATTTCCCTGGCTTCCTTCATGATTTAACTCAAATCCCACTTTCTGCTGGGGGCTTTTCTTAGTGTCCCTCGGCCTCTGCTCCAAGCCACTAATGCCTTCCCCTTTCAGATTACCTTCATAAACTCATCAAACTTGCATAAATCTAGATGTTTAGATGCTGTTTCCCCTATTAGGGTGTGTTTCCTCTGATAACAGGGACTGTAGAGTTTGGTTGTTTTTTGTTATTGTTTTTAGCTTTTTTTTTTGTATCCCCAGGGCTTAGCACATTAAGTAAATAATTAATAAACGCTTGTTGATTGACTAACACATGACAACCTTTCAAATCCTTTAAGACATCTTGAGCAACTGCTAACTAAGCTAACTAAGACAGAAGCATAAGGATAACAGGATCTAGGAACTGGATTTTGTACAACAAAGTGCTAAATACCACAGAGTAAATACCTTACCCTGGTCATACCCAAATGCCTGTCCAGTTCCAGTGTTGCCAAACCTTAATGCATCATTGGTCCAAAAAGTCCCAGTGTGTCCTAGATTGGTCCTGAAATTAAGTTGATCTTTGGTGAGTTTTATGGATCATGGGTGACTAGAGGATCATACTGGATTCTCCTAAGGCTTCTTTATTTCTGAATGAGACCTTTTGAAGTCCATGCTACTATGACTAAGATGCTATGGATTAAGGTTGACCAAACTAACTTCTGAGGGGCTGGAGTGGTAGGTGTTTATTGCTATGGTCTCCCAAAAATGTTTCTGGGGTGGTTGAAAGGATGCTCTCTCTTTGTTTTCTGATCTTGCCAAATTCTATTCTGGGGGGTTGGAGTGGCAGGTGAAGAAGTACTTAGATGAGACCAGTGTTGCTGTGTTTAATGCTATGGTCTCCCAAAAATTTTTCTGGGGGTGGTTGAAAGGATGCTCTCTTTTTGTTTTCTGATACGGCTAAATTCTATAATCAGTTAATCTGTAAGTTAAGATCAAGATAGGAAAAAAAATCAGTGAGACAAGATACAAGTACTTCAAGAGTAGTTATGACAGCTTCTGACTATAACCCCCCAAGCTGGTGGAACAGCTGGCAATTCCTCTTAGCAGCTGGGAAGAAGGTCTGGAAATTGTCAGAATACTCTGTAGTTTGCACTGTTTTACAGGTGCTCATCTCACAAAAGCAGATGGTGATAAAAAGAGAAGATGCTACAGCAAACTGATGGGGAGTAAGTTGCAAACTTATTAGCAGCATTATATAAAACCAGTGAATGATATAGAAGTCATTCAGCTAAGTCTCTCAAGCCAAAGTTTAAGGGGACAATATGACATTTATAAGCAAAGGTGAATTATGTCCACAAAGACACTCAGAGCACCAGCAGAATTTCCAGGATGTAAGTTCTTCCTTTATTCCAAAAGCAAAAAAAAAAAAAAAATGCACTTGATTCTATGAGCCATAGCACAAATAGCTAACTGTCGTTTATGGTAGCTTGACTCTGATAATTAATTCTCAAATGAGGACATATTTTCCATAAAGGCACGGAATCTTACAGTTGGGAGTCCAAAAGCCATCTGGTCTAACTCACACCTGAACGAGAATCTTTTCTATGTTATCCCTGACAAATAGCCATCCAGTTTCTGATTAGAAGACATCTGTTCAAATGGGAATCCACTATCTTCCCCTGAAGTCTTAGACTCAATTTTGCTGCATAAATTATTTTTAGTTGTAAGCCTGTGTCATTTGCCTTTTAGAGTATCATGTTCCATGTTCTCCAGTCATCAATATTTGTGGCTGTTCAATTTTGTGTGATTGTGACTGGTTCCTTAATACTGGACTTCTTTGATGGACTGTAGTATTTATTTATTTTTTTTAACCGGGAAGCTCTGGATTTTTGTGATAAGATTCTTGAGAGTTTTCATTTTGGAGTTTCTTTCAGGAAGTCACCAATGGAGTCTTCCTTCTTCCACTTTATCCATTGGTTCCAAGAGATCTAGGCATTTTTCTTGCATGATTTCTTGAAGTATGTCTGGACACTTTATTTTTTAAGTTATGACTTTCAGGTAGATCAACAATTCTTAAGTTATCTCTCCTTGATCTGTCTTTGAGATCAGTTATATTTTATGAGATAACTTACCTTTTATTTTATTTAAAAAATCTTTTGATGTCCTTATAATATTTCTTATTGTTTCATGCATATTCCACTTCTGTTTGGTTCAAATTTTATAGGAGTCCTTTATTTGAGTAAGGTGGTTTTTAAATTTTTTATTTTTTTTTACCTTTTGTACTATTGTAATTCTCTTTCCAGGTCTCTCTTCCATAGCTCTTAATTCTTTTAAAAATGATTTCCTCTTTAACTTTCATTTCACTCATTTTAAACCTCTTGTGTAATTTCTTTTAGGAATTTGAATTGAATTCAAATTTGGAGAAGCTGCATTTTTCTTTGAAATTTTGCTTCTAAGTGCTGTGGAGTTACTTTCTTCTTATGCATTAGTATCATGGGCAACCCTAACCTCATAACAGCACTTTTTTATTTTAGTCATTCATCCAATGATCTGTTCTGAATAGCCTAGTCACTAGCCTACATGGGAGCCCCAGGGTGAAGTCTGCAATCCAACCCCATCCCTCCTGGGGGTGGGAGGAGCAGAACTGAGTCTGAGATCTGCTCTGCTGGACTCCATGCTCAGAGTTCTGGGCACTTAAGCTGTGCTCTTAGTCCCATACAGCTGGTCTGTGCTAGGGACTGAGTCCATAATCAGGTCTCTGAATGTCTCTGTGCTGCTGGCCTCTCTTCAGTCTTTGGGCACTGAACTAATCCATGTTCCTCATTTCCAGCTCTGGTCACTTTCCTATAGGTAAAATTTGTGATTTTGATCTAGAAAGATGACCCATTGTGACTTTTCCTTTGATTTCCTGGTCACTCCTCAGCCCTGAGTTAGCCATTGCTAGTAGTTATAGGAGGAGCTGGGTTATACTGCTTGCTTCTATTCCACCGTCTTGGCTGGTCTTCAATTAGCCTTCCATGGAAGGTCATTCTACTCTTGGATAAATCTAATTGTTTAGGAAGATTTTCCTTACATAGAGCTGAAAAATGCTTTTCTGCAACATGTAACCATTGTTTTTGGTTCTCTCCTTTTGGGCCAAGCAGAACAAGGCTAATCCCTTTTATGCTGAAAGCCTTTCAAATACTTGAAGTCAGCTGGCATGTCTCTCTCTAAGTCTTCTTTTCTCTAGGTTAATATACCCATTTCCATCAGCTATTCATCTGATATCATGTTCTTTATTTTTCTTTTCATCTTCGTAATCTTCTTCCAGACTTGTTCCAGTGCATCAGTCTGACAACTTTCTTTGCATTGGGTAGTATTGGTGTGCTGGTATCACTTTGGGAAGAATCACCTTTGCTTTTATGGGAATTTGCTATTGAAGGAAAGGTTTGTCTGCATAACAGTGCCATCTTGGGAGAGGGATGGATACATTGCTTTTGACATTGAGGTTCTGAGCTGGGGAAGTGTACACTGTTTTTTGACACAGGAGTATTTTATAAAAAGAATATGGGTCTAGGACTTGTATAGAAGTCATATGCCAACAATTTTGTAATCTGGTAAGTGGGAATCAATACATAGCAATTATGTGACCCCCAGTTTCTCTAGGAAAGCAAGCTTTCTTGGATATCAGCCTATTTATTTTTTGACTCATAATTCCTGACCATGAAGTTAACTGTATTTATGAATTAGCTGCATCAGAGAAGCAGTATGGCATACTAGAAGGAAGGGCAGCTTGGTGGCTCAGTGGATAGAGTGTGTGGCCTGGAGACAGAAAGACTCATCTTCCAGAATTCAACTTTGGCCTCTCACACTTCTAGTTGTGTGAACCTGGGCAAGTCACTTTACCCTGTTTGTCTCAGTTCCTCATCTATAAAATAAGCTGGAGAAGGAAATGGCAAACTACTCCAGTATCTTTGCCAAGAAAACCCCCAATGGAGTCAGCCAAGAGTTGGACACAACTGAACAACAACAAAGATACTAGAAAGAACACTGATCTTGAAATTTGAAGACCTTGGTTTGAGCCTCAGCTGGGATTTTTATTAGTTGTGTGACCTTGGGCAAGTTCCTTATGTTCTCTGAATAGCAGTGACCTCATCTATAAAATGAGAATAGTAAGTACTTGCCCTATTTCTCTCACAGAGTTATTGTAATAAAAGCATTCTGTAAACCATAAATACTATGGGGGTGTGTGTGTCTGTGATTCTGTGAAAAGTGTATCTCCATTTGAGGATTAACGTGCAGGGTCAGGCTACCAAAAATGCCAATTGCCTGTTTGTTCAATGGCCCATGGAATCAAGTACATTTTTTTTGCCTTTGGGGTAAAAGGAGGAAAAATCCATGCTCTGGAAATTCTAAGTGACCTGACTGTCTTTATGGACATAGTCCAGCCTTACTTATATTATTTACCCCTTAGCTCCTATGATGAACTGAAAAATTTATACCCAACTCTAAGATGTTACACTCGGAATTTATTTCTACCTGACCAAACATCCACCTCTATTTAGTGACAATACTGATAAATCTGGTTCCTTTCCCTTTTCCTTCCTTTTCCCTTGCTGCTACCCCCATTTGATAATTTCAAATATACTATCTAGAGGACCTGCAACAAATGAATACTTTCTCTCTCTCATAAATGTGTATGAGATTCACATGTCAGCAGTTTTTTGGCAAAAGTGGTGACACAAAGGCAAACATATACTTAGGTGATGAGGTTTGGCTTTATAGTTAATCCAACTATTTGAATTTTCCAATCAAATTGTGTTAGTTATTGTACTACAGAAAGTGGATCTTTTTTTTTTTTAAGTAACTAGAAATCTCTCTAGAGACTCACTGTAGATGACATTGAGGAGATTCATTCTATCCCATTTTGCCTTTTTTTTTTTTTAGTTTTCTTTTTACCAACTGCTTCTGCTTAGTACTTTTTTTTGCCCCCCTCCCCCCTCCCCCTGACTAAATTAAATGATAATCAACACCTGCCAGGAACAAAGTATTGTGGGGGATGCAAAAGAATTGGATCTACCTTCAGGTAACTTAGAATTTATTTGGAAGACAAGATTAAAACATATGAAAAGTTCAATAATGATAGTTTTACCAGTATGAGACAGCAATTCAGGAGACTTCATAAGGTAGTATATAATTAACAAACAGATGAATGGTACCAAGAATACATGACATTCACATAGAAACCAATCACTTTGGATTGGGGTGGTTGATTAGGAAAGTGAGATTTAAGCTGACAGATAATTAATCAACTTTAGAGAAGTGGAGAGTAAGAAGTAGTCATTTAGTGCAGGGATAATAGAATGGTGGTGGAAAAAATACAAATTTGTTACCAGAAAGGGCAGTAAGTCTTCAGATTGCATAGGTTTTATAAATGATGAAAATATAAGTATTTATTAAGCAAATTCTATGTGCTAGGGAGAAAGAGTTAAAGGTGACTTGTAAAGTGGGTGCTTAATAAGTGTTTGGATTGAATTGACTTTGTTGAATTTCTTTCCTTGTGAAAACCCAAAGGGTGAAGTGGAAGGTTGTGTTTTACATTTTGGTGATGGGGAGGTAAGTGTAGACAGAAAATAAAGAGGGAGAGAGGAAAGGCATCAACTGTAGAGTCTAGTTTTCTAACTCTACAGAGACCAGAACCAATTCATTTTTTTGTCAGCCACTCTGCAACCATCAGGGATTTAGGCTATTAACCATGACTAAGGCTGCATCTGAGCTAAGACTTAAGACTGCAAGGCATTTTTATCTTTTGCCACTCCTTGCATTTATAACTTAGTTACTATGTATAATAATTTTGTGAAATGAAGTCATCCAAATTCTGCAGATTGCAATTTTGCAAATGAATCCCAGGATTAATTTCATTCCTTGTGTTTTCATAGTAAGGGTGTGAAGAGTCAGCTCTGTGATTCTGGCTGCTTGAATATTTTGGGGGTTTGAAATGTGTTCCAAAAATCTACCTATGCCAACTTATGAGGTTTTTAAGTATTTTGGGGCAGTTAAGCTGGATTTATTGTGAGCTAATGATTTCTGAACGCATGCCATTCTTGTGAAGGAAATAGATATGAATTACAAGATAATATAATTAGATGGATTAAGAATTGGTCGGAAGGTGTGACTCCAACAGTAGTTGTTAATGTCTCAGTGTCAGCATGACTGGAGGTTTCTGATGGAATATCCTGGGGATGTATGTCTGACCTTATGTTACTTAAAGTTTTTATCAACAATTTGGGCAAAGACACCAATGGCCTTGCTCATCAGACTTACAGATGGGGCAGGAGGGGGAAAGAATGAGCATACTGCATGACAGTGCCTGGATCCAAAGGAACTTGACAGCTTAGAGCAATGGACTGAATCTAATAATGTGAAATTCAAAAGGACTACCTGTTCATTCTTGTAGTTAGGTGCAGTAAGTCAGTCTCACAGGTAGAAGGAGGAGGAGGCATGTTCAGGCAACATTTTCCTTGAAAAAGATCAGGTGATTTTAGTGGAATGCAAGCTCCACATGAGCCAGCAGTGTGATGTAGCAGTCAAACAAAACAAATGGGAGCTTGGACTGCATCACTGGGCAGAGCTTCCAGGAATAGGGAGGGAAGCGATACGGCGGCGTCCTGCCCCAATCAGATCTCACCTGGAGTGTTGCCTTCAAGTGTCACAATTTAGGGACACTGATGAGCTAGAGGTTCTAAAGGAGGCTGGGCAGGATGGTGGAGGGCTTTGAGTTCATCAGTTTGATGGAACTTGGCAAGTTTAGTCTGGAAAAGAGAATATTCAGGGATGGAAGTGTGTGGATAGAATCACTTTCTCCAGGTATTTGAAGGGCCCAGACATGCCCTGCACAACTCCCTAGAGCAGAGCCAGGGACCGTGAGTTAGAGGTCTAGAGACTCAAATCTATGAGGTTTCTTTCCAAGACTGCTCAAAAGCAACAATTGTGGGACCATATCCCTACAAAAGTCACCTCTGGCCATCTCTGAGGATGGACAGACCCTGTTGGCTATTTCTCTTTTGGGTGCTAAGTGATACATTAAGAATGACAAGGCAGCTATTGAACTCTCTGGAGATGTTGAATGCCATTTCGCTAAGCATTTGCATTTGGAGGTCCTCCCTGTTTGGCTGTAAGTGATACATGGATGGCTGAATGTCCACACCCAAAAAACCCAGCACAAGGCTGCCATGTGGGATTGACATTAGCCAAATTAACTTGTAAGCATTGAGAAACTATGGAAAACGTGGGAAAGTAGTTCTGACCTTCCCTCTCAGAAACTGTCTTTCTTCCTGGGTTCCTGTCAGATTATATTTGCAATCAAGGCCAGAGGTCTCTTTCAGGGCAGCTTACATCTTGTCACAGGCATATTCATGTAGTCCCTTCTTCTCTTTCTTCAACAAGGCCTAATAGCTAGAATGCTGCACTGTGAAGAAGACCTGGGTGCAAATTCTGCCTCTGAGACTTAATGATCAACAAGCTTTTACTATGTGCTAAGTACTGTGGATACAAAGTACTTAGCCTCAAGGATTGTACATTCTATTGGAGCCAGCAACATGTAAATCGCTAGATACATAGTGTATTTTTATATACAATACACATATATGTTATATATATATATATATACATAAAACATATATGTCTGTGTTATACACACACACACACACACACACACACACACACACACACATATATATATGGGGACACTAGGTGGCACAGTGGATAGAGCACTGTCCCTGGAGTCAAGAGGACTTGAGTTCAAATCTCACCTCAGACCTTTACTAGCTGTGTGACCCTGGACAAGTCACTTAACCCGAATGACCTTAAACATCCAGGGTCATCTCCAGTTGTCCTGATATACATCTTGCCACTGGACCTAGGTGACTCTGGAGGGAGGAGTGAGATTGGTGACCTAGAACAGCCCTCCCTCACTTAAATCCAATTCAGTGCAAGTCATGACATCTGTCATGGTCCTCTTTGAGAATAGACAAACAACAATATATATGTACACATGCATATATGGGTGCGTATATGTAGGAGTGTGTGTATACATACACATATATGTATATACACTGAGAGTACATGGAAAGTACCAGCACCAGAAACTTGAGGGAGTGAGAAAGGCTTCCTGCAGAACGTGAGATTTGACTTGAATCTTGGAAACTATGTCATGAAAACCAAGGGGGATGAGGAAAATGTTCCAGTTTTGGAGAATAATCAATGCAGAGACATAGAGGAAGGTGATAAGAGTGTTGTGATCGAGGTGCTTCCAGGGGACCAATCTCACAGGATTATGGAGAATATGGGGGATAGTGTGTGTGTGTGTGTGTGTGTGTGTGTGTGTGTGTGTGTGTGTGTGTGTGTAAAAAGTGTAAGACTGGAAAGGTGAGAAGAGGTCTTAAAATGCAGGACTTTAAATGCTAAACAGAGGTAATAGAGAGCCACTGAGGCTCCTTGCTTGTGAAAGATCATGTTGACAGCTGAGTGGAGGATGGATTCAGGTAGGGAGATGTGCAAGAGACAGAGAAGTGAAAATTCTAATGCAAGAATCCAAGAGAGTTGATAAAGGTCTGGACTAGGGTGAATAGAAAGAAGGTGACTTATACGAGAGATTTTGTGAAGGACTTTTCTCACCTGTAAAATGAGTGTAACAGTGCCTAGAGTAGCTTCCTCATGGCATTGTTGTGAGGAACAAGGAGATATTGTCTGTGATGCACTTTGCAACTGTCACATGCTGGCTAAGTAGCAGCTATAAAGTTTTCTTTAAGGAAGACATGACTTCATGCTAATAGATGCATGCTATAAATTTAAAATCAACTTGAAATTTGAATTTGGAACCCCATCTCCCCCTATTTAATAGCTGTCCACAAAAGCACCACATAGGTTGGCATAAGTTAATATGGTGGCACTCATAGATCTTTAGTAGTTAACAAAGGAAAGCTTACTAATCTCCAACATAGAACGGATATTCAGTAAGAGTATTCTAGCACTTGGCTTGGGTTAGCTGGCCTCTGGAGCACCTCCCCACTCCCTTGTTTCCATATGGAAACCAATCTGATAAGCTACACAGGGTGTGGTGATTCTCAAGGTCTTTGAACATCTGCCAAATCTGGAAGATTTCAACTCCATGTGGGTGGGTCTTTTTATGAACTTAAGTGACCATGAAGCCACATCAATATGACCAAAGGAAGCTTCATCAAGAAAGGGTCAGTTTAAGCTTTAAACACTGCCCCCCCCACCACCCCAGGCCAATCAGGTCCTGGGGAGCAGCTTTGTAGCCTGTCAAGGAAAACTAGCCTAACACATGCTGTAAGGAAAGGGGAAAGCCTGGTAGAAAGTAGTGGTCCTATCATGGGGAAAAATTGATGGTAGCAGAACTGTTCATCCTTTTTCCATGTCAGTTCATTTGCTGTTGATTCATTTCAGATTCATATGTATTATTTATAGCACAAAGTGGATTGTAAGAATTTAATAAACATTAACTAGGAGAGCTTAATTAGTGTCAATAAATCTCTCAATTCATGAAAATATTTTGTCATATACATAGTCATATTATGGTAAGGACCTGTGATTCCATCAGTGTAGCATCAATGCAGATCAAATAATAAAATATTTAGAGCTTAGAAGTACCTCAAAGGCTGACTAGATCAACCCCTTCATTTTACAGATAAGGAAACTGAGGCTGAAGGAAGTTAAGTGATTTTCTTGAGGTCACACAGGGAATGAGCATTAGAGGCAGGATTTGAACCCCAGTTGTCTGATTTCGGGGCTGGTGCTCTTTCCCATTATATCACATGTGCCCATTTAGGTCATAATAGATCATTCTTAGGGAATTCTCTGCACCTGAGACTTGCCCATACTCCAATAGCTAGTGTCAAGGGGAGGATTTGAATGTGTTTCTTTGTCTCTCCAAGACCAATCAATGTATTACACCCTGCTTCTCATAGACATGACATCTCTTTAAAAAGCAGTAATAAATTTATAGTCTATACTTTTTGACTTAGCATTCTGCCCTGCAAGTTTTTTATTTATTAATCTTATTGGAAATACTAGCCATGCATGGAATTCCTTGGCAGAGCCAATTTATTTATTGAGAGAGGCTTCACTTAGATAACTTTATGTTCACTGCCTTATGTGTTTGATATATGTATGTGTATGTGTGTGTATAAATACATACACACATATACACACAAGAGACAAAAAAGTACATTCAAATCCTCCCCTTGACACTAGTTATTGGAGTATGGGCAATATATATTCCTTTATATGTTGGTTGTAATGGCTGACTGTTATTTACAGCTACCCTAGGGGAGATTTCACATTTTTCTGCCAAATGCCATAACAGAGACAATGCTTTACCTCTATGTGAAGTGACTTAGTAAGAGCAGGAATAGCAAAATGTCACTTCCAAGGGCTGTGGGACCACTTCTGGATGATATCTTTAGGTAAAGAAAAATTGTTTTGTCACAGGGCTAAAAGGCAATTAAAAAAACAAAAAACCTTTGTGGATACCATCCCTTACACAATGTTATACAATAAGTAATTTTCAGAAAAGTTTTGTGTTAATGGGAATTCTGTAAATTGAGTCCCTTGCAAGGACTCCCTTTTTAAATATAAAAATATCTCAGCACCCAATTTGTCTGCTTCATCCATCTGGGATTTTGGATACTGGGCTTTCTTTGTTGTTGTTGTTGGGTTTTTGTTTTGTTTTGTTTTGGTTTTTTTGGCAGGGCTGTGAGGGGTAAGTGACTTGCCCAGGGCCACACAGCTAGTAAGTGTCAAGTATCTGAGGTCAGATTTGAACTCAGGTCCTCCTGAATCCAGGGCCGGTGATTTATCCACTGCGCCACCTAGCTGCCCTGATACTGGGCTTTCTTAAAGCCACCTCATGTGTATTTTACTTGTATATCTGGTTCTTGATTATTCTGAGAGCAGAACTTTCAGTGTAAGTGGCTAAAATCTTCTTGGTGCTAAAGCACCCACATGGTTGTGTCTTTCCTGTATGGGGCTTTCTTTTATCTTAGGAACCCCCAAAATGAACACTGATTAGAAACTTTTTTATGAATTAAACAGAACATTTTTAAAGGACAACGTGCAGAACATTCTTTGAGGCATTGTGGCAAGTACAAAGCTCAATAAGGCCCAGTCTCTGTCTTCATTGAGCCTACAGGTAGTAGGAGGGAGGAGTAGGGTTGACACATTAAAAAAAATAGGAGGGAGCATATGGGTATGGAATCAGAGGATTAGGAGTTCGCTCCTCACTCTTCTGTTTAGTATTTGTGGGACCTTGGGATTAACCTCCCTTACTTTTTTCCCTTTTTTTCCAGGGCTTTGAGGGTTAAGTGATTTGCCCAGGGTCACACAGCTAGTAAGTGTCAAATGTCTGAGGTCGGATTTGAACTCAGGTTCTCCTGAATCCAGGGCCAGTGCTTTATTCACAGCACCACCTAGCTGCCCCCTAACCTCCCTTACTTTTACTCATCCTTAGTATGAAGGGGTTAGACTAGATGGCCTTTGAAGGGCCGTACAAGCTCTAGATGCATGATCTTGTCATACCTAGCTAGCTAGGTAGGAAAAAAACCAAAGGTAGTGCTTTATGAAATCTGAGAGGGAGGTAGACATTTAATGAACAAAGATATAGGGAAGGGGAATTTCAGGCCAAGGGATTGGTGTGGATAGAGATCCTGCAAGGAGCAAGGAAACTATAGGATATGTACAGTGAACAAGCCAGTTTGGTTGGTATATATCATTGTGAATGGTTTAAAGAAAGGTAGGTTAGTGCCAGATATGGAAAACCTTAATGCCAATCTAAGGAGTCTGGGCTGTGCAATGGGGACATGAAATGTGTAGCTGCTTGAAAGGGGTAGGGGTGGGTGGGGGTTAATAAAACCTTTTAACCAGATGCATAATAGTCCTAGGTAATGAGAGAAAGTTAAGTGCCTGAAATAAGTATAATGAAAGTGTGAACTCAAATTAAAAGAAGAATAAGGAAAAAAATTTGAAAGAAGATACATGGAAAGAAAAGCTATTGAGTAGGGAGGTGCTTTCCTGTTTCCCCTCCCCCTTCCTTTACATGTACAAAAAATCTTAGAATTAAAAGGTACTTCAAAAGCCATTTATTCCAAATGCTACTTCAATAGAAAACCTCCTCCATCAGACCTGATAAGTGATCATCCAGTTTTTTCCAGGAGGCCTCCAGTGAGCTGATATGTCTTAATGCATTTCATTCCACTTCTAGGACAGCTGTAATTGTTAGGAAGGGTTTTTTTTTCCCTTCCTGTAAATCTCCTTAGATCTACCAATTGTCCTTAGTCCTTTCCTTGAGGCTAGGAAGAACAAGTTTAGTTTTTCCATGTTACAGCCTATTCATCAATTAAAGACAACAATCTTGCCTTCTCCAGGCTAAATATCTTTATTTCCTTTGGCTGATTCT
The DNA here is from genome assembly GCF_019393635.1 of Dromiciops gliroides. Lineage (NCBI taxonomy): Eukaryota > Metazoa > Chordata > Mammalia > Microbiotheria > Microbiotheriidae > Dromiciops > Dromiciops gliroides. The sequence goes on from NC_057864.1 coordinate 79,097,024, forward strand.
CATAAAACAAGAACTCAAAGTCCTTCCTTCACCAATCTTCTTGCTCTTCTCTGTACACCCTTCAGTTTATTGATATCTTTCCTAAAATATGGCCCTCAGAACTGAACACAAGACTGGATGTGACCTGACAAAAGCAGAATTTTGTTGTTTTAGTCATTCCAGTTGTGTCTGACTTTTTGTGGCCCCATTTGGGGTTTTCTTGGCAAAGATACTGGAGTGGCTTGGCATTTCCATCTCCAGCTCATTTTACAGATGAGGAAACTGAAGCAAACAGGGTTAAGTAACTTGCCTAGGGTCACAAAACTCATATGTATCCGAAGCCAGATTTGAACTTGGGAAGATGGGTCTTCCTGACTTCCAGAGTGATTATCACTTCCTTCTGTAGTCCCAGATTCCATGCTTCTCTTGATGCAGTTAGACTTTGTCTTAGCTTTCTTGCCTGGAACATCAAACTTTTGATATGCATATTCACACTCCCCAAGTATTTGTGAATATCTTTTCATAGGTTTTATTTTAAGAAAGAAGTTAATTTAGAACCAGTTTTGCCATAAAGGGCAGAACATCTTGAAAAGGATGGCAAGAACAAGAAGCACCATTTTTAGCAAAAATAGGGATCAGTCAAGGCCCAATTTGAAGTTGGGGAAACTTAGGCGAGCAGAGGTTAAGCAACTTGTCCATATCTCACAGCTAATAAGTGTCTAAAGCTTGACTTAAACTTGGGCCTTCCTGACCTCAGGCCCAGTGTTCCATCCACTGTACCACCTAGCTCTCTGAGACACTCTGAGAAAGTCTGGTCTGCAGGAAGGTTCAAACTACTGGCAAAATTGTTTTTTGGATTACTTGTTTTTTGTTTTTTTTTCAGGGCAATTGGGGTTAAGTGACTTGCCCAGGGTCACACAACTAGTAAGTATCAAGTGGCTGAGGCTGGATTTGAACTCAGGTCCTCCTGAATCCAAGGCCAGTGCTTTATCCACTGTGCCACCTAGCTGCCCCTGGATTACTTGTTGATTCTTATTTATGTATTTATTTTTGGGGTGAGGCAATTAGGGTTAACTGATTTGCCCAGGGTCACATGGCTAGTAAGTGTCAAGTGTCTGAGGCTAGATTTGAACTCAGGTCCTCCCAACTCCAGGGCCGGTGCTCTATCCACTGTGCCACCTAGCTGCCCCTACTTGTTGATTCTTAAGCAGGCTTCTCCTAATAGCCTATGCCTTGATTGATCAGAAGGAGGAGAATAGATAATTACTGCTTTGTTTTTTCCATTGTTCTCAGGACCTGTCATTCTTTCAACAGTAAATCAATAAATGTAATAATAATTATTGATGATATAATTAATGATAACAAGATTAGTTTTATGGTTTTCAAAGTGCTTTATGTTATCAAATTTGATCCTATCGAGGAGTCTTGTATTCAGACCATTCTGGTAGGCCCTGAAGGCCCTGGTACAAAGCTAAAAGGATTCACTGCTTCTAGTCTGATGAAGCTTAGAACCTAGTAAGACAAGCTACAAGCATGGATAAATGCAATAGAAAATGTTCTAAGACAAGGGCATTGTACATTTACAAAATAAAATGGTATGTGAGGCATGAGGGGCAAAAAAACTCTCTTTTAATATTTTAAAAATTTTATTTCATTAACTCCCAATTGCATCAAAAATTTTAAATTCATTTAAATTCATTTAAAATTTTTAAGTTATAAATTATTTCCCTCCCTCTTACTGCTCCCCTACCCCTTGAGAAGTCAAGCAACATGATATGAATTATACATGTGAAGTCATGAGAAACATTTCCCTATGAGCCATGTTGCAAAGAAAATACACACACACACACACACATACACAAAACCCAAGGAAAATAAAGCAAAAAAAAAATGCTTCAGTCTGCACTCAAGATTTTATCAATTCTCTCTCTGGAGGTAGATAGCATTTTTTGTCATAGGTCCTTTAGAATTGTTTTGGATCATTGTTTTGATCAGAGTACCTAAATCTTTCATAATTGGTCATTATTACAATATTGCTATTACTTTATACAATGTTCTCTTGATTCTGCTCACTTCACTTTGTATCCATTCATATAAGTCTTCCAAGGTTTTTCTGATACTATTCTCATCATTTTTATAGCACAAAAATATTTCATCAAAATCATCTACCACAAATTCTCCAGCTATTCCCTGATTGGTATGCTTTTCCTTCAATTTTGAATTCTTTGCTACCACAGAAAGAGCTGCTATAAATATTTTTTGTACAAATATATTCTTTTTCCTTTTCTTTCATCTCTTTCAGATACAGATCTAGTAGTGGGATTACTGGGTCAAAGGGTATGCACAGTTTTATAAACCTTTGGACATAGTTCCAAATTGTTTTCCAGGATGGTTGTACCACTTCACAACTCTACCAATAGGGCAAGGCCTTTTTTAAGGAATGATAGAAATGATTCTATTATCCTTCAGCACATTGGTCTTTACTATGTTTTAATAGAAGTGGGATATCCTTATGTACAGAAATTATAAGCTTAAGATAAACATGTGTGTTGGCTATCTGGATATCAAGTATGTGATGGATAGGTATCTAATATGAATCTAGCTTCCCTCAGTCTCTAAAGGAAACTTTGATTTCTGGCTTTGTAGAGAGCAGGAGAAAGGCTATGGCTAGGGACTTGCTTCTTCCCTTATCTGTATTCAAGAAGGATAATGGGTTAGAAATATATATATATATATACATATATATATGTATATATATATATATATATGCCATATCTCAAATACAGTATGTTGGGGCCCAGAATAAATAACAATTTTCCTGATTCCTTTCAAAAGGAGGGTAATATTTGGCTTACTTTTATACCATTTTGGCTGAACACTGAATACACAAAATACCAATACAAATAGCATAGCATATACTTCTTTATCAAAGTAAATGGAAATCCAGGAAATTATATAGATTAGAATTGAACAAAGAATATATGAGAGTAAAGGAACTTTTCAGCTTGAGAATAAGATCAGACTACCTCAGTTCCACCAAGGAGAGAACAGTTGCATCAGAGGGAAGACCCTCTGGGCAGTCTTCAGGGTTTCAAGACCTGAAAGTCAGATATATAGTGAAGGCTAATTCTCTGCATGTCTGTGACTGCAGGAGAATCTCCTATTTGACATTTAGACATCTGCTTCTACTGACAATATCTCTTGAAGTTTTCCAGCCCTCTGAAGTCATGTCAAACAGGCCATACTTAGTGTCACAGGGCTTCCCCTCAGGAAAACCTCCCAGGCTTGGAAACAAGTGAGGTTACACATAAAGCCACCACCACCACCACCACCACCATCAATCAATCATCACCATTACCATCAATTATCATCATCATCATCATCGTCAATAGGAACTGGACCTATGATTTCACAGATACAGGAAACTCAGGTTATCATTATTATAGTTATTATTAATAAATATTAATTATAACAAAATTATCATTATTGTATATTAATTTAATAACTTTATCAATAATAATTAATCTTTTACCAATGCTTCTTTATTTCCCCATCACAATCATTTCTGGAAATACATCCCCAATGAAATGGAATCATCTTTTGTGACAAAACAATTAAGCAAAAACACCTGATATAGTGACTATATCTGACAATGTATAGTTAGTTGGTCCATCAACAGGCATTTATTAAGCATCTACTAAATGGCGGTCACTGTCTAAGAAATGGGGATACAAAGAAAGTTGTTTTGTTTGTTTTGGGGGGGGCAATGAGGTTAAGTAACTTGCCCAGGGTCACACAGCTAGTAAGTGTCAAGTGTCTGAGGTCAGATTTGAACTCAGGTCCTCCTGAATCAAGGGCCAGTGCTTTATCCACTGTGGCACCTAACTGCCCCCATACAAAGAAAGTTTTCAAAAAACAGTTCCTGCTTTCTTTAAGGGAGCTTACAGTCTAATGAGGGAATTATATTTGCTGTATATAATTTAATATAGAAAATATTCCTTGCAAAATATTTAGCACAGATAAAGCCTAGAACATGACAGGTGCTTAATAAATGCCTGTTCTCTTCCCCTTCCTGGCAGTTCCAAGACTCTCTGTTTAGAGGACAGGGAGATATGTTTTATTATCTGTTCTCTTGGTACCATTATTGTTTGTCATTTACTCAAAGTAGGACTTCCATCATTGTGTTTGTTGTTCTACATTTATTTACTTCATTCGGAGGCAGTTCTCTCTCTGTGTTTCACTGATTTTCTCATTTGTCATTTCTTGCCACACAATTATTTATTATATTCATATGCCACTCTTTCTCAAACCATTCTCTGACCAATTCAATTCCAATTCCAGTCATTGGAGGAAACGGTAAAAAGTGGGAGTGTAGAATTGGAATTGTCCTTATGATTCCAATTTTATAAAAGAGGAAAGTATGACACCCAAAGTTTCCATGACTTACTCATGGTCACATAACTACTGTCAGAGGTAGGATTTAGTTATTTAGGTTGATCAAGGCCATTTATTGGTAAGGATACTCACCATGAAAAATCAAACTGCAGCCTATCATCACCTCTGGTCCCCAGAATTGTCAAATGGATTTAGGTTTAAAACAGCATGCTAAAGCTCAAGGTTCACTTTTCCCCTCAATTTCAATTAAATTCCATAAACGTTTATTTAGTGCATCCTAGGTAAAAGGCAGCATGATCTAGATAGTTGGTCTCAGATCAAGGACAAGTCTAGTCATTATTTCAAGGTATTGGGGTTCGGTTCCTCCCTTCCTTCCTAACCTCCTTCTCTCTCAACTACCTTCCTTCCCTCCTTTCTTCCCTTCTTCTTTTCCTCCTTTCTTCTCTCCTTCCTTCCCTCTCTCCTTCCCTCCATCTCTCCTTTTTCTCCTTCCTAGTTTTATTGATATAGGGGAGATGTGTCAAACAAATTGGCTACATGTGGGCCATAACACATAAAACTGAACTTAAACCAGATTAAAATGTAATTGGGAAATATCTTACAAATACAATAAAACATAGATAATGTTAATCTGTGGTTTTCTAAGTCAATGTACAGCCACAGTGACCCTTGTTTATGGTTTAGTGGCCCCTTTTTGAATTTGACACCTGGGTTGTAGGGAATTCCTTGTGAAGAATTTTCCTTTTCCAATGTAGCTCACTATGTGAGTGTTGCTGAGGCACTCAGAAGGTACCTGATTTACCCAGGATCACACAGCCAGTATGTGTCAAGCAGGGGTGCACTGGTGTCAGCTGGTACTGGCTCAAGAGAGCCAGTAGTGAAAATTTCAACATGAGCATTTACACCTTGGCAAACGGCAAATTACAAATCAAGGCCTGATTTTTTTTTGTTCTGTTCATTGTCTAGATTTAGCAAAAAACTATGGAGAAAACATTAATGATGCAGATCAAACTTTTATCTTTTTACAGAGAGCTGGTTATTCACTATATATCAGCATACCCCTGATTGAGGGGTGGGAATTGAACCCAGATTTTTCCTGCTTCTGAGATTGGCTCTCTATCCCCTTCACCATTCTGTCAAACACACATGCACCTCACAAAACAAACTGAGGGTACAAAAAATGATCGTTCTCATATATACAGTAACTTATGTTTTCCAAAGTGTCTTGCTCACAACAGCTTTGGGAAGTAAGGAGAGCAAATTAGATTATATGTTTATTCTACATATCTGTAGGGAACAGCCTAAATGACTTGTCAGGGATCATATAATCAAGATTAAAACTCTCCCACTCTCCCTTACCTCCCCCATCCCCAGGTTAGAAAGGTTGACTTAACACATTAATTTTACTTGGAACATTTCTCTTTTGTGAAATGTCTTACCATCAGGACATCTGGCACCTTTGACCCTCCTCTAACAGATTTTGCTATAGCATACTCCTTGGCGAGCAGCCCTGGCATCAAAACAAGAGCTTCTACCCTTAATTCTCCCATCACTAGTTGGACTGAGGTCTTGACTGTGGTGACTGTCTCCTACAAGGATAGCCTGGCCAGGCTAAACTTCAGATCATTCTTTGAAAAGCCAAAGATATATATTAACTAATAGCCAACTTTCAAAAGCCCCTCTGGGAGCTCTTGGAGGTGGCAGAACAGGCATGATTTTCCATCTCTAACTTTTGTTCTGATTAACCTTCTTGAAAGACTAGATGACTACTTTGTGGGAGCCTTTTTCTAGCTTAGGTGATATCAGTTGTGTCCCTTCTTCTATATCGATTCTTTCTCTAATAAATACTGGATATAGCTGAACCTTGGGTCTCAGGGCTGTGCTGCAGTCAAATCCAACTGGTTAGCCAGAGCCAATTGTTCAATTTTCCATATGAGCATTTACACCTCAGGGCACTGCAGACATTACAAATCAGGACTTGATTTAGAGATTTGCTGATTATCTAGACTTAAAGTGATGGAGAAAATGTCAATCAAGCAGATTATGAGGAGACTCGATGGTGTAGTGGATATAGCACTGGGCCTGGAGTCAGGAAGATACAAGTTCAAATCCAGCCTGACTCTGGATAAGTCACTTCCCCTTTGTTTGCCTCAGTTTCCCCCTCTGTAAAATAGGAATGATAATAATCCCTGCCTCTCAGGATTTTTGTGAGGATCAAATGACAGAACAGTTGTAAAATAGTTGAGTACCTAGTACATAGTAACTGCTATATAAGCAGACTAAATTCCCCCTGGCTCTTCAGCTTCTACCAGTCTTGATTGTGGCAAAAGAAGAGTTTGTGGTCTGAGGCGTTTCAGACTTAAAATATGAATGGGCTCATCTCTATTACCTGGTGAAGTGAAGAGGGGTATGTGTGGGCTAGAGAACCAAGAATCCTCTAGGGAACCTGCAAGGTTCTGCAAACATAGGAGAAAGCTCTCAGTTGTCTATATCACATAAGCCAAAATTTTGGACTCACTGGCATGTAAACACCATTGAGGCAGATTAGCATTTCATCTGTAACTTACAACTTTAAAACATTAACTCAGGCACTGATAGGTTAAGTGTCTTGTCCATGGTCACATGGCTAGTATGTGTCAGAGGTAGTACCTGAACCCAGGTATTCCTGGTTCCAAAGTGAGCCTTGTATCTATTTTGCCATACTGCCTCTCAATGTGAAATTGTTGTAGTACAGAACACAAAATACAGCAATTTAAAAAGGAAAACAAACATGTTTAAATTGACAGCCTGGATCACATCCCTAGTAAAGTGGCCCCTGGTTGGAATAAATGTTAGATCAACGGGCAAATTTCCAGCAGTTATTTAAAGTCTGTAAAGGCACTTAGAAACCAAAATCCAACTGTTTGTCCCCTGGCCCTCCCCTGATGCCATACAGAGAAGATAACAGACCAGAGGAGGAAGGAGTTTGCTTAAGGGCACATGGCAAATCCAACACAGAACTCTGCTTATAATGATTTCTTCTAAATTTCCACATTTAGGAAGCTTACTATCCACCCCCATAGAAAGAACTGATAAAAAGAACACTTGTGGATTGTACATATATAACCTGGTTGCGATCTTGTGGAGAGGGGAGAAAAGGGAGGGAGGGAGAAAAATTTGGAACTCTAAATCTTATGAAAATGAATGTTGAAAACTACCCTTACATGTAACTGGAAAAAATAAAATCAATGTTTGTTGCTAAAAAAAAATAATAAATTTCCACATTTCATCATTCCCTTTCATGGACCAGAATTCCTAGTCTCCTGACAACTTTTCTTCACAATGACCTAGCTTGTTCATGTTCACCTGGCTTCTTTGTGGTTTTAACCTCTGGGTTTTCAGTTCTGGTTTTTCTTGTTTGATTTGTTCATCTCGGTTTGTGTTTGCTGGTATCCTGCCCTCCATCAACTCAATGTTTGGTTTCTAAGTCTCCTTGTTCCTCTGGATTTGATGCTTCCAAATCCTCCATTATTTGTGTTGATGTTTTTTGTACATGCAAGTTGAGCCTCTTGCTGCCTGCTATGAGATCAGGTATATGGGGACCTTTCAAATGTATCAGGGACTATACATTTCTCATTCTCTGTCTCAGGCAGATTATATAGGGAGCAGGGAAGCAGCCTACTACTTTCACGCATCCACCATTTTGGATCTTTTTCATTAAGTAGCTTCAGGGTAATTGGAATAATTCAGTTCAGCTGTCCCAAAGGAAGAAAGGAAAGAGGGAAAATCAGAGAGTGAGGGTGTTAACCTGAACTTTGAGGGGTGAGTGGGGAGAGTACTGGTGCTGACAACAGTCAGTGCTTAGCTTCCTGAGAGCTAAGGGAAAGAGGAGGAAAATGTAATGAGTAATATTGAGTAATGACACTCTATGCACTTAGAGCTAGAGATTATCTAAACAATGTAGGAAAGTGGAGTTCCCATGTCTTTCTAATAATCCTGAATGCTACAGAGACTATGCACAAAAGAAGATAAAAGACCCAAGATTAATGAAGGGCTGGGTGTGGAGGCAAACAAAGCACCCTTTCCTTTGGGACTATTTCCATGTGTGCTGGGTTAGTGAGATGGTCCCCTTGGGAAGGGGAAGAATGCCATTGACTGGGGAGTTTAAATGTGGAGAGCCACAAGCCAAGATGAGAACAAACAGGAGGGGTGCCTCCCACTGGAGGAGATCTGAACTATGGAGAGGGGTGATCAGAGCTGAAGTGGTTCATTAGTTCATTCTCTAGGTTCAGTAGCCATTCGATGAATATTTGTTGAATAAGTAAAGGTATAATCTCATTTGATCCTAACAACCACTCAGTGCAGTGAGCCAGACAGTTAATATCCTCATTTTACAGATGAGGAAACTGAGGTTCAGAGGAGTAAGCTGATTTCCACAAGTTTACATGGCCAGTAAGTGGTATAGCCAGGAGGTAGGTCTTCTGAATCTTTGGTTATTACCTTTAAAAAATCCTATACCACATTGCCTTTCCAATGCCAAATCTGAGAATGCAAGCTCTTTGAGGTCAGCGAGTTTCTGACTTTTATATTTAAGTGCCCAACACAGTGGCTGACAAATAGTCAATGTTTAATAAATTTTTGTTAATTGATTGATGGTAGTGCTCCCAAAGTATTAAAAGCAAAACTAACATAAGACTGTTAGATTTCCAAATTTTTTGTCTATCTCCTCTTGTCTTGTATGACAATGTGCATTGTAACAGGCCAGTTTTCAGTTACCCCAATTAAGAAGCCTAGACTCATTATTGAATAGAGATGATGCAAGGAAATGGAAGATACTGGGCAACGGATCATTGTTGGTTTCAAAACTTTAGCACCTACCAAACAGATGACTAATTTTAGTAATTGGGCAACATAAACACACCTAAGTGTATACAAGTGAGGTATACAGTGAGATGCAGAGTTGTACCTAGCATGAAGTAAACACACCCTTGTCCCAGGGTGGTGACATTCAAGAGCATGTTCTTTTCCCCCCAGTAGCTGCTATCTTTGTGCTTCTGTTGTCCTCTATGGGTTCATGCTATTGTGCTGGGAAGCCAAATCGAGGCTGTCACCCTGAGGGTCCTGCCACCACTGAATCCTTCTTCTGGGGCCTGCCTTTCCCTGCTACTTCTGTGGGGAAAAAGATTAGACTTTCTGGTGGATAGACTGCCTCTTTTCTAAGTATGCAGCATTACTACACCCATGGCTGCCCTCTTTATCAGCATTCAGCATGCCTATACCTATGGTTGGGCACTATTTCTTCCACTCTCCCCTTTTCCTCTCCACCTCTAAATGTTTACAGTTAGAGGACCTGTCTTCAGTTTTCAGCTTTGCCATTGATTACCTGTATTACCTTGGACAAGTCACAATTTTCCTGGGCCTCAGTTTATAATAATCATTATTATTATATCTATTTCTTCTCATCTAGTTCAATGGAGTTAAGAAAGAAACTGTCGTGGTACAGGCCACTATCTTATTATTATTCTGTTGTATTTAATGTTCTGTGGACCATTGATATGTGGTTAAAATAGCCATTTATAATTGCATAAAAATATTGAGATGCAAACTCAGTTTCTGTAGGCTCACTAAAAGAAAAAAAAGAAAGAAAGAAAAAAAAACTTTGGGCAACTCCAGTAACAGACAGGACAAAAAGGGTTTCCCTAAAGCCTTAGGGCAGTTGTAAGCTTTTAAAACTCACACCTCTCATACCTCTGCCTATTCCCTGCTACATTTCTAGATTTTGAAGGCTTTTTGTCTATGTGCCTTGGAGAATGATTGTTTGAAACACGCCTCTTAAGCAGTTTTTCTTAAATTTTTATGGATCAAAATTATCCAGCACTTAGCATTGTACCTGGTATGTAGTAGGTATTTAATCAATGTTTATTGATTATGTCCAGGCAATTGTGGGCAATAGTTTTTTCTGTTTTTTTTTTTCCAGTTTAATTTATTTGTTGAATTCTCAAAGATGTTTTCAAATTTTTGTTTGTTCTATGGAGTTTTGTCATCTATTTATTGAAGAACGAATGCTTTGAATGTATAATTTTAGTCACCAGGTGATGTCTAGGTATTTGGTAGATATTTACATTTTGAAACCTGCAGTGATATGTTGGCCAATTTCTATCATTTCCTTGAATAATATGAATTGATAAACTCATGGAGAGGGAGACACATTTGGATTGTACTCTTGGATCTTAATTGTTTCATGGGTTCAATCTGGAGGTAAACCACTTTTGACTACTCTCAGCAAATCCAATGGCATGATTTTATTGTCAGCCTTTACTACTAATTGGTGCAGTGATGTCTGCTTTGAAATATTTTCGGAAAGTTTATAACCTGTTTATCATCTATTCTGAGAACATTTACCAATCTTCTTCCTTTTTGGCAATAAAGCATTAACTTTACTATGACTGTATTAGGGTTATGGGACTCCGTGTTTTGTTAGTACTTTACAGTTTTTTACAAAGGAACTTTCCAAATCTGTTGTCTGCTGATATTGTATGCTTGTTATCTACTTTAAAAGTGTTCTCATTGGACTGGGATGCCAAAAAGTCCTTTGACATCCATAGCTTCTTCCTTGATAATTTATCGTTGTTGCTTCTTACTGAAGAAGACGAAAGTTTTTATGAGTATTGTCTTCTTCCATTGGGTTTATTTGATCTCCAGGTTCAAGTATGAAGCTTTTATTTTCTTTGGAGCACATTAAGAATTTTACACTTACTGAATTCAAATGACATTTTATTATCCTTCATGAAAGATTCCACAGGGGAGGAAGCTGTTTAATGTTTTTTTTTGTTTATTTTGTAGATGTGCATAACTTGATTTCATTCCTGTGCATCAAATGATTAATACCATCTTGGTGGGGCGGCTAGGTGGCGCAGTGGATAGAGCACTGGCCCTGGAGTCAGGAGGGACCTGAGTTCAGATCCAGCCTCAGACACTTAACACTTACTAGCTGTGTGACCTTAGGCAAGTCACTTGACCCCAATTGCCTCACTAAAAAAACAAAAACAAAATACCATCTTTGTAATGACTCCGGGGGAGTCACTTAAAAGCCATACTCAATTATTTTTTCAGGGATGTTGGTAATAGATATAAGTACTAAGTATAACCTTTCTTTCTTTCTTTTTTTGTTTTTTGTTTTGGCGGGGCAAAGGGTCTTGCCCAGGGTCACACAACTGGTAAGTGTCAAGTGTCTGAGGCCGGATTTGAACTCAGGTCCTCCTGAATCCAGGGCCGGTGCTTTATCCACTGCACCACCTAGCTGTCCCCCCCCCCCACTAGGTATAATCATAGCAGATTTAAGCTGTTTGAAAGAATGAAGCTGTCTTCCAGGCATCTTAATCCTTAGAAGATGTCATATTTTGTGTCAGTTACTTTTGACTTTTTGTTAGTCAAATAATTTTAAAACAAGTTTTAAAATTAAATTTCATTTTTTTAAAATAACAAAATATATTTTCTATTCTTCCCATCTTCCCCTTCCCTGACTCCCAAAGGAAAACTTTTGTGACAAATATGCAGTTAAGCAAAACAGATTCCCCCTTTGACCATGTCCAAAAATATGACTGTCTCATTTTGTACCCTTAGTTCATCACTTCTCTATCAGGGGGTAGATAGCATGTTATATTATGTGTCCTCTGCAATCATGGTTAATTAATTAGTTGATCAGAATTCTTATAATTTGCAGTTATTTGTATCTGGAATATTGTTGTAATTGCATAAATTGTTCTCCTGGTTCTGTTCACTTCATTTTATCTTAGTTCATACAAGTCTTGCCAGGTTTCATTGAAACCATATGTTTCATTTTTTATAGGACAGTATTCTATCACATGCATTTATAGCAGTTTGTCCAGCCATTCCATAGTAGATGTGCATCCCTTTAGTTTCCCTATGCCGCTATAAGAAATTCTTATGGGTAATTTTTCTCTTTTCTTTGATTTCTATGGTATAGGACTGTAATAGTATTACTAGGTCAAAGGATATAAACAGCTTAGTAACTTTTAAAGCACATTTCCAAATGCTTTCCTGAATGGCTGGACCAGTTTATAGCTCAACCAACAATAAATAATGTCCCTGTTTTCCTACAGCTCTTCTAACATTTGTCATTTTTTGTCAACTTTGGTAATTTGATGAGTGAGTTGTGCTAATTTTCATTTATCTAATTATTGGTAAATAATTTTTTCCTATAGCTATTTATTCATGGATTTCTCCCTTTAAAAATTGTCCTCATATCCTTTGACCTTTAATAAATAGAGGAATGTCATGTATGCTTACAAATTTAAATCAGTTTGTTCTCTCTCTCTGCATATCTTTGTAGAGTAAGAGATAAAGATATTTATCAGAGAAACTTACTATAAAGACATTATCCAAGACACCTCTTCCTTCCCAATTTTAGCTATATTGGTTTTGCTTCTACAAAACCTTTTTAATTTTATGTAATAAAAACGGTCCATTTTGTGACACATTGTAAATAGACAATGGTTTACATATATATATATCAAATGCTTTAGTATTACTGTACTTGTTTCTATTTTCTATATTTTCATTATCTTAACTAGTTGAAAGGAAACATGATAGAGGGGATATCTAGCCTCAGTCAGATGGGATCTGGATTTGAATACTGCCTCTGACATGTCTTGGCTGGGTGATCCCAGTCAAGTCACTGAATTTCTCAGTGCTCCAGGCAATTCTCATTTGCAAAACTATCATTTGCAAAGTAGGTGCCAATATCCATTGGTAAAAGGAGTTTCATATAACAATGAAATGACAGATACAAAAAAATAGCTGTGAGTGTGGGAACCGAATCATAATTATGCAATAATAAAAGGCAGTATACTTGTAACAAAAAAAGCACTTTTAGTCTGGCTATTTTGGTAATTACCAAATTGATAATGAACTGCTTTTTATACCCCTGGGAACTTTTTGGCAAACCCTTTTGCATTTTAGGCAATATGTTGGGTTTGGTTTTTTTTGTGTTTTTTTTTGGTAAAAAAATGTACATATGAGTGTATGTGTGTATGGTGATATATCCTGTGAAAGTTTTGTATAAAGTAAATAAATGATTGACCTAAACTTGGAGAGGTCAAGGAGTATTGCCTTTAAGAAAAAAAATATGTGATGTTCACTGTAAATAAATATCTATCTGAGAAAACTGGTAGTAAATGCTGGTAGTAATTTTGTGCCTCTGTAAAGCATTTGCACCAATAGTTATGGATTTCATCTGGTCCTGACGCTTTCTAGTTTTGCAGAGATGTTAGTTTGCCACTGCCCTTGAAATAAATGTTACATTGTTAATTACATTAATGACATAATAAGCTTTCTGTTTCATGTATGACCCAAATATACTTTCATTGTGTTGGACTTATTGCAAGCATATAGATAACTAAAAAATTTCCCATCCTCCTCCTTTGGAATTCTCTCTCTCCTTTGATGTCTTAGCTTCTCAAATCTCTCTAATATAGGTTTTTTTGTTTGTTTTGTTTTTTTTTGTGAGGCAATTGGGGTTAAGTGACTTGCCCAGGGTCACACAGCTAGTAAGTGTTAAGTGTCTGAGGCTGGATTTGAACTCAGGTCCTCCTGAATCCAAGGCTGGTGCTCTATCCACTGTGCCACCTAGCTGCCCCTATAATAAGAGTTTTTTTTTTGTTTGTTTTGTTTTTGCAGGGCAATGAGGATTAAGTGACTAGCCCAGGGTCATACAGCTAGTAAGTGTCAAGTGTCTCAAGCTGAATTTGAACTCAGGTCCCCCTGAATCTGGGGCCAGCGCTTTATCCACTGCACCACCTAGCTGCCCCCATAATATAGTTTTAAAAAATTATTGAGATCTTTTGTTTTTACATTGCCTGTGTTTCTCCCTGTATCACTCCCCCTTTACCCTCCTAAAGACTTGTCATATAACAAAAATGGGGGGGGGGAGAGAGGAGAGAGAGGGGAAGGAGAGAGAGGGAAGGAGAGAGAGAAAGAAAGAGGGGGGAGGGAGGGAGAGAGAGGGAGGGAAGGGAGGAAGCAAGGAAGGAAGGAAGGAAAGGGAGGAGAGGGACAAGAAGGGGAAAACATCAAAGCAAAACAATATATTTTAAAAATCTGACAATATATGTAATGTTCTACACCTCTAGAAAGGAATGTAGGGAGGTGTATTCTCATGTTTTTAGAGCCCAATTCTCTATAATTCCAAAATATTCATTTTCACTTGTTTTGTAGTGATTTTTTCCCCATTCATATTGTTGTGGTTATTGCATATATTGTTTTCTTGAAGCTGTAACATGATTCTTCATTCTTCATTCTTGAAGAGGACCAAAGACATCATGAAAGTGATGTCTTGACTTGTGCATGAATTGGGGTGAGAAAGAGTAGTGCAAAGTTGTCATCCTTGTTCTCTCCTATAGAGTCCAGTGGCAAAACAAAAGTCAAGACAACTAGCAATGGCCCAAAATACGGTGGGTAACTTTGGCCTTTCTAAATTAAGGTCTTTCTCAGGTTTCAATTTGTTTGAGATCACCATGGATCTCTCTAGCAGGCTGGTGAAGCCTATGGATTCCTTCCTTCTTAGAATAATGTTGATTTGTTTATTTTGCTCTTTGAGCTATTTTGACTTCATATATTATCTTAACGTCTTGACTTGCTTTCAACTGCTAACTAAGGAAATCCAGAGTTTCTGATATTCTGGGGTTTTCTATATGTCTTTTTTTGGTTACTATTAAGTAGTATGACATTTGAGTTTGGATTGCTTAACTAAATATATCTATATCTATATAAAATACCCTCTTCCAATGTCTTTCTGCAGATTTGCAATATAGTTTTCTCAAGCTACTGCTGCCATGGTAGTATTTGGTAGTTTCACCTTTCCTTTTATGGTTTTTACTTTGGCAGTGGTTGCTGCATATACTGATATGTGCAGGTTCCAAAATGTTTTTGTTTTCTGTCAAATACTGTAGAAGAATACATTTGTTCATGATGGTTATTAGAAATATCAAGTTTCTGAATTACTCTTGTAGTATATACTTGAATTTATGTTATCAAACTCAGAAAAGGGGTAATATGACTGCCCATCCCCTATTCATATTCATTTGGGACATTACATTGATTTTGTTATCTATTTCATTATTAGGTGGAATATTTGGAGTTTCTGATAAGTAGAGATTGCCAAGGACCACAGGTTCCTTAACTTTTCCCTCTTCAGATTTTAATAGCATCTCAATTTCAGCTCTTATTTCATCTAATCTGGATTTAGGGATAATATTCTTTATACTTGCTCTACATTGGCCCATGATATGTTGTGTGACTTGGCACCAAGGGTAACAAAACTATATTTGAAAGACTTAAAATCTCTGATCAATACAATGATAAACCACAATTCCAGAAGACTGATGATGAAACATGTTATCAGTCTCCTGCCAAAGAAGTGATGGTCTTAAAATGCAGAATAAAACATGGCCGATGTAGGAATTTGTTTTGCTGGGCTATGTATTGACAAAAAGCAACATGAAACTCTTGCCTGCAAGTAGTAACATCTGTTTCCAATTTTTTTACGATGTAGTAGTGGTGCATTCATATCTACACTCGATTTCATGCATACTTGTGGTTTCTCTGCTTTAGTGATCAGCTCCATTTGATCATCAGAAGCACTTTCGAAAGGTTTTTTTCTGATTTGTTCCAGTGTATCTTGCTCCCTTGTGGTTCTAGAACTTGAAGCCATAATACTCATTCCACTGTCTTCTGTGTCAAGCTACTTATTACAGTGATTCTGAGTATTGTGGTGTTGTAACTCTATGCTTCCCTATTGATGTCTTTGACTCTTGGGAGCAGTGATGTTATGCTGACCACTATGCTCACTCATTCAGTGGTTCCCCATTATTTCATGGTTTGATCCAGACCTTCATACACACTGAAGCAATTTCAGGGTACACAAAATCCCTGCTGTATGTCAAACTCATTTCACTTCTCCTATTTTACTGTTGCTCCCTTCACTTCCCTTCACTTAAAAAAAAACCCAACCTATTTATTTACAGTCATACCTCAGAGATATTGTGGATTTGGTTCCAGACCACTGTAATAAAGCCAATATCACAATAAAGCAAGTAAGCGAGTCACACAATTTTCTTGGCTTTCCAATGCATATGAAAGTTATATTTATACTATATTGCAGTCTATTAAGTGTGTAATGATATTAAACCTAAAAAGTGTATATCTTAATAAAAATACTTTATTGCTAAAAGATACTAACTAACAATCATCTGAGTCTTCAGTGAGTTGTAATCTTTTTGCTGGTGGAGAGTCTTGCCTTGATATTGATGACTGCTGACTGATCAGATGGTTGCTAAACGTTGAGGCCATTGCCAGTCATCTTTTTTTCTTCATCTATTGATATAATCATATGATTTTTGATGGTTTTATTATTAAAATGGTCAATTATGCTTATTTTCTCAATATCAAATCAGCCTCATATAAATCCCACCTGGGCATAGTGTATGATCTTTGTGATATATTGCTGTAATCTCCTTGGTAGTATTCTTTATTTTTGAATCATTATTCACTAAGGAAATTGGCCTATGGTTTTCTTTCATGTTTTTTTTTTCCTCTTTCTCTCTGGTTTAGTGAGAGTGTCATATTTGAACCATAAAAGGAATTTGGTAGGACTCCTTATTTATTTATTCTTTTCAAATAGTTTACATAGTTTTGGAATTAATTATTCTTTAAATATTTGGTAGAATTCACTTGCAAATTTATCTAGTCCTGGAGATTTATTCTTAGGGAGTGCATTTATGGCTTCTTCAATTTTTTTTAAAAGATAGGATTATTTAAGTATTCTGTTTCCTCTTCAGTCAATGTGGGCAATTTATATTTTTATAAATATTCATCCATTTTCACTTAGAGTGTTAGTTTTACTGGCATATAATTGGACAAAATAATTCCTAATAATTCCATTTATTTTATCTTTATTGGTGGTATATTCACCCTTTTCCTTTTTGATACTGGCGATTTGATTTTCTTTTTCTTTATTTAAAATCAAATTAGCCAATGGTTTATCTATTTTATTGTCTCCCTATCATAAAACCAGCTTCTTAGTTTTTTAATAATTAGTTCAGTGGGTGGGTTTTTAATTTTTTTTTTAACTTTCAATCTCCTTACCCTGGAGCATCTAGGTGGCACAGTGGATAAAACACAGGCCTTGGATTCAGGAGGACCTGAGTTCAAATCTGGCCTCAGACATTTGACACTTACTAGCCATGTGACCCTGGGCAAGTCACTTAACCCTCTTTGCTCCATCAAAACAAAACAAAACAAAAAAACCACATCAATTTCCCTAACCCCTTCTTTACATGAATGGTGAGTTCTTCTTGTTACTGTTTTTTTCATATTCTCTTTTTTTGATGGGGATCAGATAGAAACTAACCTGAAATAAGTCATTATCCCAGAATTACTATTTCATATTTTACATTCTGTGGACATTTGCAGATCAACAAAATAACTGGTATTTGTATTTGAATAAATGTACTGTTGGATTATTTTCATGTTCTGTAGGCCCAATGAAAGCATCCTCAATAAAACAAACAGGATAATAAGGATGAGATGTACCTTATTCTGTTTCCACATCGTTTTGGTTTCTTTTGATAGGCCTCTATATTTTTAATTAAATAGTTAATTGTACAGATATTGTTTCCCTTTCCACTGAGTACTTTTTTTTTTTTTAGGGCAGTGAGGGTTAAGTGACTTGCCCAGGGTCACATGGCTAGTAAGTGTTAAGTGTCTGAGGCCGGATTTGAACTCAGGTACTCCTGAATCTAGGGCCGGCGCTTTATCCACTGTGCCACCTAGCTGACCCTTCCACGGAATACTTTTAAAAAACCCCTTGTAACTCATATTCAGTCTCACAAAAAAAATGCCTACATTGGCTATGTTTTATTCCTTATTTTAAATCCATTGTTTCTTTGGCAGGAGATGGATAACATTTCACCATCAGTTCTCTGGACTTGTGGTTTATCATTGCATCAGTCAGAGTTCTTATGTTTTTCAAAGATGTTTTTCTCTATAATACTTGTCATTGGATACATTGTTTTTCTAGATCTACTCAATTCATTCTGCCTTACTTCATAAAGTTTCCCCCAGTTTCTTCTGAAATTTTCCATTTTGTCATTCCTTATGACAAAATAACATTTCAGTACATTCCTTCACTACATTATTTTGTTAGCCATTTTCACCCTACCCTTCGTTTCCAGTTTGGGACTTTGAATATATCTCTTTATTTTGAAAATAGTTTTTCTTTCCTCAAAGTTCCTCAGTGATTATATCTTACAACCTGCTTATACAAACTAGGCACCTCTCTCCTCCCCTTGAGAGATATTAATTTTCAGTTCTTGGGAGTCTGTAGTGTTTCATATCTCACAAACATATATAACACTAGCAATAGAGTGTTGGTACTTACAGAGGTTTGCTTCTGGGACAAGCTCAGCATTGTTTTTGTTTGTTTGTTTTCGTTTTTTGCAGGGTAATGAGGGTTAAGTGACTTGCCCAGGGCCACACAGCTAGTAAGTGTCAAGTGTCTGAGGCCAGATTTAAACTCAGGTCCTCCTGAATCCAGGGCCGGTGCTTTATCCACTGCACCATCTAGCTGCCCCTAAGCTCGGCATTGTTAAAGAAGATTTATGATTTCCTGATTGCAATCTACTCTGCTTTGCTCCTTCTGTTTAATTCTGGCCCCACATCATTGTCCATTTGCTCTGTCTATCCTAGATGTACATACTGATGGATAAGTTTTCAGGATTGTCCATCCAACTGCCAAAAGGCATTCTTCATCCACTTGGTCATTTCCAGGCCAAACTCTTTTGTAAAATGATGAATCTTTTCCAGGAAGTTTTATCATATTGTTCAATGTGGTTTGATGCATTCGTTCTCAAGCAGAAGCATCTGTAGCACTTTGCTATCCATATTGTCCATATAGAATCATTTTTCCTCTTGGACTCTAGGCTAGATTTCCTTCTTCATAGTGGTAAATATCTTTGACCAGTATTTGTCTCCATGTTTTATGCCTCATCTGATGTTTATGATCAGGAGGTCACTGAATAGGGTTATTTTTGTTGCTTTATCTTTTGACGAATCCTGAATGCTATTTGATATATGGGTAGGAGATAAATTGAGGGGAAAGCTTTTGAGGCAATGTTTTACTTTTTTTGAATCAAATGCTTTTTCATTATTAATAAATACTTAGCGCAGTGTGATCTGGTGTTTTCTACAACTTTAATCAATTAGGAAATGGTAAAGCTGTGGTTCATTTTACAATATTGCTTGTGAAAGATTGTCTGTTCCCTACTAATGCCCTCATCAAAGATCCCTCTGATTCATATGTAAATGACTCTCATAGAGATTTTGTATAGATGAGAGAGCTGTTATTATTGGTATTTTTATTAATCCTCATCAGTAAAATAATGACTTTGGACTCAATGACCTCTAAGACCCTCTAAATATCTAATTCAATGAACTTTATTTTGAAATTGTCTGATTAATTCTATGAAAATGACTCCACTTAAAAAGAGTTTTTAGCTATGATTAATTTGATGTGTTCGCCTTTAAACGTTACAGTGCTAGAGGAGACATATGGTAAATGTCTAGTGTAATGATACTGCTAACTCATAATAATCAAACTGAAGACTGCTTCACTAAGCAGTCTAAAACCTGTGCAGGGCAGTGCAGAATATGGACTGAGTTATCATTTGTCTTACTCTACTTTTATGTCACTTATCATGATTTCCAAACACTTGACTAAGCAGTTTTAACTTAAAAAAAATGTGTCCTTAGATTCCCCTGCTTTAAAAGCCAGTTTCATTGAATGGTGAAGACCTAACAAAGAGGTTCTTAATATCAGATTCATGGATAGATTTTTGGGAGGGAAGGTGCATATACTTGTATGGGGAAAAATGTATCTTTATTTCAAGATAATTGGTTTCTTTTGTAATCCTATGTTTTATATTTTACATGTTTAAAACATTATTCTAAGAAGGAGTCTTTAGATTTTACCAGATTGCCAAAGGGGTAAATCGACGCAAAAATGGCGCCTATGACCTGGAGAGAAATCTCTAGATGAGATCTTGGAGGTTTTTTTTTAATGGAAGAACTTGAAGAAGGTCCAGGCAAAAGAACATATCAAGGAAAAATATCTCTTATCCCTTAATAATCTAGCATTCCTTTATTGATCTGGGAATTCATCAGTAAGGAGAATGCAGATATCAACCCATTAACTATATAGCTATATTGAAGTAAAGATGCAAGAAATTGTTTGAATTGCTTGGAGGTTAAGTGACTTGTTCAGAGTTGCAAAGCTATTCATTGTCAGAGGGTATTTGAGCCTGGATCTTCTTGACTTGAAACCCTGGAGTGTGTCCATGGCACTAACAGCATATTGCTTCTTTTGTGGTTTCAATATTATATTCAAAATCGAGATTTAGACCTTCATTTCTAAAGAAGCAAATGGAATCTGAAGAATACAGGTGTGCTAGAAATGAATTTATTTAGGCTCCTTTATTTTGGAATTTCTGGTAAGATCTGATCTGGGCTTGGTTAAAATGTATTAAAGTCTTCTGGTTAAACATTGGATTAACCAAGGATATTAACAGTGAAAACAGAATTTCAGAGATTGCATTAACTTATTCAGAAGAATAATTTAGAATGTTCAATATCTTATGAGTAAATGATGATAATTACAAATAAGTATTCTCTATTCATTAAAGAAGGCCTGCAAAGGCATAAAATTGACCTGTGATGAAATTAGGGTATGAATTTCAAAGACTAAATCATTTAGTCAATCAATAAACATTTATTCAATGTCTACTGTATACTAGGCACTATGCTAAGCTCTGAGGATACATAAGGAGGCAAAAGACAGTTCTTACCCTCAAGGAGCTCCCAATCTAATGGGTGAGACAAGAAGCAAAAAAAAAAAGTTCAAATAAATATTTAGGAAAAATAGGAAATAAATGAGAGTGGGAAGGCACTAGAATTGAGGGGTTAGGAAGGACTTCCTGTAGAAGATGGAATTTTAGTTGGGCCTTAAAGGAAGTCAGCAGGTACAGATGAAGAAATAGAACATTCCAGGCATGGGAGACAGAGAAAATACCTAGAGCTAAACAATGGAGTGTCTTATTCATGGAATAGCAAGAAGGCTTTCTAAAATAGCCCTTTTAAAAATTCTACAACTCAATTATACTTAAATTAATTCAGGCTTGCCTGATAGTGTTGCTTATTGGAAAGGATGTGGTATTAGCATATGAAGACCTTGCATTGAGTCTTGGCTTTGACACTTACTGGCCATGTGACATTGGTCAAATAACTTGATGTCTTTGACCTGTTTTCTTATTTCTAAAATGAGGAGGTTGGACTAGATAATCTCTAAGGATATATAAGTTTGTGTGTGTATGTGTATTTTTCCCAATAGAATATAAGTTCATTGCGGGGGGGGGCAGTGCTAAGATGGCAGAGGAAAGGCTGTGACTCCCCTTGCTCCCAACAAATCTGTCCACATACCTCCAAAAGAATGTCATAAGACAACTCCTGGAGAAGCAAAACCCACAAAAGAAAAAGACAGCTTAAATAGATGGCAGAGATCCTCAGCTGTTAAGTGTGAGAGAGGAGCTCAGTGCGTGTAGATTCAGCCCAAAGTAGGCCGCACCTACAGAGCCTTGTAATCTTCAGCATCAGAGGGTTCTTCTGAAACTTGGCACATGAGGGGGTCCAGAGGTTGCCCCAGGGAAATAGCAGGGGTCTCTGTGGGAGCAGAGGTGGAGCACATTGCCCAGGAAGCAGACTTAAGTGGCAGAACCCTAGTGGGTGAGGGGCACAGGCACACCAAACTTTCAACCATAGAGAATCAGATTTCAATTAGACTTCTGCTTCCGTGTTAAAGAAAAAGCAAGCAATGGTTATTTACCGGCCAGGTAGGCTGAGAACGAGCCTAATCTTACCACCTGGGACCCCCTGTAACTTGGGAAAGTCCATCCTGAAACAGTGCTCCACCTTAAGAAGGAGTTAAAAGCCAAGAAATAGGTGGCCAAGATGAGCAGGCAGGGAAAGCAGCTGACCATGGAAAGTTTCTTTGGTGGCAGGGTAGATCAAAATACACCCTCAGAAGAAGATAATAACAAAGTCAAAGCTCCTACATACAAAGCTTCCGAGAAAAATATGAATTGGTCTCATGCCATGGAAATGCTCAAAAAGTACTTTGAAGATAAAGTAAGAGAGATAGAGGGAAAAGTTATAGAGGTAGAAGAAAAAATGGAAAGAGAAAAGAGAGTGATACAGCAGGGTCATGAAAAAAGTCAACAGCTTGAAAAGACAAATTGGCCAAATGGAAAAGGAGGTACATAAACTCTCTGAAGAAAATTGTTGCTTAAGAATTAGGATGGAGCAAATAGAAGCTAATGACTTTATGAGAAATTAAGACACAGTAAAGCAATTCCAAATGAATAAATGTAGAGGGCAATATTAAATATCTCCTTGGAAAAACAACTGACCTGGAAAATAGATCCAGGAGAGATAATTTGAAAATCATTGGTCTACCTGAAAATCATGATCAAAATAAGAACTTAGACATCATCTTCCAAGAAATTTTCAGAGAAAATTGTCCTGACATTCTAGAAGCAGAAAGTAAAATAGAAATCGAAGGAAGCCACCAATCACCTCCTGAAAGAGTTCCCCAAAGGAAAACTTCCAGGAATATTATAGCCAAATTCCAGAGCTCCCAGATCAAGGAGAAAGTATTGCAAGTAGCTAGAAAAAAGGAATTCAAATACTGTGCAGCTACAGTCAGGATATCACAAGATCTAGCAGCTTCTACATTAAAGTACTGTAGGGCATGGAATAGGATATTCTGGAGGGAAAAGGAACTGGGATTATAACCCAAAATCACCTACCCAGAAAAACTGAGTATAAACTTTCAGGGGAAAAATGGGACTTCAATGAAAAAGAGGACTTTCAGGTGTTCATGATGAAAAGACCTGAACTGAATAGCAAATTTGACTTTCAAATATAAGACCCTAGAGAAGCATAAAAAGGTAAACAGGAAAAAGAAATCATGAGGCATATTAAAAGGTTAAACTGTTTACATTCCTACATGGGAAGATAATACTTCTAATTTATAAGATCTTTCTCAGTATTAGGGAAGCTGAAAGGAATTTACTTAGAGGGCACAGGTGTGAATTGAATATGAAGGGATGATATCTGTAAAGCATTTATTTTTTGTTTATCCTTGTTTTTTGTGGGGCAGGCAGTACCTAATATGTGATTTACCTAAGGTACACAGCTAGTAAGTGCCTGAAGCTGGATTTGAACTCAGGTCTTCTGACTCCAGGTCTAGTAGCCTATCTACTATACCTGCTATTCTAGCTGTTTGGCATAAGGATGTCTGCTAGATGTAATGCAACTAAACAAAGGACAGAAGTGTCTTTTCAGATCATGCTTTTATCTACCATACTCAAGGACATGTCAAACATTCCTAGCAGATGTTATTCAGCAGCATTACACTCTGCCCATGGGTGCCTATGGTGGTGTTTATGGTCTTAATGTTTGGATTTTTCCCAGCCATCCTTACATGGCAGCTGCCATGCCCCAGCCCATGCCCCTTCTACCTCCTGTTACAGACTCCTCTGGGAACACCTTTTCTCTGTTTGCATTAGGTGATTAAGTAGATCTGTAGGCAGCAATTTGCTTGCATGGCTGATCAGACTAATTGCATAGTAATGACTGTAGTCTTATTAATTTCTTGAGCGGTGGGATGGCACCATGTGCTTGTGGGATATCACCCATTTTCTGGGCACTTCAATTGGCATTTTGAATTTCAACAACATGCTAGTTTGTAATTGACTCCATTCCAAAAGTGGATTGATTTTCTTTTTCATCATTGCTTTTACATTACTCTGTTCAAAAGGTAACTCTTCATATGTTGTAGTAACTTGAATGAATGTAAACTTCTTTTGGAAAACAGCTAAAATTCTCTTTCTAGAAGACTTATTTCCTCCTTTATTTCTTTGGTATAAGTTATATAAACATCTTACGGGAAGTTTGTGCTGTGTGACTGGTAGCTGTTAATCATTTCTCAGTATGACGTCTGTCATGCAAATGGAAGATCACAGTATTTGATCTTATCCAGTAGAGAAGAAGGTCACTCTTTTATCTCAATGACCTATTTCTTTCCACCAAAGAGTGAAATAGTGATGTGCTGGAAAAACAGACTGGTACAATGGGGAAAAAATTTGGATTTGGAATCAGGGAATCTGTATTCGAATCTGAAATCTGCTACTTATTACCTGTTTGACCTCTGGCAAGTAACTGAACATCTCTGAGCCTCATTTCATGATGCAAAATGAGGGGATTGGTTTGGATGTTACCTAAGGTTCCAAATATTATGCTTCTGTTCTGGAATTTATCAGTTGTTGAAGTATATTTTAACTCAGTTTGGAGCATTAAATAGGGAGTCTGGACTTCTGAATTTGGTCCCTATCCCCATCCAAGACTTGTATTAATTCAGTGAAAAACATTTTTATGAAGTAACTATTGTATTTAAGACTGATGTTGAAAGACAGTGTTTAGATAAGACATAGTCTTTGCCTTTGAGGAACCCTTAATCTATTAGGAGAGTAAGTCAATGAGTCAGGTCAACAAGCATCTAGTCTTTACTATGAACCAATCACTGCGCTAAGTATTGGCAATACAAATACAAGCAGAAAGACAATTCTTACCCTCAAGGACCTTACATTCTAAGGTGTGTGTGTGTGGGGGGGAGGAAGACACATATACAGGTATAAATTGTGATATTTACATTAAATGATCAGATTGATATGTGAATTCATCATACAAATATTCTCTCCATTACTCTAGATTACAACCCATTCCTACCCACCCATCCTATGTGACAGTTGTCTATGTCCTCATGGGAGTTAGCCAAAGGGTATCCCCTTGATATTTTGAAGGGGCTTCCACTTTCTCTTTTGACATTAAGAAGATGCCAGTGAAGTAAAGGGGCATGTGAGTGTCCTATCTTCTTTTTTGATAACACATTGTTTTGTTTTTGATAACACATTGTTTTGATGACATCTTTTACTGTTTTCTTAAATTTTAATTTTTTGTTGTTCTGTACATGACAAATACCAGCAAACATGAACAACATTGCCAAGGCCTGTCTATTTAACCTTTGTGACATCCCTCACATATGTCTCATTTTTTACTGATACTGCCAGCACCCTGGTGGAGGCCCTCATTGCCTCATACCTGGAGTACTGCAATAGCCTGCTAGTGGGTCTACCTGCCACAAGTCTCTTCCCACTCCATTCCATCTTCCATTCTGCTGCCAAAGTGGTTTTCCTTAAGTACAGATCTGACCAGGTCACCTATTCCCCCTAATAATCTTATCCTTATCACCTCCAGGATCAAATGTAAAATTGTCTCTTTGATTTTCAAAGCTCTTCAAGTCTTCCAAAGTTGTTTTTATTTATGGTGTAATCATTATATAAATTGTTCTGTTGCTGCTTGCTCCATCTTGCATTAGTTCATATAAGTCTTCTCAGGTTTCTCTGAATCAATCTCTTTTGTTGCTTTTTTCAGAGTGTGATAATATTCCGGTATATTATCATATCATAATTTGTTCAGCTATCTCCCCTATTCAGTTCTTTGTAGTACCTTTTTATGCATTGTCACATGCTTTTAGCCATCATGCAGCTCTCCATTGCCCTTTAAATGATATTTGTCTCTAATTATTCAGAGACTCCAGTGTTCTAGTACTCACAGCCATATTGGAATACCAGTAGACTATTGGTAACGAAAAGATAAACCTTTGATTCAGGAAAAAGTTTAGGACTACGAAAGAAGCTTTGCAATTTCCATAAGCAAGCCAGCCTATCTGTACAAAATATATTTACTGTGGGTGAGATCTTTTATTTATTTTTTGGTTTGGACTCACGATTTCACTGGGGTGAAGAATTCTTGGTGTGGAAGTCACCTTCACTGGTGAAGGCTGGCAATTCATCTCAAATTTATTATCTTAGTGGCTTTGGCCACTGAGAGGTTAAGTGACTTGTCACATAGGTTCACATAGGTAATATGCATCAGAAGTTGGACTATAAACTCAGGCCTTCTGATTCCAAGGCCAGCCTTTCTTTAGGTTACCATGCAATATTATATTAGAAGCAAAACAAAAGAAAGTGCTACCTGAAGTTCAAAGTCATTACTGACACATCGGATCAAGGAAGGAGTCATGGAGGAGTTGGGTTGACAAGGATAGATAGGATAGGGATTACTTGTGTCATCAGCTCAAATCCCACATATCCAGAATTTAGGTTCCAATGAGGAAGGAAATAAATACATGTATTTAGTAGGAGCCAGACCCATCACCCAATGGCAAATAGCAAAGATGAGTTGTCTTGAACAGAGATAGAGAGGACCAACTTGCAGACAGGGACCACATAGACAATGCAGCTGAGGAATCTTTTTGCCAAGTGCTCTCTCTATTGGAAATAATGAATATTATCCTATAAAAGTTGGTGATCATCAGATATCTCTGGTGCTCATGAACTGATTTCTCAATGCTTGCCTCAGTCTAGCTGAGACAAGTTATTTTTGTGGAAATTCTGAGGAGTCACAAGTGAGAATCTTAAAAAGGGCCATGCAACCTGCAGAATCTAAGTTTGGATGTTGTAGGATCCTGTTTCCCTCTTTCTTTTTTTTAAGGAAAACAAACTATTATTGAAATTTTTATTGATATTTTGTTATGCTTTGTATCTTACCCTCTTCCCTTCCTGGAGAACCATCCAATATAATAGTATTTTTTTTTTTTTTAGTGAGGCAATTGGGGTTAAGTGACTTGGCCAGGGTCACACAGCTAGTAAGTGTTAAGTGTCTGAGGCCGGATTTGAACTCAGGTACTCGTGACTCCAGGGCCAGCGCTCTTATCCACTGCGCCACCTAGCTGCCCCATAATAGTATTTTTTAAAGGAAAAAAGTCAGCCTAACTGATTGATATAATGGGGAAAAAATCTGAAAACATGTACAATGTGTAACACCTGTGGATCTCCCACTTCCACAACAGAGTAAGTTGGGGGTGTCTTCTTCTAGCTCTTCATTTGAGTCCCTGTTTGAACTTTGTAATTTGTTGGATTTACTTTTAATTTTTTGGTATATAATCTCTTTCTATTTCCATTGTCGTTACTGTGTATATTGTTTTCTTTGCTCTCCTTACTTCACTCTGTATTAGTTTATATCAATTTTTCCATGCTTTTCTGTATTTATCATACACATCATTTGTTACAGCACAGTAATAGTCTATGACATTCATGCATTTGTTTAGCTGTTCTCCAATTGCTAGGCATCTACTTTGTTTCCTGTTCTTAGTTATCACAAAAAGCATTGCTGTAAATATTTTGAGGGCATATCGGGACTTTTTTTTTCTTATCTATAACTTCCTTGGAGTATAAGTCCAGTGATGGAGTCTGCACAATTCCAAATTGCTTACCAAAATCATTGTACCAGTTCATAACTCCACTGACAATATATTAGTGTGCCGATCTTTCCATAACCCCACCAACATTGACTGTTGGAATATACACACATACACATACACAGACAACACACACATACACATTTGTCTGTTTGTGGGGTGTGAGGTAAAACCTCAGGGTTGCTTTGATTTGCATTTCTATTATTAGTGATCTGGAACATTTTTTTCCCATGTGGTTGTGTATACTTTGTAATTTTTTTGAGAACTATTTGTTCTCATCCTCTGACCATTTATTATCTATCAGGGAATGTCTATTTCTGTCTAATTTTCTGCGTAGCATTCTGTATCTCCCTTAAGAGCTATCCATTCCAGTTTGGCCCAATAAGACATATCAAGTGTGCTCCCAGGAGATTAAATATCCCTGGATAGAGGTGCCACATTAAGTTTATATTTACTTAGGTGTAGTAGGAAGAAACTGGGGAGTTGCCTGAGTTGATCCTTTTATGAGAGTTAGTGGCCACTAATTTAAACACTAGACTCAAATTAGGCTTCTTCACCTCTTGTCTAAGACCATGCATGGTTCTTAGCTTCCTCCTATTTCTATTATGTGATGAATTTCTCTCTGGAGAAAAAGTGGTTCCCTCATGGTACAGAAATTTCTCTTTTTCTACTTCATATTATTTTTAAAAAATTACAGCAGAGGCAAGAGAAAATTCCAAGTAGGTTGGCATATGGCCCCTTGGCTACTCTCTATTCGGCCACATATGTATACCATGTTATCCTTATATTTTCACTGTTTTAAAAATTACATTTTTGTTGGTAACCCTTGTTTCTATATTGCCTAAATTTCACCTATGTACTTTTGTCCCTTGCCAGAGAGCCATTCCATATAAAAGAGAATTATTTAAAGTAAAAAAGAGAAAGGAGAAGAAATCTGCAAAATCTATCAATCCATCAAAAAGAAATCTGACCAGATATATACTGTTATCCTCCTGTGGACCTCAACCTCTGTAGAGGGGTTGGGGGAGATGCCTTCTCACAACTCTTCCTGGGGACTAAGCCTGTTTGCAACATTCATTTTTAGATCATTTTGTAGTTGTTTTTGAAATTTACACTATAGGCATTGTGCATATTGTTTTCCTGACTCAACTTATTTCACTTTGTGTCAGTTTAAGTCTCTGTACTAATCACATTAGTCTTTTTTTTATAACACTGAAACATCCCAATACATACAGATACCACAATTTTTTTTAGCCATTCCCCAATGTAAGGGCACCTATTTGTTTCCACTTCTTTGCTACCACAAAAAGTGTTGCTATGAATATTTTTTTTTCTTTTTATCAATGACCTCCTTGGGGCATATGTCTAGAAATGGACCATCTAGGGGAAAGGATATCCTTACTTTTATTGAGAAGCTTTCTATTATTTTGATTATTCATTTATACCTTGTTACATTTTTGCTATTTGAAGCGAGAGGCAATAATGGACCCCTTTCCTCAGCTTCAGCCAGAACAATATCTCTTAGAAAAGGCAGAAGGAATATACTTTGTGAATAGGTTGAGAAGGCACGATCTCAATATAGGCAACAGGCCCAGACCTTATAATGAGGCAATACTCCAATGTGAGAGTCAAATATAGCCTACTGCCTACTAGCTCTGTTTATGAGGTCAGAATAAAGGGACCCAGAAGAGGCTGTGGCAAAGTTTAGGGCTAGCTCACTGGTCTCAAATGGGGAAGGGTATAGCAACAAGAAGTTTCTCCCCTTGGGACACAGGGTACGTGCTCCCAGTCCTTGCCCTCCAGGTACCCTAAGAGTAATCTTGGGAGGTATAGGACAGCTGCTGGGAGTTGCAGATCCCTTGTCCAAGATGTACAAACAAACATGTACATGTGTTGTATCCCAACACACTGACAGGAGTTGGGCATGGGGAGTTCCTAGATGGTGCTTAGGAAATAGCAAAAAAGGAATAGAAGCAGAAAGCAGAGAAAACAAGTAGACATATTCAATGCTTACTCAGGACCAGAAATAGCTTGGATATAGGAAAGGAAGTCACTGGGATAAGTCATAATCATTCTCAAGAATACACTTCAAAATCTGAAGTAGTTTTAGAAAGAAATATATTAGGTCATTTGAGAGTGAGGGAAGGAGACAGAGAGAAAGAGAGAGAGACAGAGATACACACACACACACACAGAAAAGGTGGCTCTCTCCTCCAGGCATTAGAAGGTTTATATTATGTAGGATTCAAGGAAGGGTACCTGCATAGGAACCACATCTGCAAAAATAAGCAATTTCTGCTGAGAGGGCAACTTGAAAGTGAGGTAAATTAAGATGGATATCAGTTGAGGGGTAGGTAGGTGGTGCAGTGGCACCAGCCCTGGATTCAGGAGGACCTGAGCTCAAATCCGGCATCAGACACTCGACACTTACTAGCTGTGTGACCCTGGGCAAGTCACTTAACCCTCATTGCCCCGTCTCCCCCCCATAAAAAGATGGGTATCAGTAAATGTAAATATTCAATAAAATTTGGACAGCTGAAACACAAGAGAAACCCCAAACACAAGCTTAGGTAGACTCAAAGCAAGATATAGGTGTGGGGACCCTAAACAAGTATTCTTTATAATCATCTGGCTTCCATGGCTTACCTCAACAATAAGCTTTTTGGTTTAGACAATTTTCTAGCCACATAAAGCTAGGTTCAAACCATACTAATAAATGATAATAATCCACATCTTCTTCAGAGGAACAATGGCACCAGAGACTTGGCTATGTGGAGGAATCATATGGGGGCTAAAATGTGGTCATCGTGATCCCCTTTTCCCTGGATCCTCAATCAAGGGGGTTAGGTATAGCCAGGATATGATACCAAATCAGCTCCATAGAAGCAAATGTAATGGGGAGTACCATTTGTTGATGATAAGGGAACTCAGGTCCTCATTTGATAAGCAGATAACACTAAGATGATGGGCAGAGTTTTTATAACCATCCTTGAAAATTGTCCTAGACTAGGTGGACCAAAGAGGTAAAAGAGATATATGTACATGGTTATAGAAACTTTCTGTAGAGGGAAAGTCCTCTATGTGATTTGGCTAGAATTGAAGATTCACTTAGGATTCTTTGTGCCAGAAGCTACCTGGTTCCCTTTGGGTCTGTCTCCTAGGAAGCCTAGCTGCAACTTTCTGGAAGTCTTTTTCCTGGTAGACACAACAGTAGGTTCTCTCTAGGCTGCTTTTCTTTGCAGTCAGATTGAGGCTGCACTTTACTTATACCCTCTTGGACTTTCTCTCTATGGTGAGTTCAAAGCAGCTCAGCCAAAGCTCTCTAGCCCTCTGGGTCTAGTTCTCTAACAGATCACATCTCTCTTTGTCCTTCCTAATTGGCTACATGCCAAGAAAGCCCAAAAGGACCCTAAGGGAAGACATGGTTTTAATCTAATTCCATCCCAGTGCTTAGCACAGTGTCTGGCTTGTCATAGCCACTTTGGACGTTCCATTTTTGCAAGGGGGTATATGGGGGGGGGTGTTTGCTGCATCCACTATTTGTATTCATTTTAATTTTAGTCCTCCTATCTGCTCATTTCTCTTTTCCTGAACTCCAAATAATATTGGAACTGTCTGCCCGACCCTTTTATGCAGAACCTGGCAGGATGCCATGTGCCATTACTAGTGATTGGGGGTGGGACTAGAAGGAGTATCTGCTTCAATAAGCACCTCTAAATGTAACAATACTTGCCTTCTGATGTTAAAATACTACATGCCAATTCCATCAGAAGCCTAAAATTTTTACATATTTCAATGTTCTTAATGGTTCTGCCCACTAGCAGCTGGGAATTTGGATAGTGTATTGAATAGGATGGCTACATTTTCAAGGAGAAAGTTTTCTGAGCTGTTTGCTCAGCTCAGTCAGTCTGCACCTATTTACTAAGCACCTATTTTGTGCCAGGTACTGTGTGAAGGGGATACAAAGAAAAACAAAAAAAGTAGTTCTGGCTCTTAAGGTGCCCACAGCCTGATTGGGAGTGGAGGGAGACAAGGGACGAACAAGCTACATACGTGATAAACAGGAAATAATCAATGGAGGGAAGACTCTGGAATTAAAGGGGATCAGAAAATGTTTCTTGAAGAAGGTAGAACTTTAGTGGTTACTTGGAAGAAGCCAGGGAAGTGAGGAGGGTGAGGGGAGTACTCCAAGCATGAAGGACAGCCAGGGAAAATGCCCTGAGTCAGGAAATGTAGTGTCAGATGTGAGGAATGGAAAAGAAGGGCAGTGTAATTAGACTGCCAGGTAGGAGGGTGGGGAAGGTGTAATAAGACTAGAAAGATAGGAAGGGGCCAGGTTGTGACAGACTTTGAGACCAAATAGAGAATTTTATATTGTATCCTGGAGGTAATAGGGAATCACTGGAGTTTATTGACTCTGTGTGTGTATGTATGTACATATGTATATATGTATGTATGTATGTATGTATGTATGTATGTATATATGCATATGTGTATGGGTGAAGAGCTACCATAATCCTGTGCTTTAAGATGATCAGTTTGACAGCTGAAATAAGAACATATTTGAGGCAAGGAGATCAACCAGAAGGCTATTGCAATTGTACAGGCTTGTGATGGTAGGGACCGGATGGGGATGGTGGCAATGTCAGAAGACAGAAGAGGGCATATATGGGAAATAGTTCATGAAAGACAATTGTTTCTGCATGTTTGGGGCATGCCCCTCATCACATAATCATCAGTGACCAATATCTTCATATTCCTTACCCATTCCTCACTAAGCAGTACATGCTTGAAAATTGAGTTAAAGGAAAAACTAATATTAAACTGAATCTTACTTATAAAATGTCATAAATTCAGCAAGCATTTAAAAAGCATCTCCTATGTGTGAAGCACTGTCTGAGCGTCTGGAGATACAAAGAAGCAGAAAAAAATGATAGCCTTGCCCTCAAAATGCTCATATTCTACTAGGAAGATAAGTTAGGATGTGAAAAGTACCTAAGAGAGGATAGAGAGGTGCAAGCAATTCAAAAAGGAAGAAACAGATCTTTTCTATCCAGAAGAATTCAAAGGGGCTTTATGAAAGAGATTTCCTTGAAGGAAGGGGAAAATGTCAAGAATTAAGATATGGAGGGATTCTGTTCCAGGCACAGAGGCCTATGAGAGCAAATTGATGGAAGCTAAAGAAAAGATGATAGATTAAGCACAGGCAGAGGAAAAAATATTGCTTTTTTTTTTTTTTAGTGAGGCAATTGGGGTTAAGTGACTTGCCCAGGGTCACACAGCTAGTAAGTGTTAAGTGTCTGAGGCCAGATTTGAACTCATGTACTCCTGACTCCAGGGCCGGTGCTCTATCCACTGTGCCACCTAGCTGCCCCTAAAAATATTGCTTTTTGAAGATTATATGATAGCTGATATAAAGAATTCTAGAAGGTCAATTATTAAATTAGTTGAAACATTTTATTTCTATGATTGATATTTTAATGAAAGTTGGAATAAACAAACAATCACTAGTTCCCCTGGGATGCTCCATTTGGAAGAGTACAGTGATTGATTAGTGCATTTTGGGTTGAGACATTACAATGAATTCTTTATTTTCAAACAATGAAAGTAACCTATAGCCCACACTTCTTTTATGCATAATATTTTCTTATTTTTGAATAAAATATTAAAGTAGAGAAGGAAGTACATTATCTGGTGGCCAGGAGGTGAGGAAGGAGGAAGACAGCTAGGCCTAATTGGGACAGAGAGAAGGGAATAAGCATTTATTAAGTGCCTACTAGTACCAAGCACTTTGCTAAATTCTTTACAAATATTATGTCATAAAAGCTAGAAGGTAGGTTTTGCTATTCAACCCATTTTACAGTTGAGGAAATTGAAGAAGAAAGAGGTCGAATGACTTGCCTAGGGTTGCACAGTTAATAAATGTTTGAGGCTAGATTTGAATTCAGGTCTTCCTGACTCTAGGTCCAGATCTCTCTCCATTGGTTTTTTTGTTGTTGTTGTTTTTTGGCAGGGCAATGAGGGTTAAGTGACTTGCCCAGGGTCACGCAGCTAGTAAGTGTCAAGTGTCTGAGGCTGGATTTAAACTCAGGTCCTGAATCGAGGGCTGGTGCTTTATCCACTGCACCACCTAGGTGCCCTGTGATTTCTCTCCATTGTATAACCTAATTACTCCTAAAAGGTCATAAACAGGGGAGAGGAAAGGAAAAGTGTTAACTGGTCAGTGGGAAAGAGAATGAGAGTGAAGCAAAGTAGAGAAAGCAAGCTCCTTTAATAGAATGTAAGCTTCTTGAAGACAGACTGATTGATATTCTTTTTGTTTTTGCCTTTGTATCTCAAGCACAGCATCTTACACATAGTAGGAATTTAATGAAGGCTTGTTAAATTAGATTGACTATAACTTAAGGACAGAGCTTCCTTCTCCAGACAGCAAGCAGCTGAAAAGCACAGCTAAATAAAGATTTTAATAGGAAGGAAATGCATAATTACATAACATGTTCCAAAATCAAGAGGAACTTTGTGGTCATGAACTTCTACTAAAGAGAAGTAAACTTGGACTGAATTTATAACAGGCAAATAGCTATGGGCGGGGAGGAATACTAGCAGGGTGATGATGGGATAGGTCACAGTCTCTCTGAGCTTTAGTTTACCCATCTGTTAAATGGGGGTGGTAGTACCTGTAATACCCATCTTACTTTTGGGATGATCAAATGTGATAATGAGCTTAAAGGTCTTTGCAATGCTCCAAGTGCATACAGAAATAATTGTCAATTATTAGCATCAGAATTTTCATCACTGGTACTTCCTTAACTGCTGCAGATTTATAACCCTTCCTTGTGTAGAAACAGATTTTGAGATAAAAAAGGCCCTTAGGACTCTTCTAATCCAACCACCTCATTTTACAGAGGAAGAAATAAGGACCTGAGAGATTATAACTAGCCCCAAATAACACAGATAATAATTAACAAGTGGCAGGATTCAATTTCAAAATACAACTCTTCGTTGTACCACGGATAGAGCCCTGAGCCTGGATCAGAGTTCAGATTAGGCCTCAGACATTTACTAGGTATGTGATCCTGGGCAAATCACCTGACCTCTGTCTACCTCAGTTTCCTCAGCTGTAAAATGGAGAAAATAATATCTCCTACCTCTCAGGGTTTTTGTAAGGATCAAAAGAGATCATATTTACCAAAGTGCTTAGCACTGTGCCTGGTACATCATAGACACTTAATAAATGTTTGTTTCCTTCCTTCCTCTTTGCCACCTCTTGTCCCCTTATCTTCCTATAAATCTTCCATGAAAGATCTTCCCAACATCTAGGAGGCCTGGCTCTGTGGTTTTTTACAAAAATATTTTGTAGCTATTAACTAGTACAGCCCTCAGTCCAACTATCTGTTATCTCCTGTTCTTACATTGTGACCAGACTGCTTCCTTTTTAGTCACATGTATCCTGGATGATGTATTTTATGTTGTACCTAATGGGCCAGTCATTGGTAAAATGTTCTAGACTTCTTGGGTCTGTCTTGTGTCTTTTTGTTGCCCTTTGGATCACAGTACAATTTTCCTCGTAAGTCATAGTGTCAAGGTTTTCAGTCATATATCAGCATAAAATAATGACTAAATTTTGTATGCTACACTGTGTTTTGACTCCTATGAAGTTCCAGTCCTGAAATGTGGGATAAATGGTAGGAG
The DNA here is from genome assembly GCF_019393635.1 of Dromiciops gliroides. Lineage (NCBI taxonomy): Eukaryota > Metazoa > Chordata > Mammalia > Microbiotheria > Microbiotheriidae > Dromiciops > Dromiciops gliroides. The sequence goes on from NC_057864.1 coordinate 79,132,578, forward strand.
AGAGAGGATAGATGTACATATGGCAAGGATATTATTTTGTTTTGTTTTGGTTTTTTACAAATCTTTATTTATGTATTTATTTTGAGGGGCAATGGGGGTTAAGTGACTTGCCCAGGGTTACATAGCTAGTAAGTGTCAAGTGTCTGAGGCTGGATTTGAACTCAGGTCCTCCTGAATCCAGGGCCAGTGCTCTATCCACTGTGCCACCTAGCTGTCCCCCAGATATTCTTTTAATGGCTTCATTGTGGTGTGAAGTTCTTGCTGTTATGTCATTTCAGTCATTTTCTACTCTTTGTGACCCCATTTTTTGGAGGGAGGGGTTTATTGGCAAAGATACTGGAGTGGTTTGCCATTTCCTTCTTTAGTTCTTTTTACAGATGAGGAAGAGGCAAACAAGGTTAAGTGATTTGCCCAAGGTCACACAGCTAATAAGTGTCTGTCTGGATTTGAACTCAGGTAGATGATTTTTCCTGATTCCAAGCCCAGAGCTGTATTTACTGTGCCATTTAACTGTCCCCTGTGGTGTGAAGTAGGCATATGACAAATGGAGATGATGTCTGAGTTCTTTGTTCCTCTCTAGTTTCTAATTGCAGACCTGAGTGAGCTTCTGATCATACTGGCAATATTGGTTATTAAGAAGCAACTTGGCAATGACAACCATTAACTTGTATATGTGTAGGGACCAATTTTTAATTGGGGAGTGTTAGCTAGGCGGCTCACTGCAATATTGGGGCAAGGAAGGAGACTGGCAGCCTCCCTCAAAACAGAGCAGGATTTATTTAATAAGAACGAACTTTAAAAAACACAAACAGGATCAGTAGGATCAAGGGAAAGGAAATAAAATGGGGGAAAGGGAAATTATATAACCTAAACAACACCACCACCCAGGAATCAGCTGAGAACACACAGCAGTGTCCTGTCACCTTCCAGCTTCAAGCTAGAATGGCGGAAAAGCTCCCTTCTTCCAGGCAGACCCCAGGCTCACTACACACAGCCCTCAGCCAATTGGCTGGCCACTCTGACAGTCACATGACTGCCCTCACTAGGCTTTCAATCATTATAATTTTGCCAGGCCCATGTAGGCTTTGGCGAGTGGTGATGATGTGAGGTGCCAGAGCCATGGCAATGGCTACAACCAGTGGGTGGAGCACCATGCAGTTTGCAGAGCCCCAAACTGGTGCCTGTGCCTAGGTTTTTTTTTTTAATTCTAACCAAAAGATGGGGTCATAAAAACCTCAAATAACAATAAATTCTTTACATATGGGAAGATAAGCCGTTATTATTATAGCTAACATTAATATAGCTCTTACTATGTGGAAGGCACTATGCTAAATGCTATAATTATCTCATTTGATCTTCCCAAAAGCTCTGGAACATAGGGACTATTATTATCCCCATTTTACAGATGAGAAAACTAAGGCAAACTGAGTCCAAGTGACTTTCCCCAAGATCACATAGCTAGTAAGTATCTGAGGTTGTTTTGAACATTCCTCTTCCTGACTCCTGGCCCAGCTACCTGTGCACTATGGCACCACCTAGCTGACGCTAAATTCTGCATCAAAATTAAGACCCTGATCTCTGACTGACCACCTGACCCCTAGGTCAGGTGTTTGTGCTTCTTCCTTCCTTAATTGATTTTTCAGTTATTTACCTTTCTACACATTCTCCAACCACAGAATATGAATTACTTGGGGGCACCATTTAATTTTGTCTGTGTCCCTGGTACTTATCATAATGCCTTGCACATAGTAGATGATGAATGAGTATTTGTTGAACTGAGTTCAATTAAATGAGCAGCATCAAATGATGAAGGTAAATTTAGATTTCTTGTGAAGGGAGGCATGGTTTGTAGGGTTATACTAGGTGACATATAAGTTCCTTTCCAATACTAAGTTCTGGGATTTATTTTGCAATTAACTAAGCATTGATTATATATCAACTGTCTGCTTGACACTGTACTGGGATCTCATTGATGTGAGTAGTCCCATTGTTGATCCAGATTATAACCTAGCTTGTTTTGTTCAATCCCATCTCTTCATGCCATCCCATCAATCTTCTATGTACAGCAGTCACCCAGTGTACTGATGGCATTTCTCTTTGTCTCTTGATACTAGTCTTCTCATCCTGGTTTTCTTCAGTACCACTTCTACTTCCTTTATGAAGCACATTGGGAATGGTGATGTTACAATCAAAATGTGGTGACTGCCATCATGAATGGGAAGAGTGTTTATTGTAAAAATCCTTACAGATCTTTTCCATTTTTTCCTCTATGTAATCCTTCTAGTTTCATCACTAAATGCCTTTGGGATGATCTGGTTTCCTTGATGTTTTTGCCAAGCTTGTTATAAATTTATTTTTCTTCTCACGGTTTGGAGGCTATATTGTTAAAAACCTATCACCATTCACTTTGGCAAGCTTTTATAAACCAGTTTTTACATTCCAACCAGTGATGTCCAAGCTTGACATATCCCTCAGCTTAGCAAGGAGACTGAGTATATGCTTTGCACTAAGGTAGTTTCTAGGCTTTTTTAGTTTCCTCATCATGGTTATTGATTTTTATATTGGTTAAATTTTTTTTTTAGGAAATGGTCAGAGTCTGTGTACATGCCTCTTTTTTATTTCCCATACTTTTGGGCAACAATAGATAAGTTTGGAATTGCCTCAGTCATGTGCTACATCTTCTCATATTAACTTTTATCTTAATTTGGTATTGCCTTTAATATATACTCTAACAGATCAATGATCAGATTGTACTCAGAGGCACTTGAGAAATTACTTCCATACTAGTAGTAATCAGTCGTTTTTGGTTGGCTGGAATATAATAAATTTAATTTTTTGTTATGTTGCCTGGTTATCAACATGTCCCGTATCTCCTGCTTCTTTATTAAGAAAGTATGTATGGGGGCAGCTAGGTGGCGCAGTAGATAGAGCACCGGCCCTGGATTCAGGAGGATCTGAGTTCAAATCCGGCCTCAGACACTTGACACTAGCTGTGTGACCCTGGGCAAGTCACTTAACCCCCATTGCCCCACAAAAAAAGTATGTATGACATAGAGGTATGAAACTTCTGTATTATCTTGAAATCTTTCTCATGTCTTACTTCCTAATCTATGACTTTTATCATATATATATCTAAAGATATATAGATCTAGAAAGTTATCATATATCAACATAGGATGTATATTTAAAGTAAATTAAATATAGGGCATAAATATATATCACATGTTGATATATCAAAGAACTTTAGATCTATACATGACTATATCTAGATCTCTATGTGATATGTATCATATAGCATTCTAGACACATATTTAGATCTATATAGTAAAGCTACCATATATTATATATAGATCTATATCATATAGGTTATTTGTTGTTCCAACCTTTTTCAGTCATGTCTGACTCTATTTGGGGTTTTCTTGGCAAAGGTACTGAAGTAGTTTGCGATTTCTATCTCCAGCTCATTTTACAAGTGAGGAAACTGAGGCAAATGGGGTCAAATGGTGTCTGAGGCCAGATTTGAACTTAGGAAGATGAGTCTTCCTGACTCAAGGCCTGACACTCTATCTACTATGCCACTTAGCTGCCCCAGAGTTTTATTTTTGGGCTCCAAAAATTAACCTCAAATAGTGGATGGGGAAAGTATGATTCAGCAGCAGTTTGTCTGAAAAACATTTGGAGGTTTTAGTGGACTACACGTTTAATATTAATCAACAGTACAATATGGCAGCCAAAAAAGCTGCTATGATTTTAGGCTCTATTAAGATAGGTGGCACAGTGGATAAAGCACTGGCCCTGGATTCAGGAGGACCTGAGTTCAAATCCGGCCTCAGACACCTGATACTTACTAGCTGTGTGACCCTGGGCAAGTCACTTAACCCTCGTTGTCCTGCAAAAACAAAAACAAAAACAAAACAAAACAAAACAAACAAAAAAAGATAGGTGGGCATGCCATCCGAGAATGAAGATCTGATGGTCCTTTTCTACTCTATGCTGGACAGCTCACAACTAGAGCCTCATGTTTAGTTCTTAGCATTACAGTTTTTAGGAGAGACTTTGGCCAACAGCAGGACTTTCAGAGAAAGGGGATCAAAGTGGTGAAGGGACTAAGAATCATGATCTGTAGGATTTAATTGAAGTAACCAAGAATAGTTATTCTGAAAAGAAAAGTTTTAGGGACAGTATCTTTATGTATTTGAAGGGCTATCATGGAGAAAATGGATTAGTTGTGTTCTTTTTGACCTCAGAGGGCAGAACTAGGAGAAATGAATAGTAGTTGTAGAGAGATGGATTTAGGTTTGATGTCAGGGAAGGAGCCCTCTTGGGGTAGGTCATTGGCTTCTTTTCAATAGAGATCTTAAACCAAAGGCTACGTGTCAATTCAATGAACTCTTATTAGAGGTCATGGCTATATAACAATAGATTGGGATATATAGTCTCTGTCCTTTCTAATTCTGAGATTTTATAATGTATATAAAGCACTTTGTTAATTGTGAAGTTCCTAAAATTCTTGTCAATAAAAGTCTGTCTCCAGTGTCACATTGTGATATGGAGGTGTATCTATGTATGTGTATATAAGTCTATGTCAATGACACACATCCTCTAGAAAGTTCTGTCAGGTCAGAAGAGCTTCAAGAATGAGGGGTGTGATAGACCACATGTGCTAAAAGCCTGAGATTTGGTATTGGAAGCCCTGAGTTTGAATCCTAACTCTGCCACCTAGTACCTGTGTGACACTGGACAAAGCACTTCATGTCTCTGCCCTTTAGTTTTTTTCATCTGTGAAATGAGTGGGCTGGACCAGCTTACCTCTAAGGTGCCTTCCAACTTTGGATCTCTGATCCTATATCTGCTTAATTAAAATAATGTCTCTTGTCAGAGGATTAGCCTACATGAGCCAAAGAGGTTGATCCTCAAGGTTGGCTGTAAGGTAGTAAAATTTGAGGCCACAGCAATTCTGAGTTGTTACCAGTGGAGGGAGGGGTCACCATCCACTGTCAATGAAATGAGATTTTTCAAGGATTTGCATACTATTGTTACTGCACCACATACATATTTCTGTCTCTCTTTTGCTCTTCTTGAAGGACATTCTGTTCCCCTGCTTTGGTTTACTCTCTCTATATTCTGAGTGCAGCTGAAGTCTTAGCACACTCCATTTCTAGCACTTGGCAAGATTGAACAATTCTGTGTTTAGCCAGTAGCACCAACGTTATGTCAGACTCTCTCTGGGAACAAGATTTCTTAGCTATCACGAGTGTACCCCAGTAGGGGGTTGGGTGGGAGGAGGGTGGTGGAGGCTGTTAAGTTCCTAGCATATGTACTCAAATATTGTAGACCCTACAATAGAGACTTCTATTTTTAACAAAGGCTCTATGTAAGCCTTTATCTTCAGACTCTGCCACCTGGTGTGTCTGACAGCTTGAAGTGCACCATTATTCCCAGTTTAATCAAACTCAGGGTATGGAAGGCTCACCAGTGGCTCAGTGTGCCTTCTCTTGAAGCAGCCCCCCCCCCCCTTGAAATGGGACCGTTTGTTACGCCAAAGCTGCACATTTTAGAGCTCAGTGGCCTGTGACACTGACCCAGCAGGAGATATTGACTGTTTCCCTTTACAGATGAAAGCCATTTCTGAAGGTACCTCCCAGTTAAACTGCCTTTAAGGAGGAGAAAGGGATATTAAGCAGATGGGGGAAAAAACCCCAACACATCAGCAGTGGTAGCAACACATCCTGAGAATGCTCAAACTGTGGAGCTGGCTGAGGACATTATTATCCAGATACGACCAGTGCCCATTGATTCAGTTCCTGGCTTTGTGATGGCAGGGGTGGTGGTGGTCTTTTGGGGTAAATTCACAGAAGGATGAGGGAAGATTTATGGTTTCATAGACCACAAAATTTAAAGCTAGAAAGGATCTTAGAAATAATTAAGCCTACCCCTCTGGTTTTACAGATGGGTAAACTGATGCCCCAAGAAGTAAAGAGACATTCCACACTCTACCTAAGTAATAATAATTGATACTTATATAGGCTCTTGAGATCAGAAATCATTATATACCCACTGTCTAATTGAATCTCATTGGATCCTTAAATCAATCCAGTCAGATGGTTATTATATGCATACTTTACAGATGAGGAAATTGTTATATACATACTTTGCAAATGAGGAAACTTACTAAGATTTGCTCAGTGTTATACATCTGGTAAGTACTAGAGCCGGGATTCAAATCCAAATTCTCTGACTTCAAATCTAGGACTCTTCAGTTTACTCTTTTGCCTCTCTTAAAGTCTGTCAGAAATGGGTCATCTCTTTCCAAGATCAGTAACACACCAGGAGAGAGATGTTCATAGAAAGGGGATGGAGTATGTAGTAACCCACTTCAATACCACAAGACATTTGCCCATGAGTTTACCCCTGTAGGCTCTAGTCCAGATCTTGGTGGCTCCTCTTGTTAACCCTATTATACTTACAAGAAATAGAACTGGGCTGAATCTACATAGCAGAGGGAGAAATTCTGGGATTAGTTTAAATCACTTGTATTCACATTGTTTTAACACAAGCTAACAATGGGACATTTAATGGGTGCCTTCTTTTTAAAAATTTAATTTGGTTTTCAGTTCTAAATTCTCCACCTCTTTCCACCTTCTCTCCTACCATTTGAGAAGGCAAGAAACATAATACTCACTACACATACCAAGTCACGTAAAACATATGTGCACACTAGCCATTTTCTGGAAAAGAAAAAAAGAAAAAAATGAGTCAAGAAAAAGCTTCAGTCCATATTCTGAACCCATCAGTTCCCTATCTGGAGATGGATAGCATTTTCATAATGAATCCTTTGGAATTGTGGTGGGTCATTGTACTGATCAGTTACTAAGATTATCTTTACAATATTGCTTTATCGTTTAAAAAAGTCTCCTGGTTCTGCTCACTTAGCTTTGTATCAGTTCAGATTTTCCTGAAACCATTCCCTTCATCATCATTCCTTACAGCACAATATTATATCATATTCATAGGGTGCCTTGGTTTTAAAATTAGGTTGATTAAATGACTTTAATTGCTTGAATGAGTTGTTGCCCTAACTTACAGTTCCTAAGTCTGATGCTATTTTTCTTGTGTTTTTAATTAATTTATTTTCAAGTTGCATTTTTCCAGTTCAACCAGCATTTACTACATGCTGACTGTGTGTAAGCCTAGAACTTATCACCAGTGAGGGATCAGCAAGAATTGAGTTCAAATCCAGCTTCAGATACTAACTGTGTGACACTGGGCAAGTCACTTAATGGTGATTGCCACTACCCACCCCCAAAAGGGAGGAAGATTAAACCCCATGTGTTGTAGAGTATTTGTGATTACACCTTGGATGGAAATATTTCTCTATAAAAGCTATTTGGACTGTTAATTAAATGGAGCTGAAGTATAGGAAACTCTACCTTTCCATTTGGAGGAGCACCACTGATAGGGGCTGGAGCCATCAGTAGAGGGCCTAAATACTCTTTTTTTTTTTTGCAGGGCAATAGGGGTTAAGTGACTTGCCCGGGGTCACACAGCTATTAAGTGTCAAGTGTCTGAGGCCGGATTTGAACTCAGGTGCTCCTGAATCCAGGGCCGGTGCTTTATCCACTGCCACCTAGCCTCCCTGGGCCTAAATACTCTTAAAGGGGACAGCTAGGTGGCACAGTGGATAAAGCACTGGCCTTGGATTCAGGAGGACCTGAGTTCAAATCCAGACTCAGACACTGGACACTCACTAGCTGTATGACCTCGGGCAAGTCACTTAACCCCCACTGTCCTGCAAAAAAACAAAAGCAAAACAAAACAACCCCCCTTAATATTCTCAAAGCCCTTCAAGTATACTGGAGAACATTGGGGGAGGATAACTGTGACATACCTGGCCTTCAGGAAGTGGAGGTAGTGGGCAGGATAGTCAATGTTGCACCCCAGTGCTATCACCAGGGACGGCTAGGTGGTACAGTGGGTAGAGCATTGACCCTGGAGTTGAGAGGACCTGAGTTCAAATCTCACCTCATACACTTACTAGCTGTGTGACCCTGGTCAAGTCACTTAACCCCAATTGCCTTAAACATCTGGAGCCATTTCCAGTCATCCTGATTTATATCTTGTCCCTTGAACCAGATGACTCCTGAGGAGATTGTTAGTTTGTTGACCTTGCACAGTCCTCTCTCACTTAAATTCCATTCAGTGCAAGTCATGACATCACCCTGATGTCACAGTCCTATTCAAGAATGAAGGAGAAATGGGGGCAGCTAAGTGGCACAGTGGATAAAGCACTGGCCCTGGATTTAGGAGGACCTGAGTTCAAAATCTGGCCTCAGACACTTGACACTTACTAGCTGTGTGGCCCTGGGCAAGTCACTTAACCCTCATTGCCCCGCAAACAAACAAACAAACAAAAAATGAAGGAGAAACAACAACAACATCAAGAGATCAGCACCTTGGGTGGACGTGTACAAGATGAGAAAGATCCATGGAGGAGGGGTCATCAGATGATGATTTGGAGCTGGAAGAGACCCTCAAGGTCATTTATTCCAACTCCCTCATTTTACTGTTGAATATCTCCAGTATATCCTGTATATATCTTCTTTGTATATAGTTGTTTGCACATTGACTCCCACATTAGACTGTGAGTATCTTGAGGACAAAGATTGTCTTTTGTCCTTTGTATCCCCATTGCATAACACAGAGTCTGTGCCCTTGTTGTTCAGTCATTTTTCAGTCATGTTGGACTCTTCATTGCCCCAATTTTGGTTTTTCTTCGGTTTGCCATTTCCTTCTCTATTTTGTTTTATAGACGAAGAAACTGAGGCCAGCAGGGTTAAGTGACTTTCCCAGGGTTACACAGCTAGTAAGTTGTCTGAGGTCAGATTTTAACTCAGGCAGAGGAGTCTTCCTGACTCCGGGGTGAACATTCTATCCACTGTACACCTAGCTGCCCTAGTAGCACTCTACTAGGTGCTTAATAAATGTTTATTTAAAACAAACAAACAAACCTCAGACTCAGAGAGATTGCATCAAGGGTCACCCAACTAGTAAGTGACAGAACTAGGGCTACAATTTGTACCACTAGAAAAAGTACCCATATCCATGGAATCATAGATCCATCAAAGTACTGAAGCCTGTGCAAGGGACCAGGTAAGAAAACAACATAAGGCTGACAATGCTGGACTGACTAAGGACCTCTTAGGGCAGTGTGTCTTATAAATAACCTATTCCATTAGGACAAGTGACTTCATTAATTTTTTTTTTGTGGGGCAATGGGGGTTAAGTGACTTGCCCAGGGTCACACAGCTAGTAAGTGTCAAGTGTCTGAGGCTGGATTTGAACTCACGTTCTCCTGAATCCAGGGCCAGTGCTTTATCCACTGTGCCACCTAGCTGCCCCCTACTCCATTAATTTTTAACATTAGGAATGTAAGGAAGAGAGGTACAAACTCTATCTCTGGGTGCCAGAAAATGTGAATTGAATCACAGAATTTTAGAATTGGAAGAACAGTTGTTTTTTTTCATATCTCTGGCAGGGTAGCCTATTCCATCCTTACTTTTGTTAAGCATGCTACCACCCTTTCAGTCACCTGCTCTAGCAATCTCAGTGTCATCCTTGGCTTTTACTATCTCCCTCACCTCAATATCCAATCAGTTGTCAAAAGTATTGTTGGATCTATATCCATAATAATAATAGCTCATACTTTTATAATGATCAAATGTTTGCAAACTTTTTTTACATATATTATTTCATTTGAATCTCAAAACAATCTTGTGAGGCAGATACTATGATTATCCCCACTCTATAAATGGGGCATGCAGGGCTCCAAGAAATGAAATTATTTAACTAGTTTCACACAATTCATAAGTCTCTGCAGTGGGATTAATTTGGGTCCTCCTGACTCCAAGTCTATGACTTTCTTCACCATGCTACACTGCCTTTGAATATACCTGCTCAAAACATCTCTTGTAATCCATCCCTTTGTCTTAATTTATATTGCCACCATCTTAATTCAGAGCCTCATCACTTCTCCCCTGGATTGTTCTGTCAAGCAATAAATATTTATTAAGTGGCTACTATGTGCCAGACACTGTACCAAGCACTGGGATTACAAAGAAAAGCAAAAGATAGTCCCATTACTTTAAAATGTTGAAATAACAGCTATCTATATGATATAGATTGATATCTATTTGTCTTCTTGCAATTCAACCTCTTCTTGTTTCCAATCCATGTTCCACATAGCTGCCAAATTGTTATTCCTAATGCACCATTCTGACCACATTACCCCCATACTCAAGAATTTTCATTGGCTCCCTATTACTTTTATAATAAAGTCAAAACTCTTCAGTTGGACATTAATAGTCACAAGCTGGTTGCCTCTTACTTTTCCGTAATTATTTCATAGTCCCTTTTCTATACCATCTGTTGCAGCCAACTAGACTACTTGCTATTCCTTGAACTCACCATTTTAGCTCCTGCAGCCCTGACTTTGCAAAGGCTGTTATATATACCAAGAATAATAATAGACATTAAAATAGTGCTTTAAGTTTTGTGAAACACAAATAGATGGGATAATACAATATAAAGGGGATCAACACAAATAAATGGGTTCAAGGCACCTACCTGATAGTGTGATAAGGATCAAACAAAACACTTATGATATTTCATTTGAGCCTAATCACAACTCTTATCAGGTAGAGAGGTCCTATGATCCCTTTTTACAGATACAAAAATTAAGGATCAGGAGTTACTTGTTGAAGCTCACACAGCTAACATGAATGTCCAATGCAGGATTTGGATCTAGGTCTTTTCAACTAAAACTTGGGCTCTCTGTACATTTTTCAACACTCCCCCTGGAAAGCATTCCTATTTCTATGCCACCTCTTAGAATCCTTCTCTTCAAAGCTCAGCTCAACTGCCACCTCCTACTGGAAGCCTTTCTTGTTTCTCTTTTGGTTCTCTTCCTGTAATTTTATTGTTTATTTACCAGTTTAAATATCTTCCCAGAGGATATAAGCACCCAGAGAGCAGGTATTGTTTTCAATTTTGTCCTTGTATCTCCCTCCCCCAAGTTAGTAGTCTTTTAACAACCACTTGTTGAATTGTTGAATGGAATCCTTTGTGTCACCACCAAAAGCAAAGATACCTCTGAATGGTGAGCTCTTAAATGTATCAAATAATGCCATCTATCTGCATTTTAAGAACCGGCTATTGATTGCCAGCTGTTAACTGCTGTCCTCTCTCTGTGCTAATGACGTGGCTGGTCCGGAAATGTCAAATGCCCTTGTGCATTTGTCAATGTAGAGCCAATCGTTTGTTGGACAGATTAGTTCTCCAGGGGTTGCAGGATGGTTTGGCTTCTCTTTATGAGCAATGCATTAATCGTTGCCAACTGTGTCATATAATACAGATAATTGGAATCCTTGAGTCAGGTCACTTAGAGGCTCATAGATGGCAATACCTCCTGATGTGGGCTAGGTTCAACCACATAAAATAGAAGCTGAAGACCTATAATCCAATTAGTAGCATTATTCACATTGCTTGTTTCCATGGATGTCTATATCACTCCTCATTCACCTTTTCTCTCTGCTTTACTTTTTCCTACGTTGTAGCTTCTATTCTGAATGTTTCTTTCTTAGCTTTCTCCTCCCTACTAAAAATCCCCCCCTCCAATTTTTTTCTTTTTTGGAGGGGGGAGGAATCCTTCCAATTTGCCCTTCTTGTGGCAAGTGGCCTTCCCTAGAGGCAAAGTTATCGCTTGGGTTAAATTGTAGATATTACAATATGATGAACCTCTACAATCTGATTTTTTTAGGAAACTGGAGGACACTGTACTGACTGCCTTTCAATTCAAGCACTTACTATGTGCAAGGCAAGAAGAAGTATAGAGTAGTATTTAGAGAGCTGACCTCAAAGCCAGCAAGATTTGGGTTCAAATCTTACTTCATACCTGACTGGGTGACCCTGGACATGTAACTTAATTTCTCAGAGCTTTAGGCCCCTCTCTAAGACTAAATTGTGGTGAGATGGAGTTCTTCACTTAGAGTTCCATCCATAAACAAGTCAAGTGAACAAGGATTGATTTATTGTTTATGTGCTAGACATTGTAGGGACTTGACCAAAGGAAATGACTGGTCCACTACCTACCCATACAATGTGCAAGACACTGAAGCTGGGGGCACTCAAACATGTGAACCTATTCACAAGGAGCTTACAAATTGTACAAAGGCAATAATAGCCGGCTGCTGGGTCTGCCTGACTCTGCCTCTCCCCACCCTAATCTAGCCTCTGTTCACTTACCAAAGTAATGTTCCTAATGTAGATTCAGCCATGTCATTCCCCCACCCCAGTAAAATTCCAGTGACTCCCGGAAGCCTTGGGATCAAATACAAAATATTTTGTTTGGCATTCAGGGCCCTTTATAACCTACCACTTCCCACCCACTGTCTTGGCAATCTTCCTGTGCCTTACTCCCTACCATGTATTCTTTGATCCAATGACACTGGCCTCCTAGTTGTTCCTTGATCAATAAAATCCATCTCTAATATTGTTCAGTCATTCTGTCATATCTCTTCATGACCACTTGGATCATAGCACACCAATACTGTCCATGGGGTTTTCTTGGCAAAGATACTAGAAAGATTTGCCATTTCCTTCTCCTGTGGATTAAAGCAAACAAAGGTTAGTGACTTGTGCAGGGTCACACAGCTAGTATCTAAGGCAGGATTTGAACTTGGGTCTTCCTGACTCTACCCCCAGCTCTCTATCCACTGAGCCATCTAGCTACTTCCAACTCTGGACTCTGGCTTTTTTCTCCAGTGGTTGTTCCCCATGCTTGGAATGTTCTCCCTCCTTATATCTGCACGCTGCCTTCCCTGACTTCCTTTACATCTCAACTAAAATCCTGTCTTCTAAAGGAAGCCTTTCCTTGTAATTCTAGCGCCTTCTCTCTGTTAATTATTTTCTTTTTACTCTGTATATAGCTAAATTGAATCCATGTTGACATCCTTTAGATCCATCAAACTAGAAGACCATAAAAAATTGCAGCTAAATGGAAGACTGGCTTACAGGCTTTCTCCTTCGAGAGACAAATAAAGGAGGTGAAAGAGTCAGATTGGGGACTCAAAGGCAATAGGAAAATAGCATTTCATGGGACACTTGGGTATCTTATCTTATTATCCCCATGATAAATGTATGCAAATCAATGACCATATGATAAATTGAATCTTGGCTCCAAATTGATTGCAGAGAATGAAGAGATACAGATATTTTATGAAGAATCAACCAATATGTATTTATTAAGCACTTGCAATATTCCAGTGCTTGAATCTACAAAGACAAAAATGAAAGTTCCTGACTTCATATTCTGGAGGGGAAAACAACACAAACATAAATATATTAAAAATAAATAGAGGGGCAGCTAGCTAGCTCAGTGGTAAAGCACTGGCCCTGGAGTCAGGAAGACCTGAGTTCAAATCCAGCCTCAGACACTTGATACGTACTAGCTGTGTGACCCTGGGCAAGTCACTTAACCCCAATTGCCTCACCCCCCCCCAAATAAACCAAGAAAACAAAACAAAAAAATAAATAGAGGGGCAGCTAGATAGCTCAGTGGTAAAGCACCGGCCCTGGATTCAGGAGTACCTGAGTTGAAATCCGGCCTCAGACACTTGACAGTTACTAGCTGTGTGACCCTGGGCAAGTCACTTAACCCTCATTGCCCTGCAAAAAACAAAACAAAAACCAAAAAATAAATAGAAGACAATTTGGGGAGGTAAGGTACTGCCACTGAGGGAGTGAATCAGCAAGGTTTCTTGTAGAAGGTAACTATTTGATCTGAGTGTTGAAGAAAACCAGGGATTCCAAAATGTGGAGGTGAAGAGGGAGTGCATTTCAAGTGTTACGAATAACTAGTGCAAAGCTACAGAGAAGGGAGATTCATTATTACATGTTAGGAACATAGAAGACCAGTATGGCTGGATCACCACAAAGTGTAAGGAAGAAAGCAATCTGTGAAAAGACTAGAAAGGTAGGAAGGACCACGTTGTGAAGAAATTCAATGTCAGATAGAAAGAGTTGTATTTATATATCCTAGAGTCAAAAAAGTGTCATTGGAATGTATTGAAAAGGGGTGAGCATGATCAGAACTCTTCAGGAAAATTGCTTTGGCTGCTGTAATCCTGATGGATTGGAGTAGGGAGGCACTTGAAGCAGGAAGCTATTGTAGTAGTCCAGGCAAAAGGTACTGACATTCTGAACCAGGATGGCGGCTGTATGAATGGAAAGTAGAGCATATGTATGAGAAATGTTATAGATTAAGAAAGGATATTTGGCAGCAAACCGAATACGTAGAATGATTGGGAATGACATTGAGGGTGACATTGAAATTGTAAAATTGTTTGACTAGAAGAATAGTAGTGTCCTCTAAAGCAGAGGCGTCAAACACCTGGCCCATAATGCTCTGCAGTATTACCTAAACCCGATTAAATTGTGACTGGAAAATATTTAGCAAAATAAATACAAATATAATAATACATAAATAATGTTAACATGTGGTTTTCTAAGTTAATATACAACCATAGAAATCCTCATGGACAGTTTTAGTGGCCCCTGGTTTCCATTTGAGCTTGACACCACTGCTTTGTAGTAATGAGGAAGCTTGGAAGAGGAGTAGGTTTGGGCCATGTTGAGTTTGAGATGTCTGTAAAAGGAGGAGATTTGGTTGAATTTCATTTGGGAAACTGTTCAGTCTTTCTAGAAATTCAACATTATTCCTTACCTCAAAAACCCATCTCTTAAACACCAATATTTTCCTCTTGAGGCTTTAAGACTATGAACCTTTTGTTCTCCATGTTGTTATGAGACTTGAAATTTCAGATAATTCAGAGGTTGATAGAAAGTTTTGTGGTTTATAGCATGCATATCATATCATGTAGATGGCGTGCATATGAGAAATATTGGAAACAGTATTATGAAGATGTAAGACAATAGAAAAGAGGGAAAAACCCAATTACTTATATTAGTTAACATTTACAAAGCACTTTACACATATTATCTCATTTGATTCTCATGAAAACCCTGGGAGGTAGGTACTAAGAAAAAAGTGAGGCTGACCCAGGTTAATTAACTGGCCCAGATTCACATACCATGTGTCTGAGGTGTAGTTTGAAGGCAGGTCTTCCTGAGAAGTCTAGTACTTTATACACCTAACTGAATTAGATAACAAGTGAATCGCCTGAGTGGTGTATCAAAACAAAAGAAATTCTCCAGCATGTTGGTTGGATTTTTCTATGGAGGATTGATATGGTCTGATGTAAGAGAAAGAATGTTTAATTTAGGGACAGGGTAGCTCAATTTGAATCAGGACTCCTTTTTTTTACTAACTATGTGGTCTTGGGCATGTCATTTATCCTTGATGATCTGTAATTCCCTCATGTGTAAAATAAGGATAGTGGGCTAGATCATCTCAAAGGTCCCTTCTGGTTCTAATGTAATATTCTTATGATTACTGGATAGATATGGACAAGAATAACAGATGGGAAGGGGAAGGGGAGAGCTGACTTGTCCTGATGGGTAGAGTATGTATTTACCGAGTATGTATATATGTGTATGGATAGAGTGTGTAAATACTGATCATCTGATTTCCTAAATTCAAGTACTTTTCAGATTGCTGGAATGAAGTAGATCCCCTCCCCTTTATTTCTGGAGGTCTTCAAGCAGAAATTCTATAACCAGCTCTTGGGTATTATGCCCTGGGGATACTTTCTCAGCTATTTTTGTCATCGTTGTTCAGTAATTCCAGTCATGTCTAACTCTTCATGACTTCTTGGCAAAGATGTGGTTTGCCATTTCCTTCTTCAGCTCATTTTACAGATGAGAAATCGAGGCAAACAGGGTTCAGTGACTTGCCCAGGATCACCCAGTGACTGAGGCCAGATTTGAATGCAGGAAGATGAGTCTTCCTGACTCCAGGCCTTCTTCTATGCTTCTTGGGTATAGGTGGGAATAGGTGGCCATTGAGATCCCTTCCAATTTTGTGATTCTATAATTCTTTCCCTTTGACCTTGTCTCACAAACCTTCTATTTAGTAACACCATGATTTTAAGAACTGTAACCTGTCACTCTCCAAACTTTCTATTCTTATGCTAAGATTATGTAAGGTGGCTTAAATTGTAGCTGCGTGGAGTCTTTGTTTTATATTTTACCAGCAGGGATGTTGAAACAGCAAGCAAGATATAACACTTATCGGCTGTAGCAGAAGGTAAGATGTGCCGTCTTGTTTTAAAATTCATTCCTGAATTGAGCAGCAGAGCAAAGGCTGTACGTTTTAGTCACACCCCCTCCTCCAAGCCAATGAGTTTGAGTAAACAAAAGACAGAGGTGCAAATATACAGTGGGATTTTCTCCCTTGGGGTTAGAAAGTATAAGCTCCTGCTTCTCCAGGGCAGATGTTTGGGGGCATTTATGGAAATGATGTTGGCCACTATTTTTGTTTCTAACTAATTTTAGTTCCTCACTAAACTCCATACACTCTATGTCCATCTGAAGATAAGGCCATTACTGTGTGCTAAAATAGATGTTGGGGGCGGGGGGAGTATGATCTAGGACATAAGCCTAGGCATTTGCATTAAATTCTAGAATTTAATTGGTGAAAAGAATAACAATTGTGTGATTCTCTACATGCTAAGGTGTGAAGAGAAAAAAGGATCAAGTAGGAGGCCATGCAAAGAGTATTTGATTCTAGTCCATCTTCTTTACTCAGTTGTCAAAGTGATTCTCCTAAACTAAGCACAGGTCTGATCACGTCACTTCCTCCCCCTATTCAATGAACTCTGATAGCTCCCTGTTACCTGCAAGATCAAATATAAAATCATCTACTTGGATTTTAAAGCTCTTCAAAACCCGACCAACCCCTCCTCCCCCCCCCCCACACCCCTTTCCAGGCTTCCTATACTTTATTCCTACCCTTTCCCCACTCTGATCCAGCAATCCTAGTCTCCTTGTTCTTTGTGCCAGATACTCCATTTCTCAACTCTGCATTTTCATTCTATCTGCCATATCTGGAATGTTCTCCCTCCTTGTTTATGCTTCCTGGCTTCTTTGAAGTCTCAGCTAAAACCCCACCATCAGCAAGAACCCTTTTCTGCTTCCCTTCAGTACTTGTGCCTTCTCTGTGAAGGTAATTTACTTCCACTTTTCCCTGAATGTATCTTATCTTGTGTGTGTGTGTGTGTGTGTGTGTGTGTGTGTGTGTGTGTGTGTGTGTGTGTGTGAGTGTATGTGTGTGTAGTTGTTTGCAGATTGTCTGCCCCATTCCACGATCATCTCTTTGAGGGCAGGGATGGCTTTTGCCTTTCTTTGTATCCCCAGTGTCAAGCACAACACCTGGAACCTGGTGATAACAAGTGCTTGTTGATTTGTCTGGATTTGGAGTCAGAGGATGTGGATTAAAAATGCCACATCTGTCACTCATTTCCTGTTTTACCTTGAATGACATCTCTCTGCTCCCTAGTTTCCTCATCATTTAAATTAACTTTTTTTTTTTTTTAGTGAGGCAATTGGGGTTAAGTGACTTGCCCAGGGTCACAGCTAGTAAATGTTAAGTGTCTGAGGCTGGATTTGAACTCAGGTACTCCTGAATCCAGGGCCAGTGCTCTATCCACTGCGCCACCTAGCTGCCCCTAAATTAATATTTAACGTAAATAGACTCTGGCCTCAGCATTCGAAGTCCAGGTCTGTTATACTTAACCCCTCCACCAGAGTTCTTCAATACTCTTAGAGGGCTTGGAAGAAGTATCTCTCAACTCTGCCATTGGCCAGAGCCCCAAAAGATTGTGTTCCCTCAATTTTAGAGGCACAGTGATATACACTTAAGTTATATTTTGCCTCATGTCAGATTAGCTTTTGCAGAGGAATATGTACTTTGAAGGCAGAATAAATACGAAACAAAAAAACATTTCTCATAGTACCCTGGTCTCTGAGGAAGGGAGGCAGATTAGACTCATAGTTTAGCTCAGTTCCTATATAGCATTCCTACAAAATTCAGGTCAAACCCCATCCCTTACTCCTCCAGCTTGCAGAAACCCAGGATTCTCAGGGTTTTCCTTCTGGGCTGATTCCAACATCCAAGCTATAATCCTCAGTTTGAAGGTCACCATGGCTCGAGGTTCTGGGTCTGGGCCTCCACTCCTTGTACCAAGAACTGGAAAGGACAAATGAAACAAAACCAAATCTCATTCTCATTTCTTGGGGTCACATAGCCTAAATAGAGGGGTAGGTGGCCTTGAGGTTTCCTTCTGTGAATGAACTAGGCCTTCGTCCCTGGGTACTACAGAAAAGTGAGAACAGCCATGCTTAGTCAGGTACATTTAAAGATTCAGAGAGTTCTAGCTATAGTAACCGGTGGAAAGAGGCTATTCCCAAGTATGTGGTAGCCCAACTCAGAATGTCCATGCCTGCCCCAGCCCTCCTATCTTCCAAAAACAGGTCCCTGGCAGCTCCCATGTAGGTGCCTATACCTTAGGGGATCTGGACATGTACCTTTCCCCTCTTACAAGTAGGTTGGACTAGCAGATCTCTGAGGCTGTTTCCAGCTCTAAACCTGTGAACCATATGGTAATCTAGGCCAACCCTCTCATTTAACTAATGAAAAATCTGAGGCCCAGAAGAGTTAAATAAATGCCTAGTCACTTGAACCTTACTTTCATCACTATTGGCTCAAAGAAGGAACAATATACACAATAAATTGAATATATAAATTTATCTTACCTGATGGGGAAGTAGGAGGAGAGGAGATTAAGTAAAGGGCTGAGGGAAAAGACAGAAAGGAGGGCAGATCGGGTGAGGTGGTAGATAGAAGCAAACCACTGGTGAGGAGGGAAAGGGTGAAAGGAAAGAGAAGACAAACAGGAGGAAAAATAGGATGGAGAAAAATACACAGTAATCATAACTGTGAATGTAAATAAAATGGAAGCAGATAGCAGAGTAGATAAAAAACCAGAATCCTGCAATATGTTATTTACAAGAAACACACTCAAAGCAGAGGGATACATGCACAGAGTAAAGGTAAGGGGCTGGAGCAGAATCTATTATGCTTTAGCTGAAGTAAAAATATCAGGCATAGCAATCCTGATGTCAGACAAAGTAAAAGCAAAACCAGACCTAATTAAAAGAGATAAGGAAGGAAACTACATCTTGCTAAAAGATACCATAGAAAATGAAGCAATATCAATACTAAACATAAAGGTACTAAGTGGTATGGCTTCCAAATTCTTAAAGGAGAAGCTAAGTGAGTTATAGGAAGAAATAGATGGCAAAACTTTACTAGTAAGGGATCTCAACTGTCCTCTCTCAGAACTTGATAAATCCAAACAAAAAATAAATAGGAAACTAAGGAGGTAAATAGAATATTAGAAAACTTAGATATGACAGACCTTTGGAGAAAACTGAATGGGAACGGATAGGAATATATCTTTTTCTCAGCAGCACATGGCACCTACACAAAAATTGACCATGTATTAGGAGACAAAAACCTCAAATGGGGAAAGGCAGAAATATTTAATGTATCCTTCTTAGAGCATAATGCAATGAAAATTATATTCAACAAAGGGCAGTGGAAAGATAGATTAAAAATCAATTGGAAACAATAATCCAATCCTAAAGAATAAGTGGATAAAAGAAAAAAAATCATAGAAATAACCAATAATTTCATTAAAGAGAATGACAACAATGTGACAACACACCAAAATTTATGGGATGCAGCCAAAGCAGTTTTTAGGGAAAAGTTATTTATCTAAATTCTTACATCAACAAAAAGGGAAAAGAACAGATCAATGAATTGGGCATGCAACTAAAAAAACAACTAGAAAAAGAACAAATTAGAAATTCTCAACTGAATACCAAATTGGAAATCCTAAAAATCAAAGGTGGGATTAATAAAATTGAAAGTAAAAAAAAAAAACCTATTGAGCTAATAAATAAATCTAGGTTCTGATTTTATGAAAAAAAAGAAGCCCCAACAAGATAGAAAGCCACTGATTAATATGATTAAAAAAGAAATATCCAAAAAAGAAAAAAAAAACAATTAACCAGTATCAAAACTGAAAAGGGTGTGATCACCACCGATAAAGAAGAAATTAAAGCAATCATTGGGAAATATTTTGCCCAATTATATGCCAAAAAATCTGACACAGAGCAAAATTGATGAATATTTATAAAAATATAAATTGCCCAGATTAACAAATCAGGAAAGAGAATACCTAAATAATGTCATCTTTTAAAAAAAAATTGAGCAAGCCATTAATGCACTCCCTAAGAAAAAGTCCCCAGGGCCATATGAGTTTGCAAATCATTTCTACCAAACATTCAAAGAACAATTAGTTCCAATACTACATAAACTCTTTGGAAAATAGGAGAAAAAGAAGTCTTACCAAGCTCCTTTTATGAAACAAATATGATGCTGATACCTAAACTAGGAAGAGCTAAAACAGAGAAAAAAAATTATAGACATATTTCCCTAATGAAAATCAATGCAAAAATTCTGAAAAAAAATACTAGCAAGGCAATTGAAGCAATACATCATAAGGATTATACACTATGACCAGGTTGAATTTATAGCAGAAATGCAGGGTTGGTTCAATATTAGGAAAACTATTAACATACTTGACTATATCACTAACAAAATCAACAGAAATCATATTATTATCTCAATAGATGCTGAAAAAGCTTTTTGACAAAATAAAGCATCCATTCCTATTAAAAATAATAGCATAGGAATAAAGGGAGCATTCTTTAAAATGATAAGCAGTATCTATCTAAAACCATCAGCAAGCATTATCTGTACTGGGGATAAGACTTCCCAATAAGATCAGAGGTGAAGCAAAGATGCCCATTATCAGGACTATTATTCAGTATAGTACTAGAAATGTCAGCTATAGCAATAAGAGATGAAAAAGAAATTAAAGGATTAGAATAGGCAATGAGGAAACAAATATACCAATCTTTGCAGATAATATGGTGGTACACATAGAAAACCCTAGAGAATCAACTAAAAATTACTTGAAATAATTAACAACTTTGACAAAGTTGCAATATGAGCAAAATGAGCCCACATAAATCAGCAACATTTTTTATATGACCAACAAAGATGAACAGCAAGAGATAGAAAGAGAAATTCCATTTAAAATAACTGTAAATAATATAAAATACTTGGTAGTCTATTTGCCAAGACAAACCCAGGAACTATATGAACACAACTATAAAACACTTTTCACACAAATAAAGTCATCTAAACAATTGGAAAAATATCACTAGGCTGAGGAAATATCATAAAAATGACAATTCTACCTAAACTAATTTACTTATTCAGTGCTGTACCAATTCAACTGCCAAAAATTATTTGATAGAGGTAGAAAAAATATCAACAGAATTCATCTGGAAGAACAAAAGGTCAAGAATATCAGGGGAATTAATTTTAAAAATACAAAGGAGGGGGGGCAGCTAGTGGCACAGTGGATAGAGCACTGGCCCTGGATTCAGGAGTATCTGAGTTCAAATTCAGCCTCAGACACTTGACACTTACTATCTGTGTGACCTTGGGCAAATCACTTAATCCCCATTGCCCAACCAAAAAAACCAAACAAACCAAAAAACAAACAAAAAAATACAAAGGAAAGTGGACTAGCAATACTAGATATCAAACTGTATCATAAAGCAGTAATCATCAAAAGTATTTCATACTAAGAATAAAGTGGCGGATCAGTTGAATAGGTACACAAGTCCCCAATGACCATAGTAACCTGGTATTTGATAAACCCAAAGACCTCAGCCTTTGGGATAAGAGCTCACTATTTGGCAAAAACTGCTGGGAAAACTGAAAAAAAACAATAGGACACAAACATGATTTAGATATAAATGGTGACATGATAAGAAAAATAGAAGAGCAAGGATAGTGTATCTGTCAGGTCTATCAAGAAGGGAAGAATTCAGGACCAAACAAGAGATAGAGAGCATTACAAAGTGTAAAATAGATCATTCTGATTATATTAAAATTTAAAAAAAATTTGTTCAAACAAAACCAATGCAACCAAGATTAGAAGAAAAGCAGAAAGCTGGGAAATAGTCTTTATAGTGAGTGTCTGGTGAAGGATTCATTTCTCAAATATATAGAGAACTAAGTCAAATTTGTAGGAATATAAGTCATTCCCCAATTGATAAATGGTCAAAGGATATAAACAGGCAGTTTTCAAATGAATAAATCAAAACTATCTATAAACATTTGAAGAAATGCTTTAAATAACTTTTGATTAGAGAAATACAAATTAAAACAACTCTGAGGTACCACCTCATATCTATCAGATTGGCTAATATGATGATAAAGGAAAATGATAAATGTTGTAGAGGATGTGGGAAAATTGGGACACTAATGCATTGATGGTGGAGTTGTGAAGTGATCCAACCATTCTGGAGAACAATTTGGAACTGTGCAAACTTTTTGATCCAGCAATACCACTAGTAGGTCTGTATCCCAGAGAGATCATAAAAAGGGAAAAGGACTTATATGTAGAAAAATATTTCTAGCTGCTATTTTTCTTGGTAGCAAAATATTGGAAATTGAGGGGATTCCCATTAATTGGGGAATGGCTGGACAACCTGTGGTAAATGAATGTTATAGAATAACAACGCAATAAGAAATGATGAGTAGATTTAGGGAAAACCTGGAAAGATTTGTAGAAACTGATGCAAAGTGAAATGAGGAGAACCGGAAAATATTGTTGCTGATGTATCAGCAACATTGTTTGATGATCAACTATGAATGACTCAGCTCTTCTCAGCAACACAATGTTCCAAGACAAGTAAGTACAAAGGACTCATGAAGGAAAATGCTATCTATTTCCAGATAAAGAACTGATGGACTTTGAATGCACATCAAAGCATATTCTTTTCACCTACTTTATTCCTTTTTTTTCCTTTTTATCTGTTTTCTTCTTTCACAACTGTAACTAATATGGAAATATGTTTTACATGATAGCACATGTATAACATATCAAAGTGCCTACCATTTTTGGAAGATGGGAGGGGAGGAAGGAAGGGGAGGAGAAAAATTTGGAACTCAAAATCTTGTGAAACTGAATGCTAAAAATTGTCTTGACATGTAATTAGAGAAAAAATAAAATACTATCAAAAATGTTAGATGCCTTGCTAAGAGTCACACAGACAATAAGTGGCAGACCAAGGATTTGAAACACTGGACTTTCTTCTTTCCATTGAGCCATATAGAACCCAAGCCAGGAAAAAAAATTTTCAATTTAGAATGTCCAAATAAACAATGACAATAAGTCCTATCGATGTAGTTTGA
The DNA here is from genome assembly GCF_019393635.1 of Dromiciops gliroides. NCBI lineage: Eukaryota > Metazoa > Chordata > Mammalia > Microbiotheria > Microbiotheriidae > Dromiciops > Dromiciops gliroides. The sequence goes on from NC_057864.1 coordinate 79,155,934, forward strand.
CTGGACTGATTAAAAGATGCTTAACTCTTTCTCCCCACCATCCTTGCAGCTCCCCCTCCCCCACTTCATTCATTTTAAATTGTCTGTTAGGCAATTCAATTTGGTCTTTATGATGGCTGAAATAATCAAAATCAGTAGTTGGTCTAGTTATTTTGGTGGTCTTGAATGAATTTTATAGATTGACTTTCTCTGTTCATTTGCCTTACCCTGGGCTCCCATCCCTTGTCAGCATCTTTGCTGTTGTGGGTCTGCAGCATAAACTGTAGATACCTTGTCAGAAGTATGCTATTGCCCCTGAATGAGAACAAGCCTAAAGCTGTACAGTAGATGCTGAATTGAAGACTAATATGTATTTTTATTATTCTTCATCTCCTCTCCTCCTCCTCCTCCTCCCACCCCATTTCTTTTCTTTAGACTTTTCCTTTAAAAAAAATCTATTCATTTTCAATACTGAGATTCAAGGAGGATTAATTATATTCTCCAGTTCTTTTCATCCAAACTAGTGGCTTGCTTGTTGCAGGTTATAAGTCAAGTGAGAGTGGAATCTATCTGAAATAATTTCAAGGGTTTCTAAGTACTGAGATATCTTCATAACGAGGGGGCTTAATTATGTAGTTTTCTATTGACTTGCTAATGTAGGCAGAATCAAAGATATACATGGGTCAGGAAGAGGGCAGTTTGATAGCTTTGTTTTTCTTTTTTTTCTCCCCTCAAAAAAAAAAAACGTTGTGCTATATATGATAAGTGTCTAGGAGTAAGGACATGATAGAAAATGAGAGGCTAAATGATGTTGGCTATGATTTAAGGACATAAAATATAGCATGTTCACGTGGTGGGTTCTGGGCTTGAATCAGAAAACCTGAGTTTGATTTAAGAAAATCTAAGAATCAGATGATCTAAATGTGGCTCTTAGCTCTGTGACTTCTCTGGACTCAGTATCTTCACCTATTAAATGAAAATGTTGGAACAGATAATTGCTACGGTGTCTTCTGGTTCAAACATTCTATGATTTTGTGACCGACAATATTTCAGAACAATTCAGGGTGACTAAATGGGCATCTCTGAAAAAGCCTCAAAGCAGAAAATCCCCTTAACTTGGTTCTGGGAAGGGAAAGGGAAGGAAAAGAAAAGAAAGGAGAAGTGCTTACTATGTACCACACACTCTACAACTTATCTCATTTAAACCTCACAACAACTCTGTGAGGTAGGTGGTGGTATTATCCCCATTTTTCAGATGTTAGGAAAATTTTTCTGTGAGTAGAATTGTCTGGAAGTAGAATGGGCCCCTTTAAGAGACTTTGGATTCCCCCACTTTGGGTGTGTGTAGGGGTACTGAAGGCACTTCTTTACAATCATCAGGGTTTGCATGGGCAATTGCTGCCTATATTTAGTTACTGATTCAATTCATAAAATGTTCATCCATGTCTCACATTTAGGTGACAGATGGTGGTGTCATGTACAGTGGCAATCATATTAGTCAATCAACAAACATTAATCACTTACCATGTGCCAGGCAGTCTGCTAGGGTTGGTGAAATAAGCACAAGAGTGAAATAGTCCCTAATCTCAAGGAGTTTATATGTCATAACTCCTTGTATTCCTCCACATTCAGAAAAGTGCCTTGCTATTAGTGAACACTGGGTAAATACTCATAGAAGCTAGGTGGTACAATGGATAGAGTGCTGGGAATGGAGTCAGGAAGACTCATCTTCCTGAGTTCAAATCTGGCCTCAGATTTACTAGCTGTGTCACCCTGGGGAAGTCACTTAATCCTGTTTGTCTCAATTTCCTCATCTGTAAAATGAACTGGAGAAGTAAATGGCAAACCAGTCCAGTATCTTTGCCAAGAAAACCCCTAATGGGGTAAGAAACAGTTGGATATGACTGAACAACTAAACAACAATAACAACAACAGTAAAGGTTTGTTGTCCATTGTCCTTTGGCAGAGTGTCTTCCTCCTCCCCCCACTTGCCCCGTACCTTATTGTTGTTTGTATGTGAAGTGCTAAAACGAGTTGTTGATGATAAGACCTGCTAAGTGCTATTATCTTCTCAGAATATAATACTCATCCTTGTAATGCTGGGAAAAATAGCTCACATTTCTATGCTGTGCTGTGATTGATGATAATGTACAATTCTGCTGAATGATTTGCAGTAGCCTGTAGATTGATGTGGATGTAGGAGGCAAAAAAGGGTTAATAGAAAAATAGAAGACCAAAGCTCTAATACAGTTTTTCGCTCTAAAAGGGAGTTAGATCCCAGTTAATGGATAACTTATGTTAGGTTCTCATACCCATAGTGATCAACATCCATAATGGACAAGAACGGGTCAGGTCAAAATAACAATAAAGGAAAAAGACAACCTGTAGAAATTCTAATGAAAAATGATTATATTTTGAAACTAGCCATGGGAATCTGAAAGAGACATGCACAGAAAAGTCCAAATTTGTCCCCAGATTCACCTTATGATGTGTAAATCCCCAAAACACACCTCCACTGAAAAAGGTACCCATCTCGGGGGTTGGCTTAGGACCCCAGGAACTCCAAATTAGGATAAACCCTCCCCTGTACCTCCCCAGAGGTGGAGAATATTATAATGAGAAGGACAGGCCCTCCCCTGTACCTCCCTAAGGTAGGGATTATTATAATGAGACTGATAATCAGTTTTTCCATACTATAAATATAACTGTCTTTCCTTTCCTTATTTGAGAGATACCTTTTTAATATTTTGGTTCTCTCCCTATGATCACTCACAGTATTGCAATAAAACTTGGGAAACTGAGTCACTGAGTCTTGTAATTCTTTTGGGATGACTCACAATCAATTTGACCCCAATTTCTAGCCCACATCATTGTGATCTCCACCATTAAATAATTCCTGCCATCATGCACCATTTTTACTACTAAAATGAAATGCTGTTTTGTTGTATAGATTTTAAAAAAGAAACCTAACATATAAATCCAAACTTTGAATAAATCTATGAGCTAAGTATATGACTGGAGTATTGTGAAGGGTACTAGGTTAGCGGAACAAGTGTTCTATGCCCCACATGTGAATGCTGGCTTTGCCTGGAATAAATATCCAGAGAGAGTTGGAAGGAATTTAGGAAATCTATCCCCCTTGGTGGGTTTTGGCAATCTGTTCCCTACCCCCTGAGAGAATTGGGAAGTCGGGAGAATGATAATCAAATCCATTGTAATGCCTTTTGTAAATATCTAAATGAGTCACTCTGAGCACTATACTCTCAATCAGGAGAAAGCAGGTGTTATTTATAAAACTCAAAATGGTTCTTAGAGCTTGATTTTTCAATTCTCTTCCTTTTTTTTTCTTTCCCCAAATTCCAAATTATCTTCCTTCAGCCTATTAAAGAAACACTTTTGTTTTTCCTTCCTGCTGAAGAAAACAAATCAATCAATAACTACTTTAAAAATTTTATTGATATCTTTTGTTTTAACATCATCTACATTTCACAATATATCCTTCCCCATACCTCCCAAAGAGCCATTCCCTCTAAAGAATAAAAAAGAGAGAACAATTGAACAATACTAACAAACCCATCAAACAAATTTGCCAGTGCATAAAGCACTTGCCCCTAGCTCACCATCCTTCTGCAAAGATATGTTCATATAAGAACATATAAAACAACTATAAAGAAAGTTCAAGGTAGTTAGGAAAGAGGTGGCATTAGCTGTCAAAGGAACCAAGCCTGGTTGTGTTCATGTTCAGTTTCTGGTTTTGTGGTTGTTCTTTTCAGTGAACTGCTTTGTTGTATTCCTGGTTCAACTTATTTCTCTCTGTATCAGTTCATGTAAAACTGCCCATCTTCTTTGTAGTCATTCTATTCATAATTTCTTGCAAATTACTTGCAATAGAGTAAGATTCTATTAAAATCATGCTTCATAGCTTATTTAGCTATTTCTGAGTTGAGAGGCATTTTCTTTGTTTTCAATTCTTTGCCACTACAAATAATGCCTACAATGTATCATAACTGGTATGTCTAAGCTCTGGACAAAGTATGACAAAAACCCAGTTGCTGTGCTCAAAGAGCTTACATTCCACATAGGTAGAGAAAATGTGTTGTATATAAATATAAGTACATATAAAATAAATATATTTAAGTAAATATGTCTGACAAACCCAAGGAATTTCAGTGCTGTGATATTTAAGCATCAGGGTGGAATTGAAATTAGGGAGGTGGCAGAGGCACAATAGAAAGGGCACGAACATTTGGGCTCAAATGATAAGGTTTAATTCTTGCCTCTTTGTATGTGACTTTGTATAAGTCATTCCACTTCTATAAGACTCAGTTTTCTCACTATAAAAACAGGGACTTGAACTAGACAGCTTCTATCATCACTTCCAGCCTTAATTTTACTGGAATCTAAGGTATATAGGAATCATCTGGATAAATTATCCATCAAGGTATCCTCATATCCTTTTTTTTTTTGCGGGGCAATGAGGGTTAAGTGACTTCCCAGGATCACACAGCTAGTAAGTGTCAAGTGTCTGAGGCTGGATTTGAACTCAGGTCCTCCTGAGTCCAAGGCCGGTGCTTTATCCACTGTGTCACCTAGCTGCCCCTCACTCATATCCTTTTCAACATAAGTTTGAGTTTTACTTTTCTAGCTAGCAGCTCAGCTCTTTAAACTTTGTTTTCCTTCAGTTTTTCAAGGGTTGGAGAAGAATGTAGACCAGGGACAGAGATAAATAGTTGTTTTATAATCTGGGTGAAATTCTCATACTCTATAGACATTTTATAACAAAGAAACAATAATGGTACAAATGACAATAAACATGTTTAATTATTCATGGCTGTTGTTAATAATTTATGTGGTACCTTATAAAATGTTGCCTCCTGGAATGGGGAGGGAAGGGAGGGAAGGAGGGATAAAATTTGAAACTCAAAACTTTAAATAAAAATGTTTATTATTTTTAAAATGCTTAATATACATGATTTCATTGGATCTTCACAGTAACCCTGTGGAGTAGGTTCTGTCGGAATTGTGGTATTGTAAAATTGGTATCTCTATCTCACAAATGAGAATACTGATGCCTGGGAAAATTAAGTGACTTGCTCATGATCACACAGTTCGTGACGGTCCTCTTTCCAAAGATACTAATCTCATAATCTCCAAATTTGGAGGTCTTTTCTCAGTCATCATTCTTGACCTCTTGGCCACATTTGACAGTGTTGACCAGCTGGATCAGCTCTTTTTTCTGTTTTCATTTTTTCATGACACTAATCTTTTCCTGATTTTCCTCTTACCTGTCCTGCCACACTTCAGTTTTCTTTGTCAGCTCATCACCCATAGCATCTCTCCCACAAATTGTGGGTGTTCCACAAGGCTCTGCCCTGGGCCATCTTCTCTTTTCCCTCTAACATTCTCTTGGTGACTTTGTCAGCTCCCATGGGTTTATATCTATGCAAATAACTTGCAGTTCAACAAATCCAGCTCCAGGCTCATCTTTGAGTTTCAAGTCCCATATCATCAACTCCCTATTGGACTTTTCAGACTAAATGCCCCTGAGACATTTTAAAGTCAACATGTCCAAAACAGACCTCATTATCGAACTCCTCAACCCACTCCTCTCCCAAATTTTCCCATTTTTGATGAAGGTGTCACCATTTTTCCAGTCTCTCAAGTTTGTAACCTTGATATCCCTATGATTAACCCTATCATCTCCTTCATCCAATGTATCTGATTGGTTCTCAAATCTTGCCATTTCCTCTTCCATGATGGCTCTCACACATGACCCTTCTCTCTATTCATAGAGCAACCACCTGAATTGAGGGTCTCATAACTTCTTGCTCAGATTATAGCCATGCCTACTATTTGCTATTGGTGCCTCAAGCCTCTCCCTAAAATCCATCCTAATTCATCTTCCACATCAATTCCAGAATGATTTTCCTTAAATAAGAATCTGACCATGTCATTTCTTTAATCAATAAACTCCAGTGGTCACTTGTTGCCTCTAGGATAAAATAGAAGCTCCCATTTGGCTTTTAAAGCCCTTTACAACCTGGGTCCAAGTTACCTTTCCAGGCTAATTATCCATGACTCTTCTTCATTCTACAATCTAGCCAAACTGGCCTTCTCTCTCTGCGTCCTACCTTGTTCTCCATCTGCCATCTCTCCATTCTTCATGCCTGGAATGTGCTGTTCCTCATCTTGTCCTCAAAGAGGCCTTCTCTTTGTTCAAAACCCAGCTCAAGCACTACCTTGAATATGGAGCCTTTGCTGATATCATGTGCCAACCCCCAAACTCCCAATGTTCTTGCCCCCTAAATATCTTGTATTTTGATAACTTGCATTTACTTTGTCTTTGTTCTGTATGATTCTTTTTTTAAAAAAATAGTATTTTAGGGGACATCTAGGTGGCACAGTGGATAAAGCACCGGCTCTGGATTCAGGAGGACCTAAGTTCAAATGTGACCTCAGACACTCTACACTTACTAGCTGTGTGACCCTGGGCAAGTCACTTAACCCTCATTGCACCACAAAAAATATTATTTTAGTTCTTCCAATTACATGGGAAGATGATTTTTAACATTAATTAAAAAAATAGTTTCAAATTTTCTCCCTTCCTCTATCCCCTACCCCTTCCCTAAGATGGTAAGCAAGTTAATATAGGCTATATTGTGTAATCATGTAAAGCATATTTCCATATTAGTCATGATGTGGAAGAAGAAACAGACCAAAAGAATAAACACACACACACAAAGAAAGAAAGTGAAAATAGTATGCTTCGATCTGCACTCAGACTCCATTGGTTCTTTCTCTGGATATGGAAAGTGTTTTCCATCATGAGTTCTTTGGAATTGTCTTGGATAATTGTATTTCTGAGAAGAGCTAAGTCACTCATAGTTGATTATCACAGTGTTTCTGCATATGTTTCCACATGTATATTCTGTCTTCCTTGACAGAATGCAAGCTTAAGAGAGTGTTCCCTTCCTTGTCTCTATATGCTCAATGCCTAGCACTAGTACGCACTTCGTAAATGTTTGCTGATCCATTGGAGTTAGGTCTTGAATTCACATATGTTGACTCTAATTACAGTGTCCTTTTCATTGCCTCACACTGTCTCCCTATTGAAAATACTAATGATTTGGAATTTTGGCACTTGGAAATGCTTTTGGCTACATTTCTCTGTTGTACTTGTCTTCTCCAACCAACTCTCTGCCTGTTCCTTGGAATGTACTGCCCACTATTCTGTGAGAGAGTTTTCTAGTTCTGTGCTGACTTTAATAAGGCAAGTGGTGTCTATGAAGAGCAGTAATCCCTGATTGGATTGTGTGTGGAGGGGTTAAAAAATAGGATAACTGTTGCTATCCTTTAAGATGCCTCATGGTTCAGGGGCACAATCTGCATTAGTGAGGGCCAGACCCCTCCAGCTCACACCTCCTTGGGGAGACATGGGGTCACTACTTTTAAATGATAAAGACACCAATGCGCATCCTATATAGAATGTGCCCTAGCATTAATGTGGTATAAAGCTGCATATTACATAAATAATTAAGTTTCCTCAGGGTACAGATCAGCAAATATTTATCATGTGCCTGCTGCAGAAAGTGTTTTAAATTTTAAATACTCACATAATTTGTTTTCAGTGAATGACTTAAAGAATTCAGATGGAGACAAAACAACCCTGTTTGTTTGTCTTTGGGATTCCTGTTCACCTTGATAATATTGAGTAGAGATAAAATTCCAATAGTATTTGTTGTAAACCTTATTGCTTTATCTTTAGTTATGTTGGTCTTAATAGGGATAAACAGCTGCCTTCCAAGTTGTTGACCTGGGATCAATTCTCAGCCAAAGCCCTTGTTTAGAGAGGCCGCATGGTACATTGGATAGGACCCTAGACAGAATTGGAAAGCCTGCCTCGGATACTGGCTGGGTGACCCCAGGCAAGGCACATTACTGCTTTGTGGCTCAGTTTTCTCATCTGAAAAATGAAGGGGTTGGACTCCATGGCCTGTGAGCTTCCTTCTAACTCTAAAATCTATGTCCTATGGCTAGTAGAATCCCTTTAATTATTTCTAAAAAATGTTAACGGCATTAAGTTCATCAGCTATTTGGACATGGTTTTCACTAGGAGTTGAGAAGGGACAAGTGACTGACAGACAAAGGTAACTTCAAAAATAGCACCAGAGTTTTACCTTTAAGAAAAAAAACAACATATCTCTCAAGCATTGAAAAGGGGAAAAGGCATTAAAAGCTTATGAGCCAAGTCATTGTTAAAACCACGTGTTATTTCTAATTGTGTGCTCTCTACTCCCCCTTTTCTAAGAAATAAAATAAAATTTCTCTAAATCATTTTTGTGTTCACCAGACTGAGCTTCATTTTCAGAGCCTTCAGCTCTGGGCTAATCTACTCTTGTATTAGGTCCATTTTTTATTTTTACAGGACTTCAAGACTTTTCTTCAAATCCTCTGGCATGGGACTTCCTAATAGGTGAAATTGCTCTATGAAAATATTGCTTTACTACTTTGGAATAGAAAGTCCCTTACATAAATTCTCCATGAGTCCAGGCATATAGCACATTTGATTCAGTAGCAAAATGTTTAAAGACTCAGTGTGGCATACTAGAGAATCTGCCATTGAGACCTGAATTCAAATCTTGCCTCTGACACACACTGGATGTATGACCCTGGGTAAATCACTTTACATTTAAGTGCCCCAAGCAACTCTCTAAAGTTATAAATTGCAGAATGGGTGCCTATTAGCAATGGTAAAGGAAATTTCTTTGTTGGCAGTTCCCTATAATAATAAAATCACAAGTTTGGTAAAAAAAAATCCTCCTCTCCAACACAAATATTAAAGTGTATTATCACAGTTTGCAAAAATAAGGTTGTGACTGGATTTTAAAAGTTGTTGTTAGTCAAGGATGAGAAAGAATTTGATATAAAGGATAGAAGTCCAGTCATGAAGTTAGGAAGACACTGGTCCAAGTCCTAATACCCACTCACACATACTAGCAATGTGACCTTGGTCAAGTCACTGAAACGCTTAGTGCTTTAGACAACTAACTCTCTGAGATGACAAGTTACAAGTGAACTGCCAAACTTCATTATTGGGGAGTTTCTATACCTGCAGATCTCAAGTCTAGACCAAAAATAATTGGGATGGGAGAAAGGTGAGTACCAATATTATACATCCTATAGGAGCTGACATTGATCTTGTTACTTTATCAGAACCTGTACAAATTCTTTGGGTTTCAACTTAGCTCTGGGACCCACTCTTGTTGTCCATTACCCTTGTTGCCTTCGCCCAGTATTCTGAAACTCCAGCCACTCAGAACTGGCTAGGTGCCAAGGCAATGGCCTTGGCATCAAAAGCATTAAGGCCATGGTACCATTGGTAAAGAACAGCACCCAGTCATTTAGGGATTGATATAACTTATTTACCTCTTATCTGAATTGGTGGCATGGTTTAGCCTTAGCAGACATTAAAGATTATTGAGCAAAAAAGTCAGTGTATACATATCTCAAGTGGCAATACCCAATACTCAGCATTTTTACTGCAAGTATCCAGATGGGCAGGGATACAAGCAGAAGCCTGGCTCACACTTCATGGTCTAACATCAAATGCCAATTTGGCTCAGGGCCCCCAAATCAACTTGGTTTAATCAATGTGTAAATCATGCTGTGGTTGGACTTTAAATCATCTGAGAGGAGGTCAGTTGATAAGAAATACTTTTGATATGCTTCCTAGTTTTCTTTATTAGGTATTGTGTAACATGGCCAGGCAGACCTGATAATGTGTAAAGATCAATAGCCCAACACGATTAATACTGATTTGTTGAGAGAGGGAGTTGCAAAGAAAAACTTAGTTCAGTATAGCCCTAGGACAGAAATACCTGGTGACAAAAATACAGTGGGAACAAGACAGACAAGGCAACTCTGAATTGCAGCAATGCAGAGAAAGTTCAAGTTACAAATGATACAAGACCTAGACTTTCTTCATGAGACCTGAATATTCGCCCAGAAGCTTCTGTATTCTCTTTGATTTTGTGCCATGGTTCATAGAGTTAGAAAGGGACAGCAGTTTTATTGTTGTTTATTTGTTTGTTTTTTCAAGGAATGAAAGAGCCAAAGGGTAGGGCTCTTTCTTGGAGTACCTGAAGAAGATTGGGTTGGAGGAATAGTTGGAGTTAAGCCTTCAGGTGTTGTGTCAAAAGGAAGAGACCAGTAAGTATTGGGGCAGGGAGGACTAAATATTTGATAGGGAGGGAAGTTTTGGAGAAGAGCAGAAGTAACAAGTCAGCAGGCTCATCATATTTTCCAGCTTCAATTTTTTTTTAATTATTGAAATTTGTAAATTTTTTACTTTTTCATTTATTTATTTTATTTTTAGTTTATGGAATAAAATAAACATTTCCATTATATAGTATAGTTTAAAAAAAGATGATTGCCCACAAAACTGCAAATGTTATATACAACTTGCTATTGTTTTTAAATATATTGATAAAGTTATCTTGTAAATTTTTTCCTTCTTTTCCCTTCCCCCTCCCACCCCTCCAGAGATGGCTACCATTAGATACAATTCAACTAACATTTCTTATGTGCTGAGTAGTACTTTGGATCACAGATTTAGAGCAGGAAGGGACTTCATAAGCCCTCCAATCCAGATGAAGAAATTGGAGACAGAAAGTTTAAGTGACCTGCCCAGGGTCACCCAGCTAGTATCAGAGGCAGAACTTGATCCCACGTCTTCCTGACTCCAACTCCACAACCTCTCCACTATGCCATGTAGCCTCTCAAGACCCAGGTGATACAAAGATAAAAAATGCAATAGTTCTTGCCTTCAGGGAATTTGCATTCTATTGGGCATCTCTTGTTGGCTAACTCTGACCTCAGACAAGTCACTTAGCGGCATTTTCTTGTGAAAAGGTATTAGTATTCACATGGAAAGTAGTGTTTAGAGGATCTAGTTTCGAATATATCTTCAAGCATTATATCAAGGTGATAGCCATAAAGAAGCTGCTTGGATATATTTTTCTTTTCTTTTCTTTTCTTTTCTTTTCTTTTCTTTTCTTTTCTTTTCTTTTCTTTTCTTTTCTTTTCTTTTCTTTTCTTTTCTTTTCTTTTCTTTTTTCTTTTCTTTTCTTTTCTTTTCTTTTCTTTTCTTTTCTTTTCTTTTCTTTTCTTTTCTTTTCTTTTCTTTTCTTTTCTTTTCTTTTCTTTTCTTTTCTTTTCTTTTCTTTTCTTTTCTTTTCTTTTCTTTTCACCTCCAGTGCTATAGTATACAAGTATAATGTGGCCTTAAGTCTTGCTGGTTGAAGTTAGTTTTTTTTTTGTTTGTTTTGTTTTTGGTTTTGGTTTTTTTTTTGCCAGATTTAAAAGGCTCTTTGAAAGCTTCCATTGAAAGATGGCTTGTTTTCTATATTGTTTCATGTCTTACGGAGTAGGAAAACTGCATCATTAAAACAAACAAAAACAAAAACAAAAACAAAAACAAACAAACAAAAATGACCCAGAAAATCACTCTTAATAAGGAGGTACCAGGGCATGGACCGCACAACCTACTGTAAACTATATGTGTGAAATAGGTAGGTGTGCCAAGGTTTGAAAATAATCAATGCAACTTAATTAAGGTATGGCTTAGAGTGCTATTTATTTAATTAGGACAGGAGGCTAAAAACTAGTTTCTTCTAACTCGTTTACCAGCCAAGGCCCTTGTAATTAAAGTTACTGAACTACCTTTTAGTCCTTTTGCTTAGAATATATATAGGCAATATATAGAATGGCCTGCCTCCTTAGGATTTTGAAGCTGAGATAGCAAGAGAGAAAGTATTTATCAGTGTCTTCAATGTACAAGACACTGTAAGATTGCCTGTCCATCAATCCTTCCTTCCTTCCTTCCTTCCTTCCTTCCTTCCTTCCTTCCTTCCTTCCTTCCTTCCTTCCTTCCTTCTTTCCTTTCTTCTCTCTCTTTCTCTCCCTCCCTCCCTTGCTTGCTCCCTCCCTTCTTCCTTCCTTCCTTCTTTCCTTCCTTTCTCCCTCCCTCCTTTTTCTTTCTTTCTTTCTTTCTTTCTTTCTTTCTTTCTTTCTTTCTTTCTTTCTTTCTTTCTTTCTTTCTTTCTTCCTTCCTTCCTTCCTTCCTTCCTTCCTTCCTTCCTTCCTTCCTTCCTTCCTTCCTTCCTTCCTTCCTTCCTTCCTTCCTTCCTTCCTTCCTTCCTTCCTTCCTTCCTTCCTTCCTTCCTTCCTTTCTTTCTTTCTTTCTTTCTTTCTTTCTTTCTTTCTTTCTTTCTTTCTTTCTTTCTTTCTTTCTTGGGCAATGAGGGTTAAGTGACTTGCCCAGGGTCACACAGCTAGTAAGTGTCAAGTGTCTGAGGCCGGATTTAAACTCAGGTCCTCCTGAATCCAGGGCCAGTGCTTTATCCACTGCACCACCTTGCTGCCCCCTTAAAAAAAGGCATTTTCAAAGTGTTTAGTTATCCATGCTTTGGGGGGCACTTACATAAAAAATATTAGAAAAGAACAAACTACATAATATAAAATGAAAGTTTAGTGATCATAGAATTACTGGTATAAAGATGAAAGATACTTTGGGGGCAATTTGGTATAAACCTCCTTTTTTCTAGTTAAAAGTTAAGTGATGCCCAAGTTCCTAAAGGTGTTAAGAGTAGAGTCAGGATTTGATTTGATACAGGATCCATTGACTCTGCATCCAGCATTCTTTCCATTGTATACTACTGTTTCCCTAATATTTAAGTATTTGCATATTTAATTATTGGGAATGGTAGTTTTGAGATTATAAGAAGTAATTATGCAATCTTAGCATTAGAAGGGACAGTAGAAGCCATCTAGGGCAGCTAGATGGTGAAGTGGATAGAATATTGGCTTGGAATCGGCAAAACCTGAATTTAAAAACTGCTTCAGATACATATTAGCCATGTGATCTTGGGAAAATCATTTAATCTCTCTCAGGCTTAGTTTCCTAATTTGTAAAATGGGAATAATAATAGTGACTGCTTCACAGGATTATTGTGAGGATCCAATGAGGCAAATGTGCCAAGAGCTTTGCAAACCTTAGAATGTTGTATCAATATATCATAACCACCACCACCACCACCATCATCATCCAATTTCTGCTTGAAACATGAATGTCTTTTGACATATACAAATGATCAAACAGACTTAGTCTTTCCCTTCATGATCTTCAGTGATGGGAAATGCTATATTTTAAAATGTAGTCTCTTAGTTATCAGTATCATATTTGTTTGGTAGGATCCCCTTTGCCTATTATTGAAAATAATGTATTTCATATTGGAATTAGTTGATCTTTAAACATTTGATAGAATTCACTTGTAAATCTGTTTGGTCCTGGTGCTTTTTTCTTAGGAAGTTCATTTATGGCCTGTTCAATTTCTTTTTCTAAGTAGTTCTATTTAAATATTCTATTTCCTCTTCTGCTAATCTAGGCAAAGAAATTTACATGAAAACTTTATTATATATTTAAAAAGAATAGCAAATTGTACATAACAGATTTGCAATTTCATGTGCAATATTTTTATTGTACTATATTATAGAAATTTTTGTTTTATTCCATAAATAAAAAATAAAATAAATATATATTTTAAAATGTAGCCTCTTACATTTCTAGATAGTTTTTAATTATTAGAGGATGAATCTCTATTTCTACATTCCATTTTCCCCACTTATTCTTCTTTTGGGACCAGTCATGACATTCAACTCTCCCCCTCTTCAGTTCTTTGAAGACTGCTTATTATACTTCCCTTAAGCAATAACACTTATAATTATTGTAGCAACTCATTTATAAAAAGTTTTAAAATTTACAATATTCTAGGTCATCTTTTCCTCAGGTTAAACATCCCTGGTTCCTTCAACCAAGCCATTTATGACACAGTTTCATGTCCCATAACTTATCCTAATCACCCTTGAAACTGAATACTTTTAAATGTCCTTCCTAAAATGTGCCACCTTGAACTGAACACAATACTATAAATGTTGTCTGGTCTGACCAGGGGAAAATGTCAAATCTATGGTATTCTAGACTCTAGACTTCCTGCTACCAAGTAGCTTTGAACTTTTACTCGGCCCCAACCCACATGGGTGTCAATCCCATGTTGAAGAAGGACTAAGCTTTTTTTTTTTTTTTTAAAGACCTAAGTCAAAATTAGAGCTGAGAAGAATCTAAAGGAAAAAGGAAATGCCTTATTTCACAACAAATTTCACTGGAACCCAGAACAATTAAGAGTCATAAAAAGACTATATATAAGTCATGTGAGATAGTAGGAACTGAACTTGGATTCAGGAAGTCTTGAGAGCCAATCCTACCTTTGGCACTTGACTCTCTGGTAAGTCATTTAATCACATTGAGTCTAAGCTGCATCATCTATACAATGAGGAATTTGAATTATAAGGCATACAAGATACCTTCTAGCTCTAAATCTATGGTTCAGTGTATATTTTAAATTTGTTTTCAGAGGCAAATCTTAGGCCAGTCACCAGTAAGTTTTTTTGAAATAATATTGTTTCTTGGATTTCATGACACTGTCTTAGAGAAGCTGTCTGGTTCATTCTTTTTCTTTCTCTTTTAATGTAATTAAAATCACTTTTTGTTTTGAGTATTTACTAGTTCCCCTTGTGGACATTGATAAGACACTGGGGAGTTCCATAGATAGGTTTCATATCCATTCTCTTAGGAGTTTGTAAAAAAAAAAATCAAGGATTTTGCCTATCACTTATAATAGCATTGACAAAGACACACAAATGTTTCATTATAATATAGATGAAGTGGAAAGATTAAGAAGACAGGTTCAAATGACAGCTTTGTGAGATTTCCGGGTCATGTGATAAATAAGATGGAAGATGGAATTTTTTTCCTCTGATCCTCACAACGTCTCAAACCCCTCCAAAAATAGGAATTATAGGCAAAGAATAAAGCATTTTCACTTATTTTTTTTTTTAGTGAGGCAATTGGGGTTAAGTGATTTGCCCAGGGTCACACAGCTAGTAAGTGTTAAGTGTCTGAGGCTGGATTTGAACTCAGGTACTCCTGACTTCAGGGCCAGTGCTTTATCCACTGCGCCACCTAGCCGCCCCTCACTTATTTTTTATAGTCTGAGATACCAAGAACTCCAATGAGGTAAAAACCCAATTAACTAACAGCAGGGAAGTTCCTCTGACCTCTAAAGTATACACTTAGCACCTCTTCCATAAAAATTCACCACTCTCTGGCAGGGCTGCATAAGCCAAATCAGGGCTTGCAACACTACAAATTCTACTATCCTCTCCTCCTACTGTAATATGAAATCAAAATACAGAATCATATTATGATTGGAAACTGTAGTGCTCAGTGCTTTAGTTCTAAGGTAGAGAAATGAAGAACAGAATTAACTGTGGCATGAACTAGCATATTCCTGACTGAAGCAAAAGTTTTAACATCTGTCTGGGGCCACCTATGTCCCCCAAGAAGTCACTTGGGGTAGAGACTGAGGCTGATAAAACATAAATTGTCCAACCTGGTACAAGACTGACATGACTTTGAAATCCAGCCCTCTAGGTAAACTACAGTCAAAGGGGAAGGAGTCAGAAAGTGAAGAATAGGAACACATAAAGGAAAAGAGTGAAATTACCAAAGATCTCAAAAAGAAGGAAACTCAGTTAATATTTTTTGAACATAATCAGATAAGGGAATATGGACTCCAGACCAAGTAAATGAGTCAAGGTTTCTGTGAACAAACATTGTAAGACAAAGGAAAATGAATCAATACCTCATGAGGCAAAGGACCCTGTGGATTCACAAGAGATCATAGAACTGTACCAAGATGTTTCTGGATGACTCAAAAGAAAAATAAGAATTGTGAAAGCAGAATTTATGAGATGCACTGCAGAAATGTTAGAATAGAAAAACTTGAATCTGCAGTGGTACAACTCACCAGAGAAACAAAAAAGAGAATAACTGATTGAGAATGCAAATTCACAGAAATGAAGAACAATAAGAAAGAAGAGAAACAAAAACAATAATGTTAGAAGAAAACATTATTTCCATATAAACAAAACTGATTTTGAAGACAAAGCATAAGAGACAACTTAAGGATTATGCCTTCCAGAACTAATAAAAGTGATAAGTGAAATAAAAAGTTAAAAAGATGATATGTAAAAACCAACCAAACAAACTGAACATAATGAAAGAAATAATACCAAAAAAACCTGCCCAGAAATTCTGAACACAGAAAACAAAATGCCAGTTGAAAGAAAACAAAAAATGCTTCTGGAAAAAAATCAGAACCCAACCCTCCATCTTGCAAACTCCAAGATACATTGTGGTTAAGTTTAACAATTCCAATGACACACAATAAATGATGCAAGTGACTAGGAGAAAGACCTTCAAATATAAAGAAAAGGAAATTTCAGTAACAGATTATTCAGCATCCATTATAAAATATATGAGGAAATCGATAGTGTGTTCTCAAAAGCAAAGGAGATCAAGATGCATCCCATGGTGATAATGTCCTGCAAACACAAATCAAATTGTTAATGGAAAAATTTGAAAATTAAATAAAAAGATGTCTTTGAACTATTCTTAGAAAGAAAACCAGGTCTGAAAAAATAGTTTGCTTTTCAACTCACAGCTTTGCTATTTTCTACCAGTGTGATCCTATCTTAAATTCCTTAACCTCTTTGCTTAGCTTTCCCACCTATAAAATGAAGTGGTTAGACTAGATGACCTTTTAATGTGTATTCTCTAGTCCATTACCCCAAACCAGGCTAGCTACATCTTTTGGGGGGTTTAGGGGCATATAGGAATTGTGATGTCTCTTCTCTAATGCAGTAATTGGATTGAGCCTCAATCTAAGAATATTCCTCTACACTATTAGACATCCGTGGTGTCTCCCAGTTCTACTTGGATAGGAACACCGATTAGGTTTTACAAAAGGATATTTACTGTGAAGATGTAGCTAGAATAGAAATGCCAACATTCTTGTGCCCATGCAACTCAGTTTTTACATATCATCAGTCCCACCAAGTTTATGTAAGAATATGACATCACTGCTAGGTAAGTTCTCCTCTCAACTGTTGCTGTTCTGGGTCTCAGAAGTCATTCCTTGCTGGAGTATCAGTACTAGGCTCACTACACAGCCTGACATAGATTCAACTCCTAGATTAATGGATCTTGTGTGGCTTGCTCTCCTGACTTTTCAAAACTCACAAGTTCATAGCTTCCAATTTCCTTTGCCTAACATGAAAGAACAAACTCTGAGTCAAAGAACTGAGACCTATATTCATGGGGCTACATGGTAACCTTGAAGAATGAAGGCTCAAGGTCTCTCCCCTTATAGCATTATGTCTCACCAGATGCTATCAAAATGTCACATGAAGAAGTAAGCCAAACTCAGAGGGATCAGTTGAAGAAAAGAAGTCAAATCAAGACAAGAGGCTAATAATTCATTTTGAAGCCACACAAATTCAAGTTTTGCAACTATAGTTATCCCTTCTACATCATGACTTTTGCAGTTTCAACATATTGCAGGTTGGCACGAGAGATTAAATGTGAATTTGAGGGGAGTTTTGAAGAAGCCATAGATGACACAAAAGAGTTAAGAAACTCAGAAATGCCTAAAATATATGTAAAGTATTGTAGAATATCAACATATTTTATCTTTTAATACTATAATAATTCAGACTTTTTCTCTGGTATGAAGGGAGGGCCGAACATTTTTATTTGGATTTTCCAGATCATGGGTGAACTGTGCCCCTTACCCCTACAATGTGGAAGGGATAACTGTATACTCATTAAAAGAGGTTTCTATTCACTATGCACTATGCTCACAGGTCAGAACCAGTTATGGAATCGCTGTACATGCTCCAAATCTCTCCAAGGCATGTATGTTATATGTCATCATGACTTTCCCCAATTCTTCCACATGGGGAATTTTAATAGTACCATTCCTTTTATGGTCATCAGCCATGGGGTCAGTGGCCATTTCCTCATTATACCTTCTAAAATCTCTTTCAATTTTAAATCTATTATCTTATAATCAGTTCATTAAGTGCAGGGGTTACAAAGACAAAAAGGAAAATAGTTCCTGCTTGGAGAATTCAGAAAACAAGATGCTTCCCCATAAAGTGAAACTAAAGGTTGCTTTTGTGAGCCAAAAAAACCCCAGACATCTCAAATACCCAACACCCTGTCAAGTTTTCAGAAAGCACTTACTGCTTTCTTCAAACCCTTACAAGCATCATCAACTACCTCACACTTAGTAAATGCCTCCTGGGGGTATGTCACCATGCTAGACAATCATTTCCTGCGGAAAATATTTGAATCAAATTACTGTGTTCCTTTTCTTTGGAGGTCATTCTTTCTTTTCACTTAAATGAAAGAATTCAAGACAAGGTATCAGTGTATAAGAATTTGAACTGAGAATAAAAAATATGAATTTGGTACTGGTAACAGACTTCTTCAATTGGCATGTGAGCACCATTGTCATGGTGAGAATAGGAAAGGTTGATGGAATTTAAAGGTTGCTTTAAATACAAACAACTTACTTCAACTTTAGATTTAAAAAAATTATTTATGAGATTGCAATGATTAATTGGTCTTGTTTTTTTGGTGGGATAAAGCAAGGAAGACCACTAGACCAATTTGTAGTAGGGGTGCATAATGATTAAAAACAACAACGACAACAATACAATGTTGTCACTATGGTCCTATAGAAAGCCTGGAAAGGTTTTGCCAACCCTACACACACACACACACACACACACACACACACACACATTTTGTAATTATATAGCATTCTATGTTTTGGAAGGTTCACATATCTTTAAAATAAGTTCTCTCTGATGCTTTTACCAACTATAAAGATGAAAACTACATATCTTAGTCTTTAGCAAGTGGTTTAAGTGAGATAATTTACCTAAGGCATCACAAACTTTGAAATATTTTGCACTTTAAATTATATCAATCTTTGTAGTTATTATCATTAGCTAGTGCAGTGGATAGAGTGCTAGAATGGGAGTCAAGAACCTGAGTTCAAATTCTGTTTCAGACACTTAGTTGTGTCATCTAGGACAACTCACCCTTTCTGCCTGAATCAATTTCCTCATCTGTAAAATAAGGGTAACAATAACACCTCCTTTCCTGGGTTGCTGTGAGGAAAAAATTAAATAATATTTATGAAGCACTTTTCAAAGTGGTGTGAAAAGCACCTTAACATATTATATAAATATTTGGTGGTATTTTTATTTGTGGTTGTTGATTTTTTTTCTCATTTTTATGTTCAAAGGAGCTTAGATAGAAATGGTCCTAGGACAAGGAGCTCTCTTTCCATTCTTATTGTATAGTGAACCATTGTTTAAATAGAAAAAAAAAACCCTATGAAATTCTGGTAATCGAGTACAAGTATTGGTAGGAAGGTTCATTTTCTGTAGACTTCCCCAAAGAATTTTTGGGACAACTCCAGTAGTAGCCAGAAGGGCAGGGATGATATGTACTTCTTCCTATTATCTCATAACATTAATTTCTTCTGTTGTGTCTCCAAATAGGTTGTCCCACATTAGTGCAATTACAGTAATTTGAAAATTAACAGTTTTAATAGCTCAAGGCTGCACTAAGACTTTTGGGACACCCTATATTTTGAGAGTTTTACCGTTCCATTTAGTTTGGATGTTATTATTGTTTTGGATGACCACAGATATGAAAAATGAGAATATATTTTTGTGGGTCAATGTTATATCCAGGAAGTTATGGTTGATAGTTTGTAAATGCTGTTTTAAAAACTGTATTTGTTGAATTCCCAAGAATCTTTTCAAGTAAATACATATAGTATAGAGATTAGTCAGTCTGTTAGTTTATGAAAAAATATTATTTCCTCATTCTCATTATCATCATTATTAATTAATTAATCAATTAATCAGTTAGTTAATTAATCATTTAGGTGGGCTTAGAGTCAGGAAGACCTGGTTTACCACCTAGCTATGTTACCATGGGCGAATCAAATAGTCCCCATGTGCCAGAATTCTCTACCAAGGTATGCACAAAATATGTTATATTTTAATGGAGAGAGTTCCCACCCCAGAATTTCCTCACTCTGAAGAAATCATTGTTCAGTTGTGTCTTGTCCCATGATCACTCTCTTGACAAGTGTGTCTAAAACCACCAAGTAACTGAGGTTCCCATTTCATTTTGGGTGAATGAATTGGAGGTGAGGGGATACAGATGGCGAGAGGAAAGCAACCTTATTCCACCTGGGCTTAAATGGATATCTGAGAGCAAAGGGTGGATGGGGAAGAAATACTCTTGGAGCCCCAGAGGTTATCTGCTTTAAGCCTGTGTGTTCTGCTGACTGACGTTTGATTACACTTGCCATCTCTGCTTTTGGAACTACGTGTCAAGGACAAAATGTGGTCACTTAGGTGACAACACATTTTTTCCCCTTGACCTCACAGTAAAATGAAAAATAAAAGTCCAGCAAATTCTTTTTTTGACCAGCGATTTTCAGTATTCTACTATAAAATAACGTAATCAAAGTGGTGTGTGTATGTGTGTATACGTGTGTGTGTGTGTGTGTGTGTGTGTGTGCATACCTTCATGCTTCAAAATCAAACTGAAAATACCCCTCTTTGCCACCACCAAAAAAAAAAAAATGTGATGGCCAGATTTGCTGGCAAATATAGAACCTTATTTGGCTCTCTCTGGGCCCTGGCCTCCTCAGCTCTAAAATGAAGAGGTTGGGTGGAATGAGTTTTAGGGCTCTTTTCAGTGTTACCATTCGAAGATTTGAGAACTCTGTTAGAATTTTAAAAGCTTTTTCTTTCCCTTTAGTACTAAGAACACTCACATAGGCAACTACCCAGATCAGATAATGCTGGAGCTGGGGCTCCTTTCTAAGCAGAATGGATTCACATCTCTCTTTCCCAGGGAGGTAAATCCCAGCTAAACTCTTTAGAAAGGTGAAAACTAAGGTTGTCTTCAGTTTTATTGAACCTATTGAAGAAACTATGGAGTTCTGCTCTGTGTTCCTGAGAATCTGAGTGTGATCTGAATTTCCACAAATCTGAATTTTTTCCCAATTCCCCAAGTGTTTGCCTCATGGTAAAGGAACTTTTTAGTGAATCTTTGGGCACATTCAAGAAGCCTTTTATGCTGCGAATAATCACACCCTAATAAGTTTGGATTTTAAATGTTGGGTTGTCTTTAAGCTGGCCACACCTGTATTAGACCATGCTTTATAAAGTATTGGGGGAAAAAAGTGATTTCATCAGTATGGTGAACAACTGATGTGGAAACTACCCACACCCATGCAGATTGACAAAAGATGTCTTTTTGTTTTTGTTATTCTGAGGCAATTGGGGTTAAGTGACTTGCCCAGGGTCACACAGCTAGTAAGTATTAAGTGTCTAAGGCAGGATTTGAACTCGGGTCCTCCTGAATCCAGGGCCGGTGCTCTATTGACTGTGCTACCTAGCTGCCCCAAAGGTGTATATGTCTATATGTATGGGAAAGAGACATGCTGAAGTCAGTTGGAACTGGCTCCTAATTACAGGTTGGAAAGGAGCAAATAATACAAATAAGGGCTTGGTTTATTTTTTGACTGTCTCGACTTAAGAATGTGATGGAGAAAATGTTCCCAATGCATATTAAACTTAAAAGTATACCACGTATACATTTATTATTAGAGAGCAGTTGTTAAACATTTACCTGCATACTGCTGTTTGTATGTGTGTGTGTGTGTGTGTGTGTGTGTGTGTAATGTGTATATATATCTGTATGTATATGTGTGTATATTTCAGGTTGAAATGCATGACTCTTGCATTTTTTTGTTTTTGTGAGGCAATTGGGGTTAAGTGACTTGCCCAGGGTCACACAGCTAGTAGGTGTTAAGTGTCTGAGGTCGGATTTGAACTCAGGTTCTCCTGACTCCAGGGCCAGTGCTCTATCCACTGCGCCACCTAGCTGACCCATGACTCTTGCATTTTGAATACAATGTTTTGAATTAAAAATACTACGCGAATGCCACATGACTGGAATTACCACTCAATTGTTATGGTTCTCTTATATTCTCAAAGTTTCGATATTTGGGCTCCTAAGGAAAAAAAAAACTTCAGGAAGGTCTTCCCTCACCCTTCATCAATATGAAAATGAATGGATATCCAGTGAAGATTTCATGCTGTTCTTTTAGGGGGGGCGGGATCCTGCAATGCAAAGGCTACTTGAGGAGTTAGCATTGAGCTGAAGGATCTTAGAGTTAAAGGTAGCATGTTCTACACCGGTGGTGTCAAACAGAAATGGACACTAAAACTGTACGTAAAGATACCTGCATATTGACTTAGAAAACCACATATGGATAAAGCACTGGCCCTGGACTCAGGAGGACCTGAATTCAAATCCGACCTCAGACGTGTAACACTAATTAGCTGTGTGACCCTGTGCAAGACTTAACCCTCATTGCTCTGCAAAAAAACCCCAAACAAACAAAAAAACCTACATATGAACATTATCTGTGTTCTGTTGTACCTTTATTCATTTTGTTAGATATTTCCAAACTATGCTTTTAATCTGGTTTGGGATGGTTGCGATGGTGGAGGGCACAGGGCCACTTTTGCCACCTCTGGCCAAGAACACTGCTCTTGGAGTCAGAAGCCATGTGTTTCAATCCCCCACCCCCACCTCTTACTAACTTTGTGGCCTTGGGCAAAATGCTTTTGCTTCTCTTAGTTTACTACTCTGTGAAATGATTGGGTTGGATTGCAGGACCTCTGAGGTCCTTTCCAGCTCTTAAAGCTGTGGTCTGCTTCTCTGGAGCAACCTGTGGGTTGCATTTAAGTTCATTTGCATTTACAAAGCACAAAATGTCATTCCGAGCTGTCAATAAATACAGCCCTTGCAGCTTTCAATCAGGAAAGGTAGGGGCAGTAGGTGGGGCCTCAGCAGGTGCAATGGTACTGATTGTGCTATATCTTTCTTGCCATGACTTTATTTCATTATTTGCAATGTTTGCAGTTTATACAGAACCCTTTTCCTTGGGCATATCAGCCCAGGTCATATCTAAGGCATGAAGGAGTGGGTTGTTTGGGGTTGTGCACTGAACCAAGGTCATTTGGAAAACTCGATTGAAAAAAAACAAAAACAGTCAACTTTAGAAGGACAGTGTCTTGAGTCTACTGTATTTGACACTTAGCATTTAAGTATCTAAAATTTCCAGGCAGTCAATAATAATACTTATTATCCATTAATTGGTCACCCTTGATGAGAACAAGACTTTCTCCTGTCATGACACTCGGTAATAATAATAGCTGACATTTATATAGTGTAATTGCATATTTATTATTATGATGATGATGAAGCATATGTTATTATTTCCATTTTATAGTGAGTTTCTAAGATCACAAATCATTTCCCATTGCTTGGCCTCTGTTTCCTTACCTCTTAAATGAATGGATTGGCCAAAGTCAGATGATCTCTTAAAGACTCTTCCAGTCCTAAATCTTATGAGGCTAATAAAGTTAGTCTGTGAGTGAGCTAGATCTGGAATCTAGGTCCTCTGAATCCATGTCCAGTACAGGTAGTGGCTACTTCTACTATACTAATAGAATATCAACTCCCTGAGGGCAGGCTTGGTTTTTGTACCTGTAGCCCAAGCCTAGAATGTAGCAGACATGTGATAAATACTCCTATGCTATATCATAGTGGATTATAGATTTAGAGTTAGGAGGAACTCAGAGGCCACGTAGTACAATTCCTTCATTTTAGAGATTAGAAAGCTGAAGTTAAATGACTTAACATCACACAGGTAGTAAAGGTTCAGGTGAGTTTTGAACCTGAGTCCTCTGACTTCAGAACTACTACTTTTCCCACCATTCTATGATTCTGGAACTAAATCCCTGTTTTATAGGTGAGGACACTGAAGCCCACATATATTAAATGACTTGTCTACAGCCCCACATCTAATAAGGATTTGAACGTAGACCTTGCTGACTTCAAATTCAGCACTCTCCATTCTCTCTCTGTAGAAAAAGCCTAAGGACTTCACTACATTTCTGAGCTTTTGTATTTTGGCTTGTCTCCTTTTCACCACTGTTCAGGGGGCTAGACCTGAAGTTAGTTCTTCAATTATAGATTTTCTGGAAAATAAAGTAAAAGGAAGGGAAATAGAAAAGCTGTGGGGGAGGAGCTCAGGGTAGTCCTGTGGATGTACCTTTTGTATAATTATTTTTTTTTTAAGTGAGGCAATTGGGGTTAAGTGACTTGCCCAGGGTCACACAGCTAGTAAGTGTTAAGTGTCTGAGGTCGGATTTGAACTCAGGTCCTCCTGACTCCAGGGCTGGTGCTCTATCC
Organism: Dromiciops gliroides; assembly: GCF_019393635.1. Classification (NCBI taxonomy): domain Eukaryota; kingdom Metazoa; phylum Chordata; class Mammalia; order Microbiotheria; family Microbiotheriidae; genus Dromiciops; species Dromiciops gliroides. The sequence continues at coordinate 79,180,241 of NC_057864.1, forward strand.
ACTGCGCCACCTAACTGCCCCTGGATGTACCTTTTGGCAATGAGGAGTACTGAAGTGGGTTACTACTTTCCATAGCAACTTTCAAACTTTTCAGTTGTTCACATTCGGTCACTGCCTGCTCATAGCTTAACAAACAACAACAAAAAATATTGTATCTCTATCTGAACATGAGAGGCAAGACTTCTAAACTTGTTATTTATTAGATGTACTAAATAATTTCAAAGGCAGTCAAATAGCACAGAAAATAGAGGACTGGGCTGAGAGTCAATTCAATTCAGTAAACATTTATTAAGGCACCTACTATTTGCCAGGCACTGTACTAAGCTCTGGGGATACAAAAAGAGGCAAAAGACAGTCCCTGCCCTCAAGGAGTTAACATGGGGAGATAACATGCAAACAAATATATACAAAGCAAGTTATACACAGAATAAATAAGAAATAATTAAGAGAGGGAAAGCATTGGAACTCAGAAGTATTAGGGAAGGCTTCCTGTAGAAGGTGGGATTTTAGATGTGACTTAAAGGAAGCTGGGGAGATCAATATTCTGAGTGGAGAGTCAGTAAGACCTGAGTTCAAATCCAGCCTCAGATACTTCCTAATTATATGACTCCAGACAAGTCACTTAATCACTGTCTCAGTTTCATCAATTGTAAAATGGGTATAATAATAGTATTTACTTCCCAGGGTTGTTGTGAGGATCAAATGATATAATATTTATAGAATGCTTTGCAAACCTGAAAGAGCTATAAATGCTTATTGTTATTATTATTATTATTATTTTTGGCGGGACAATGGTGGTTAGGTGGCTTGCCCAGAGTCACACAGCTATTAATAATGTTATTAATAAAATAAATATTTTGTAGTTTCATATACATATTAAATTCACTGAAAAAATCCATATGGCTTTATTTTAGGAAAATTTATCGAACCCAGTGGACATAGACTGTGGCTCTAAAAATACAAGTCAGAGCTGTAATTGAGCTAAGGTGAGTTACCTTTTTTTAAAAAAAAAATTTCACATACAGAAGTGATTGTTGCTTTTTTTTGTTTGTTCAGCCTATCAAACCTCAGGTCTCCTTAAATATCCTACCAACCAAGAGAAAGTGTTATCAACACTACAATTTAGTGGCCAAATACCCAGGGTGTGTCTATATGTTTTGGCAAACATGTTCAGGCTACAACTTTATTCTTCTAGAACTTTTGTACTTTGCTCCCAACAAAAAGCCAGCTTGGATTGAATAGGATTTTGTCTCCATGGTCACAGCACTAACTTGAAGTAGACTCTCTTTGCTTTATCAAAACTGGAATTTTTCACATTAGTTGTACTGGCATTTCATTTAGCGATGGATAAGGGGACAGATAATCCTTATGCTTTACCACCTTCAAATATTTTTAAAGACAACTTAAAGACAAAAGGAACACGAAAATCAAAAATTTATCTGAAACTGATGTTAATTCAGCTTATATTAGTCTTTTTTGTTTGTTTGTTTGTTTGTTTGGTTTTTTAGTGAGGCAATTGGGGTTAAGTGACTTGCCCAGGGTTACACAACTAGCAAGTGTTAAGTGTCTGAGGCCAGATTTGAACTCAGGTACTCCTGACTCTAGGGCCAGTGCTCTATCCACTGCGCCACCTAGCTTCCCCTTATATTAGTCTTGTAATGAATGAAGATTTTTTTTTTTCATCCTATGAAAGCCCTTCATGGACAACCCAACTTCTTTTTCATTTCCTTAACCCTTTACCATCCAGAATTGAAAAAAACTTTAATCGAAGCTTAATTAATATAGAGTTTTGCCTCTTAATTTGCACTACTTTTTAGCATCCCAAGAGATTTTTGTTTTTCTTTTTGGTGAGGCAATTGGGGTTAAGTTAGTTGCCTAGGGTCACACAGCTAGTAAGTGTTAAGTGTCTGAGGCCAGATTTGAACTCAGGTCCTCCTGACTTCAGGGCCGGTGCTCTATCCACTGCGCCACCTAGCTGCCCCCCAAGAGATTTTTATATTTCATTCTCTGAAAAAACACATTACCTGAGTGCCATGATTTAGCTGCCATATAATAAAGTATTTGGGTGAAACAACACATACACACACACACTCAATCCCGCCTTCTCTCTCCTTTTCTCCCCTTCTCTCCTATTTCCCATCGCTTCCTTTCTCTCCCCTCCTTTCCCTTTTCTCCTTTTCTATTCCTCATCTCCCCCTTTCTCTCCCCCTCTTCCCTTTCCCCCTTTCTATTCTCCATCTCCAGCTTTCTCTCCCCTTCCTCTTTTCTCATTTCTATTTCTCATCCCCTCCTTTCTTTCCCCTCTCTTCCCTTTTCTCCTCCCCCTCTTTTTTTCCTCCTCCTTCCCTTCCCACCACCCTAATTTCTCCTTTCTACTTCCTGGTTTCTTCTGGACCTGTGGGTCATTGTTTTTCCTTTTATGAGGATGAGGCAGCTAACTCCAAAAGGGTGTGTTCACTAGCTAGACACCACCTGTCTTTTCCACTCCATACCTGTGAGATTTGATCTTTGTATCTGTGAATCACAAACCCCGACATCATAACTGCCTCTTTTTCTTGCATTTGCCTGATGTCTGGCCTTAGAAAGAGCGGCCCCATTTCTGAACAGAGCCATGCCCCACAGGGCTTTGTGGGTTGCTGTGCTTCCCAGAAGTCTTTTGCTTTGCCACAAAGTTTGAAGCTGTGTGCTTGATGTACATTTCTCCCTCTTGTACTTTTGTCCTTTTGTTACCAGGCCAAAGAATTTCTCATCCCAGCAAGAAAAATGGAAAGCAGACAGAAGTAGCTGAGGAGATGGGAATTTAAATTAAATTTCCCTTAAACTTCTCAACATGAAGAATTATCTGAGCCAAGAAGCCAGGCTGAGTCTGGGTGTTTAAGTGGCTGTGTATTAACTTTTATATACTAGTGACACATTTACCTCTAGAATAAACAGGCCATGCTTTTCTGTGCCTCAGTTTCCTCATCTTAATATCAAAATGACAGCCCTAGTATTCTATGAGTTTCTGATTATTTTGCAACCAATCAGTATCAATCAAGAAATATTTATTAAGTGTCTATTATGTGCCAGGCACTGTGCTAAGCACTGGGGTTACAAAAAAGAGGCAAAAGATAGTACCTGACCTCAAGGAATTTACAATCGGATGAGCAAGACAACATTCAAACAAATATATACAAAGATATTTACTTCTCTGGCTGTGATTGAAATGGAGATATTAATCTTACAAAGAACAAGTAGTATCTGAGCCTTGGTTCTCTTGCACAGGAGAGACAACATGGAAAGTGGGCTTGGCTTAGAGGTCACTGAGACCTGAGTTCAAATCTTTGTCAGATATTTACTATGTGATCAAAGGCAAACTATTAACCTCCTAGAGCCTCAAGTTCTATATTTGGAAAATGGAAATAATGATGCTTGAATTACCTATTTTACAGGGTTATTGTGAGGAAAAGCACTTTATAAACTTTAAAATACATGATGGAATGGGGGAATAAACATTGAATTTGGTGTCATAGGACCTGAATTCAAATCTTGTCTCTCCTGTTTATTATCCAGATGATATTGGGTAAGTCACTTATCTTCCTGGACCTCAATTTCCTCATTTGTAAAATGAAGAGAGTAGAGAAAAGAATAAATGATCCCTGAGTTCCTTTTCAGTGCTAGCTCTATGATTCTGTTATACTACACAGGTTTGAATGGCGTTTACTGTTTGCCATGTTTGGAATATTCTTTCTTCCTTTCTCCTTCCTTTCCTTTTCTTTTAATCTCCAGCTCTCCTCCTACACGAAGCCTTTCTCGTTCAGCCCCCACACCCACCACCAGTGGTTAGTGCTCTCTCCATTCTCCTGATACCACATTATTTTCTCTTTATTGTCTATATGTGTGTTGAATTTACTTACTTAGCTGTGTACGTGTCATTTTTCTCCAGGAGAATATAAGCTTCTCAAGCACAGGGCTCTTTAATGTTTGTCTTTTTATTGTGAGTCTAGCATGCAGTAGGTGCTTAATAAATGCTTTTTGTTATTTTAGTCAATCACAGAACACACTATATGTGACCTGCCCACCAGTGACTAGTACAAGAATGTCTAACCAATTTCCATTCAGAGAATTCATCCAATGGACCACTTGCTTGGGGGAAATGCATTGTCAACTCAAATATTTTTGCCATACTTCTATGTGAGTTCATCTCAAGCTTCAATTAGAACTAGAGAAAGTCCTTAGAGAATAATTCCTATCTCTCAGTGTCTTGTGTCATTTTAATATATAACTTTATGACACTAGACATCAGGAAAATGCCAAAAAAGACATTCTTCGACAGCCTCACGACATTGTCATTGCATTGACGGGCTAATTTGTCCTTCTGGAAGGAATCATTTCTGGGATAATTATTTGGGGCACTCAATGACAGGTTCAGACTATTCTGAGTATGAGCTGCATTGTCTGCTGACATACATACATTTACCTGGAAGATAATGCAGGTGGCAGGTAGAGTCTACAAGTGACTCATCTGTCTTCAAGCAATTCGTGGCACTGTTCACTCCTTTTTGAAGAGTTGCATGAGAAATATAGATTGGAGGGGTTGCTCCTGGTGTTTCTTATGTAAGTGTGGCTTAAAGCAATGTATTTGTTTTTTTATTCCTCACCAATGCAGTGGATGTTCACTCAAACCAGCCTTTGTGGAAGAGGACCAGTAAATTCAATGGTCATGGAGAAACATGAGAATCTATTCGTGGTATTTCTGAAATTTTCAGTAAGACTGCCTTGTGAATCTTGCCCTGAAAAATTACACCTTTTTTGTGGGGAAGGGCAAGGAAGGTTAAGTGACTTGCCCAGGGTCACACAGCTAGTAAGTGTCAAGTGTCTGAGGCCAGATTTGAACTCAGGTCCTCCTGAATCCAGGGCCAGTGCTTTATCCACTGTACCATCTAGCTGCCCCATAAACTAACACATTTAGAGTTTGTTTTGAATAAGGTTGCTCTGTCATAGAATTGAAGATACAATCCCTGTGTACTGAAAATTATGGGATGAGCAGCGTGGATAGCCAGGAATCATTGAATCTAATCTTACTAATTCAATTAAACAAATGTTTATTAAATAACTATTATATACAAAATATTGTGATTGCTACTGAAGATTCAAAAACAACAACAACAAAATAACAGTCCCTGTTCTTGAGGATCAATCTATCAACAGGCATTTATGAAGCACCTACTATGTGCTAGGCACTATTCTAGGTGCTGAAGAGATTTATATAAAGAATGAAATAATTGCTATTTACAAAGAACTTACATTCTAGTGGAGTAAATAATCTCTCTCTTCATATAGATAGATATAAATATATAGCGTAAACACGAAATGAATAAATACAAATACATACAGTCATTAAATACAAGGTAGTTTTGGAGGGAGGGCACTAGCAGGCAGATTAGAAAAGACTTCTTGGAGAAGACGGTGAGCAATGCTAAACTGAAGATAAAAGAGAGTTTATTCTAGGCATGTGAAACAGCCAGTACAAAGGCACCAGACTGGAAATGGAGCATCATGTCTGACAGCAGTATGCTGGAATCAATTTGAACCAGTTATCGAGAGTCAATTATTTGATTTTCCTTGTGCCCATTTACACCTCAGTAATCAGCAAAAGCAACAAATCACGGCTACCAATCAACAAATTCTTTTGCTGATTGTCTAGATTTCAAAAAATGCCATTTGAACATTTTTTCCCCTGAGAGTCAGATGTTAAACATTTACTAGAACACCCCAGTGTGAGTTGTTGTTTGTCCTTCTTTCTCGAAGAGAATCATGACATCAGGAGGTGATGTCATGTGGTGATGACTTATAGAGAATTGGATTTAAGTGGGGCAGGGCCGTGCAAAGTCACCAGCCTCACTCCTCCAGAGCCATCAGGGCTCAGTGGCAAGATATAGACCAGGATGACTGGAGATGGTCTGGATGTAGTGGGAGACTTTGGCCTTTTGAAGCTAAGACCTTTCCCAGGTCTTAGTTTGCTTGAGGCAATGCCCATGCAGTGATTAAGGCTAGGTAAGAAATAGGCAAAGAATGACCTCCTTTATCTAGATTTAAACAAAGCAACAAATCTCCTCTCCTCTTGTCCAATGTGAGAAACAGAGAGAAGACCTGTTTGCTGAATTGAGAATTGTGTAATGGGGGGGGGGGAAGCCAGGTGGCGCAGTGGATAAAAGCACCGGCCCTGGATTCAGGAGGACCTAAGTTCAAATCCAGCCTCAGACACTTGACACTTGCTAGCTGTGTGACTCTGGGCAAGTCACTTAACCCTCATTGCCCTGCAAAAGAAAAAAGGAAAAGAGAATGTGTAATGGGGAGTAATGTTCAAAGAGGTTGGAAAGGTAGGTGGGGTGGGTTGTGAATGGCTGTAAAAACTATACAGAGGAATTTATATTTTATTCTAGAAGATTGATTTAGTAGAAGAATACCGTGGTCGTATTTGTACTTTAGGAAAATTATTTTGGTCACTGTGTGGAAGATGGACTGGAGTGGAAAGAGACTTGAGAGAGGGACAACAATTATTAGGTTATTGCAGTAATCTTTTTTTTTTTTTCAGTGAGGCAATTGGGGTTAAGTGACTTGCCCAGGGTCACACAGCTAGTAAATGTTAAGTGTCTGAGGCCGGTTTTGAACTCAGGTACTCCTGACTCCAGGGCCGGTGCTCTATCTACTAAGCCACCTAGCTGCCCCTGTTGCAGTAATCTTGATGAGAGGAGATAAGGTCCTGAACTAAGATATGAGTGGAGGTAGAAATGAAGAGATTTGGTAACTGATTGGCTATGAGACATGAGAGAGAATAAGGAATCTAGGAAAATTCTAAGGTTCTGAACCTGGGAGGCTAGAAGGATGGTGGTACATGAATGTGAGAGTTAGATTGCCTTCAGGAAATTGCAAAGATTTTTTAACCACACCAAACTTCTTCATAAACCAAGTCCCTTCTTTAACAAGCTGGTGGCACAGTGGATGGGTTTTTGGCATTTTAATCAAGAAGACCTATGTTCAAATCTGGCCCTGAATGCTTACTAGCTATGTGACCCTGGGCAAGTCAATGTGTACCTCTATTTCTTCAAATGTAAAATTGAGATAGTAATAGCATCTACCTCATAGTGTTGCAGTGAGGATTAAATGAAACAGTATTTGCAAAAAAGTCACTTAGTTTAGTGCCTGGCATATAGTAAATGCTTATTTCCTTCACTTTCATCTCAGTATTCTGTCAGTATTGTTTTATATCTGTGAGTCATGGAACACATTTGTTTCTAGAGAATTTAAAATAAGTATCATATAAAGGGGGCCAACAAACATTTATTAATTGGGCACTGTGCAAAACACTAGGGATACAAAGAAAAAAGTCATCCCCTGCCCTCAAGGAACATACAATCAAATGGGAGAAGATAACTCATGAAAAGGAGTTGAAAAGGTTGGGGAGAGAGCATCAAAGGGAAGAATGATTTGCAAGTCTGTAAAGTCAGAAGATGAACTGGGAGGGAGATGAAGGATGACTGGCCTAAGCCCCTCCCCAAATTGGGGGCCCCAGGAAAAACTCACCACTGAAGGGAGGGGGCTGTCATAGTAGAGGGATGTTCCAGGTGAGATGGCAGCTGAGACATAGTGACAGAGAAGAAAGTCAAGAGCTGAGCTGGGTGGGGAATAAAGTGCAATTCAGTGAAGAGCAATGAAAAGACTCATGTGAACAGGCTGCAACCCGTATCAAAGGAGGATCTTTGCAGAACTGTAGTAAAAGATGTCATCAGGAAATGGATGACAGAAGAAAATGATATAGTAGTCACAATAGGTAGAGTGCTGGTCCTGGAGTCAGGAAGACTCATTTTTTTTAGTTCAAATCTGGCTTCAGACATTTACTATCTGTGATACCCTGAGCAAGTCAACCCTGCCAGCTTCAGTTTCTTTATCTGTAAAATGAGCTAGAGAAGGAAATGGCAAATAACTCCAGTATCTTTACCTAGAAACCCCAAATAGGGTCAAAAGATTTGGACATGACTGAAAAATGACTGAACAACAACAGATTTCATACAAGCATAGGTTCTCATTGTTGGAAGAGACCTTAAAGATAATTTAGACCAAAGCTGCTTAAACTGTGGGCTGTGAACCCACATAGGGTCATATAATTGAATGTGGGGGTTGTAAAAAATTTGGCAACAGTAAAAGGCTATGTATACCTATTTTTTCCTTTCTTTTCTTTTCTTTTTTTTTGGTGAGGCAATTGGGGTTAAGTGACTTGCCCAAGGTCACACAGCTATTAAGTGTCAAGTGTCTGAAGTCAAATTTGAACTCAGGTCCTCCTGACTTCAGGGCAGGTGCTCTATCCACTGAGCCACCTAGCTGCCCCTCTATACCTATTATATATTCCCATACATCTGGGGTTGCAAGCAGAAAAAGTTTAAGAAGTCCTGCTCTAGATCAGAGGTGTCAAACTCAAATAGAAATTAATAGAAATTAAGGATTCATGTGGCCACATATTTATGGTGAAAACCAGATATCACCAATATCTATGTTTTATTGTATTTCTATTTATTTTGTCAAATATTTCCCAATTACATTCCTGGTTCAGGATGCTGTAGTGAGTGTTCCAAGCCCACAATGCAGCCAGACATGTACTTGACATCTTTGATCTACATGGGAACTAGGATCCCTTCTGTAACATACCTGACAAGCCTTTGCCTGAAGACAAACAGATAGAGGGAATTTAAAACATCCCAAGGCAGCCTGTTCTACCTGGGCATCATTCTAATTGTTAGGAAATTTTTCTTAACTTGTTGGGTCAGTAGTTGCTAATGACTACTCAGTAACTTTTTGTTTTTTTAAAAATATAAAAGCACAATTTATGATCTTTCCCATTACTTTGAGTGCTATCTTGACAACCCCTGAATTCTTCTAAAACTCATCAGTTCCACTGTGGATTTCTCCTCTATGTATTTGGTCAGGTTCAGCTGCTCTTTCCAATTTCATCTTCTTGGGATCCACTTTAAAAAAATTAATTATGAAATGTGAATAAAAAAAGCAAAGACATTTCAGCATACAAAGAACAAAAAATGACTGTATATGAAACTGTGAACTTGTTATGGAGGGTTTTAAAAAATAATTCAACTTATTCTTTGTTTTTAAAAATAATAATAAGCATTTTATTTAGAAGTTTGAGTTTCAAATTCTATCCCTCCTATCTTCCCTCATTTCCTCGCTCCCTAAGGCAGTAAGCAGATATAGGTTATACATGTGAAATTATGTAAAACATTACCATATTAGTCATTTTGTATAAGAAAACTTGAATAAAAGAAAAAATGAAAGTGAAAAATATCATGCTTCATTCAGTCTGTGTTCAATCAATATCAGTTCTTTCTTTGGAGGTGGATAGTAGGCTTCTTCATTGGTCCTTTGGGATTATCTTGGATCATTATATTGCTGAGAATAGTCAAGTCATTCACATTTCTTCATCAAACAGTATTGCTGTCACTTTGCACAATGTTCTCCTGGTACTGCTCACTTCACTATACATTCATATAAGTCTTTCCAGGCCTTTCTAAAATTATCTTGCTTCTCATTTCTTATAGCACAATAGTATTCCATTACAATCATATATCACAGTTTGTTTAGCCACTCTCCAATTAATAGGCATTCCGTTGATTTCTAATTCTTAGCCACCACATAAAGAACCGCTATAAATATTTTCATACAAATAGGTCTTTTTCTCTTTTTGGTGGTATCTTTGGGATATAAACCTAGCAGTGGTATTGCTGGATAAAAGGGTGTGCACAGTTTTATAGTCCTTTGGGCATTATTCCAAATTCCTTTCCAGAAGGGTTAGATCAATTCACAACTCTACCAACAGTGTATTAGCATCCTAGTTTTCCCACATCCTCTTCTTTTTTGTTATATTTGCCATTCTGAAAGGTGTGAGGTGATAACTCAGAGTTGTTTTAAGTTGCATTTCATGGAGGGTTTTTTGTTTTGGGGTTTTTGGGGTATTTTTGGTGAGGCAATTGGGGTTAAGTGACTTGCCTAGGGTCACACAGCTAGTAATTAAGTGTCTGAGGCCGGATTTGAACTCAGGTCCTCCTGAATCCAGGGCTGGTGCTCTATCCACTGTGCCACCTAGCTGCCCACATGGAGGGTTTTTTATGTATTTATTTATTTTGTGGGGCAAAAGAGGTTAAGTGACTTGCCCAGGGTCACACAGCTAGTAAGTGTCAAGTGTCTGAGGTCGAATTTGAACTCAGGTCCTCCTGAATCCAGGGCCAGTGCTTTAACCACTGTGCTACCTAGCTGCCCCATGGAAGGTTTTTAAAAGTATATATTATAAAGGTAATAAAATTGCCCTGTTTGTGTGCACTCCCTAATGTGCTTTTATTTCTTGTGTCTTTTGAAACTATTATTGATTCTCTTTTTGTATCTCTATTACTGCCCATTGACTTCCTCTTGTCATCCTTATGACAAATATAGTTAAACAAAACAAATAAACCCATTGGATGTATCTGAAAATGAGTCTTCATTTGTTCTAGTCCATAACCTCTTTACCAAGAGATAGGAGGCATGCTTTCATTGAATTTATTTGTCACTCCTTTGGTTAGAATTCTGAAATCTTTTAATTATTTTCTTTTACATTATAGTGATCATCATGCAAATTATTCTCCTGGTTCTGTTTCCTTCATTCTGCTTCAATTCATAAAGTCTTCCCAGACTCCTTTTAATTCATTATATTATTTCTTATCACTTAATAATATTCCAGTATATTCACATACAGTAAATTCATAATTTGTTCAGCTATTCCCTGATTAATGGGAACTCACTTCCTTTCCTGTTTTTTGCTCTGACAAAGAAGACTGTTACAAATATTTTTGGACACAGATTCTTTCACTCTCCCTGAACTTGTCTTCTTTTGTCTCAAAGCCTTATTGTGGATCAGAATGTCTTTTTCAGGTAGAGCTTTGGTAGTAATCTTAACATTGTTACATATTAGTATATCAGGTATTGACACAGAATCTAAAAATGTTTCCTTTCTTATTGATGCCCATACACTATTGTAGATATGCTGGCAAATCAATTCTATTTTATATCTATATGTTTTTCATAGCAATTCATGAAACAAATTTAATTTTCATATCACTTTAAAACATTTTTTTCGTGTAGTTCTTCCAAACTCAATTTTTAGATATGGACCATGCCAAAACTTAATACACATAGTGTTATTGTTCATCATATCGACTAACGCCATCCCTTTCCCTATTCCTCAACTTCCTCTACTCTTACTTATGTCAACTGTGTATCAATTTTCCAACAGCTACAGCAGCTCCTAGCAATATAGATGCTAGCTGGTGATGTTGATGCCTGTGGCTGCCTGGCTGAATTTCTCAATATATTTATTTAAGTTTTTTTTTTGTATAAGGCATCTAACAGATGAGTGTTTTAAACCCCCCAGAGAGAAGTTAATGAAAAAGTGTAGCGAACAGGATTTGCGAAAAGAAGATAAAAGTTGTAGTTTGGTTTAATAAGGGTGATTACTCCTCCAAAATATGACAAGATAAGTCCATTGTGAGAAAATGCAGTAGGAACAGCTCTGTGCAATCTGCCATGGTGGCATCTACACTATTAATATCCTTTCTCAGCCTGGTTAAAGAAGATGAATGTGACATGTTCAGATCATTTTCTAGCACTGCACAAAATGATGCTAAATTAAACCTAAGAATTAGAAGACTAAGTGACACAGAGCTCTTCTTAACTGGGAGGACTTTTCTTTCTTTTTAATCATTCCAGAATAGAAAGGTAAATTCATGTGAAGAACTGAACTGAAGGGTTAAAAATGATCCCCCTTCTTTTTTCAGAGACCATAGCTTCTGTTTACCCAATAAAGCCATTCCCACACAAAGACAATTTGGGACTATTCTAGTGAATACCCAGAGATTTGTTGGTTGGTGGAGTATTGATTTTTGTGTGAGGGATAGGTATTGATTGATTCATACCCGAATCACACATTAGCTCCATATCTGTGTTATGTAATCGGGGTGGGAGAGGACCAAAAGTATTGCCTTTTCTCACTCCCTAGACTGTTCCATGGATAGCCCTTAGTCCTAGACTATGATAGGTGCCATTAGTTTTTTCCCCCACCTATTCCAAACCCAGTCTTCCCCCACCCCAATACACATGGAAGAACAGCAAAGAAACTACTAGTTGTGTTTTTGTCTTCTTATAAGAGAAACTCTTTTTATGAATTAGGAGGCAGGCATAGTTAGTAGCCCATGGATACCTGCTCACCCTTCAAGTAAACCATGATAATAATAACCAACATTTATCTAGCTCTTAAAAATTTGCAGCATTATATGTACGTGAACTCACTTGTTCCAACACAACCTGTGAAGTAGGTGTTGTCAAGATTCTCATTTTATAGATGGGGAAACCATGGCTCTAAGAAGTCAAATGATTTATTTATCTGATTAAGATGGTAGTGAAGTGAATGGAGAGAAGATGTGATCAGTGTGAAAGATGTGGAGGAAGATGAAACTTGGCAACAGATTAAATTTAGGGCATGGGAAATTGGAGAGAATAAAGATTTGAGGATGTAGTTCTAAGAATGGAAAGCTAGGCAACCAAAGGGTTGGTGATTCCTTCAAAGAAGGAAAACATGGTAGAAATTAGGCAAGAAGACTGGATATCCAAACAGGTCTGATTTCATGGAAAAGGTATATTTCCAAGTTTGACTTGTTCTCTCTATTGACTAGATCAAGAACCTTAAGAGACCTCAGACACTGTCCACTTCACCACCTTTTCCAATTTCATAGATGAGGCAACTGAAGTCCAAGGAGGTTATACGGTTTGGCTAGTAGTCATCAAACACAGGATTTGAACCCAGGTACTTCAACCTCAGAGCCAAGGCTCTTTCCATTGTATCATGCTACCTCCTTTCTTTGATCTTCTGAAGGAGATTCAACCATGGATATCTTACAATTACTGTTATTTCTTATATGGAAAATATTCCTGTTTTTGTGGTGGCACTACCCACTTTCTTCCTTCCACTGAGAATCTCTGCTAACACTAAATCTATTTGTAACCTTAGCTCCACACAGACTTTTAATAATGACATCTATGTGTATACATAATCTATACAGGATATCCCCAAAATATTGGTATCGTTTTAAGCTTTACTACTTACTAGTGGCTTTTGTAGCTTTAATAGCTTAAAGATGAAACAAAACTTTTGGAGCAGTGTGTGTGTATGTGTGTGTGTTTACACACATATAAATCCAAGTTTAAGATTTACCTCTGGCATATACTAACTGTGAAATCTGGGCACATGGCCCCAGGTAACTCTCTAAAATGAAGAATCACAGACCTGCATAAGATGGTGACCTGCACTGAAATCACAGGTTCAGTCCTTATGCCTATATCATTAACAGTAAAACCATTAGAAATATTTGAGTGATAGATGTAAAATCAGACTGAATGAAAATAATAATTTAGCCAGTCGGCTCCCTTTGAAGGTCAGTACTCATTTTGATGAGGTTTTCTTATCTTTATATTGCTTTATTGACATATTGCTTTAGAGTCAAACCTGGAATATCCTTTTAGTGTGTGCCTACTTTTCTTCATTTAAAAATTATATTTCCCTCCTGCTCCCTTTTGAGCTGTACTCTACAATCCAATGTTTATGAGTTAACTCGGTAAGATACCTTTTATTTCTTCCTGGTTTTCAGTTTGTGTGGTCATATTTGCATAAAGGGCTACCCAGAATCTTTGAAAATCCTCCTTAAGAGCAGACAGGGTAAAGTGCTTAACTAAAGTCCAACTATATTGCGCTTGCTTTGTTCTTTCCATTCAGTAACTTATTAATCAACATTATTGTAAATCATAGTCTAGTACACTGGCTAACCAGGAGCCACTATACTGAGCCCACAGGAGTTGGCAACCTTTGCCAATCCCTGTCCTTACCTTCCTGAAAGGCAGAGATGACTCCTTTAGTATAACCATTGTTATTTTTGTTGTTGTTGTTCAGTCATTTTTCAGTTGTGTCTGACTCTTTATTACCCAAGTTGGGATTTTCTTGGCAAAGACACTGGACTGGTTTGCTTTTTCCTTCTCCAGTTCATTTCACAGATGAGGAAACAGAGCCAAATGGAGTAGCTTGCCCAGAGCCACACAGCTAGTAACTGTCTGAGGCCAGATTTGAACTCAAGAAAATGTGTCTTCCCGACCCCAGGCCCAGCACTCTATGCCCGATGTCACTGAGGCTTCACTTAGTATATGGTTAAATGTCATCATGGCTGAAAGGAAGAAGTCCATGTTGCATCACCAAGCGACTGTTTGCTACATTAGGTTTTCAGGCTCTAGGTTTTAATCAGGGATCAAGAAGTGACAATGTTGATACCTGTATCTTTGATATTAAATAAAAGCACCATTCCCCCACCCCCAACTTAGTGTCTAGTAGAACCCCAGAATTGTGGCCTGGAACTAATAATAATAACTCTTGTTTATATCATCCTTTGTGGTTTACAAAGCACTCTCCTCACAACCACACCAGGGAGTGGGTAATGCAAATATCATTATCCCCTTGACAGAGGACAAAACAGAAGATGAGAAAGTTCCAACACTGAGGTCTTGAACTCAGATCTCCTGATTTGAAATTTAGGGCTCTTTCCTCTGAACCAGAACTCTGTGAAAGACTAAGGAAGGGGAGAGCCTGCAGTTTTGAGGTAGGGAAGTAGAGAAGGATTTGGAAAGCTTTAAGATATTTCTTTGTAGCTATGGAAGATTAAGGGAGTTCAGTTTGTGTCCAGATAGCACAATGGGCTACTTGGAAGTATGAGATTATGATAAGAATTCTCTCTATCTATTAGGACTTCCAAAGAAGAATTTTGAGAATCTAAGGCTGTCCACCATAGCTTGGAGTTGCCTTTCCAGAAATAATGTTTTAGATCAAAGTTTGAAGTCCTCCTGACTATGAGGAGGCCCTATCAACATAAACTATGATTTAGGTATGATTCATAGGAGCAGGGTTGCTAAGCACCATATTTGCCAAGATCAATAATACAGAGGGTAAATGTTCTTGTGGTTTAATTTGCAATGACCTTGTAGTTCCAGTATTGTCATAAGGGGAAAAAAGCAAAGAAGGCATTGCATCGAGAGCATTTGTTTTTACTCTTTTTCCTTTGCTAGGGTGAGATCAGGAAAAGTGTCTGCGTAAATTCTGGTGCCCTCTGCAATTCTTTGTTCTTATAAAATTTTCTTTATGAATTAGGGTGATACTACAGTAGAAATGGTTTGGAGTATTTTATATCTGTGAGTGTTTATATAACTTTGAGCTCATCATCATCATTAACTACATTTAGGACTTCCCATAAAACTTGGATAATATTACTCACTGGAAAGTTGTCCAGGGTGTCTGGAATCCTGTGAGTCTCAGACAACAATAGCTTCAATATTGTGCTAAGTCTTAAGAGGCTTCCTAAGTCGAGAGCTACCAGGCTTCCTCCCTGCTGCAGAAAGCAAAACATAGTACTTATGGGCCATCTATCTATAAGTGATTTAGGAAAGATATTAATCTTTCCACCCTCAGTGAATGTCTCAGTCCATAGCATCTGCCCCTACTTTCTTTTTTTTTTTAAATTTTATTTTCTATTATTTATTTTTTTTGCAGGGTAATGAGGGTTAAGTGACTTCCCCAAGTTCACATAGCTAGGAAGTATCAAGTGTCTGAGGTCAGATTTGAACTCAGGTCCTCCTGAATCCAGGGCCAGTGCTTTTTCCACTGCGCCACCTAGCTGCCCCCTTGCCCCTACTTTCAAAGGAGCTGCTAATGATTTTCTTAATAATATGTTGTGATTTACAAATCTTTCCTTAGGTACCCCCCTTTGTAGAATCATCTTTACCAGAAAGTTTCTTTTAAGCCATCTATTTATCCTTGACTCAATCAATTAAGGGTCAATCTTATGTCAAATAAAATAGTTATGCTAGATTAATCTCCAGAAAGTTTTGGCAAAAATAATAATGAGTTAGTGCACTTGATGGTAGAGTACATATCTTTTTCTTTTGAGGAATTTAGCAGATTGGGCCCAGCGAAAAGACTTAGGATCATACTTAGTGGGGAAGAATATTGATTGTTGTGTAGGAGAAAACCACTATTGGCCCCTAGATACTTAAGATTCATTTTGACCAAGGGAAGGTACAGGGATATTTTTACCACCCTAATTCAGGACTTTATGTCTCTTTTAGTGTGGTTTGTTGGCTACCAGGTCATATTAAATCGTGAGTTTATACTGACAGTCTACTAAACTCCCAGGTGTTTTTCACATGAATTATTATATAGTCCTTTCCCTCTTCCCCAACCCATCTTATACTAATGACTTTACATTTATTCCTATCTAATTTCTTCTTATAAATATGCCCCAATATTAGACTATATTAACTAAAACTTTTAGCTTTGTGACACCTACAGATATCACACAATGCCATCTATACCTTTATACAAATCACTGATATTTAACATGGACCAAACACAGATTTCTGGAACATTTTACTAGAGATGTCCTTCTAAAATGACGTTTAGTCTGGCTCATGGATGAAGATAACCAGAGACAGAAAAAGAAATTATATACTCATTGGAGTATACTAGAGGCCATCTATATAAAAAGGGGAAATAAAGAGTTCAAGAAACAGATCATAAACCTGGATCTGAGACATGATGGGGGCACTTCCATAATTTGGACATCTATTGGAGTTCTTTCTGACAAAAACTAAACAGCTGATAATCTCTTCGCTCCTTTTAATTTTGTTCTTCACAATGTTAGGGAGGGGCAGCTAGGTGGTGCAGTGAATAGAGAATTGACCCTGGAGTCAGGAGGACCTGAGTTCAAATCCGGATTCAGACACTTAACACTTACTAGCTGTATGACCTTGAGCAAGTCACTTAACCCCAATTGCCTCACACACAAAAAAAGGTTAGGGAACCAACAAGGGGAAATTTTATTTATTTTATTTATTTTATTCTACATCACATTCTTACTAACAACAAGAAATGGGTTGCTCAAATAGAAGTAATGGGAATCTTGGAAGGAAGTTACTATTAAAATTTGTGATAGGGAGGAGAAAATTGGGCAGAGTCTGATATCAACCCTAGATTTTGAGAAAGCAGAATGAAAGAATGGATGAAAAACCATTTATTAAACACTTACTATGTTCTAAGCACTGGGCTTAGTGCTAGGGATACAAATATGAAAGTGAGATAGTCCCTGTTCTTAAAAGCTTACATTATAATTGTGTAAGTGAAAGATAAAGTCCCATGGACTAGAATTCTTCAGGGAAAGTTGATTCATGAGGAATAGGAAGCTCTCAAGAAAAAAAAATCTAAAGATTCAAGAAGAAATAACCCTAGTGAGGTGGGAAAGAAGTTTGTTGTCTAGATAGACCAATGTGGAAAATTCATCTATCAAAATTAATTTTATTTTATTATTTTAGAAATTCTTTTTTTTTTTTGTGGTTTTTTTTTTAAGTGAGGCAATTGAGGTTAAGTGACTTGCCCAGGGTCACACAGCTAGTAAGTATTAAGTGTCTGAGGCCGGATTTGAACTCAGGTCCTCCTGACTCCAGGGCCGGTTCTCTATCCACTGCGCCACCTAGCTGCCCCTATTTTAGAAATTCTTAGTGAACAAAAATCTATTTTCTCTCCTGCCCCCATTGGACAAAAGGAAAAAAGGGGGAAATCCATTTTAATAACATAGTTAGGCAAAACACAGGTCCATACACACACATCATCCTATGCCTTGAGCCCATTAGCTCTCTCATGAAAGGGGTTGTATGCTTGTTCATCATACCATTGGGTCATGGTTGGTCATTGATCAGAGCTCTTAAGTCTTTCAAAATTGTTCATCTTTTAAATGTTATTATAGAATTGTTTTTGTGTAATTGTTATTGTATAAGTTATTTTGATTTAATTCACTTCATTCTGCATCAGTTCATAAAAGTCTTCTCAAGTTTCTCTGAAACTTCCATGATTTTTATGCCACAATAGCATTCCATTGCATTCATATCTGTTCATTCGTTTAGCTGACCTCCAATTGATGAGTACCTCCTTCTTTTCCAGTTCTTTGCCACCATCAAAAGTTACAATATATATCAAATGAAATTTGAAAAAAAAAGACATACAGAACATGAAAGCACAGGCAAGAAATTAGAGAATGGATATAAAATTGTGATTGGATAGAGGGTTGGCCTTGAAGTCAGGAAGAACTAAATACAATCCCTGATTATGACACTGCTTTATGATTCTGGGCAAGTAACCTCTTAGTGTCTTGTGAAACTCTATTAAGACTATAAATTACACAACACTTTGTCCATCTATATTGATAGCTTCCTCACCAAGAGTTCTCTCCACCAATAAAATCAGAGTTCTAGACCAAAATAAAAGAGAGTGAAAGGGGATGGGGTAGAGATTATTTTTATACTCTACTGGCTATTCCACTCTCATACAAAAAGGATGGGTCTAATCTCTTGAATTGAAAAGGAGTAAAATGACTTCTGACCCAGGGACACCAAAACAGATGGGGGAAGGTGGAGAGGGACTGGAGTGGGTACACTGTTCTCTGAGAAGAGCAAAAGTTCTATATTCCTTTTCATTGCATTTCCATCTACTACTTTTGGTTTAATTTGTCATTTAAAATCATAAAAATCACAAAATAAAATCTTTTTTTGCTTAATATTACATTTTTTTCAGTCAGCAAAAGTCTGACTTCTTTCACTCCAACTCTTCTTCCCTGCTTCTTGCCTTCCCCACTGTTACTGAGAAAACAAGAAAAATAAATCCATTACAAAGATGTATAATTAAGCAAAGCAAATTCCTGCATTAGCTTTATATATAAAAAATGTTCCAATCTATATAATCTGAATCCATCACCTCTCTATCCAAGGATGGGAAGCATATTTCATCATGAATCCTTTGGAATCATAACTGATAATGACATTGATTAGAGTTCTTAAATCTCTCCAAGTTGCTTATTTTCACATCGTTGTTGTTGTGTATAATTTTCTCCTGGTTACACTCCACTCTATATCAAACAGATAAAAATAACAATAATTTAATAAAGCTCTTACTAGGTGCTAGGAACTGTTCTGGGAATACAAAGAGGCAAAAGACAGCCCCTGCTCTCAAGGAATCTTACATGTAAACAACTATGCACAAACAAGCCATATGCAGGATAAATTGAAACTCATTAACAGAGGGAAAGCATTTGAATTAAGGGGGATGAGGAAAGACTTCCTTTAGCAAGTGGGATTTTAGTTGGGACTCAAAGAAAGTCAGATAAGCCAGGAGGCAGAAATGGTGAGGAAGAGAATTCCAGGCATGGGAGAACACTAGAGAAAATGCCCAGAGTCGGGAGGTATTGTCTTGTTCAAAGTACAGGAACAAAGTCAGTGACACTGGATCACAGAGTATGGAAAAGAAGCATGTCATAAGACAGGAAAGGAGTGGGGGGGGGGAGGTTTTGAAGGGCTGTGAATCATAGAGGATTTTATATTTAATCCTGGAAGTGATAAGAAGCCACTGGAATTTATTGTATGGGGGAATAACATTGTCACACCTGTGCTTTAGGAAGATCATTTTGACAGTATCAGTTCATGCAAGTCTTCCTAGATTTCTCTGAAATCATATCCTTCATCAGTTCTTACAGCCCAAGAGTATTTCATGACATTAACACTTCATAATTTGTTCAACCATTCCCCATTTGATGGAAACTCCTCCATTTCTAACTCTATGCTACCACAAAAAGAACTGCTATAAATATATTTGTATATGTGGGTTATTTTCCTTTTTCTTGATCTCATTGAGCATAGTAGTATAGTATCAAGCGGTGGGCCAAAATATATGCATTTGGAGAAATAAGTTCCAAATTACTTTCTGGAATGATTGCACTAGTATACAACTGTCCCAATACTGCATTAACATACCTGTTTTCCCACAACTCCTCTAGTATTTGTTATTTTTCTTTTCTTCAGAGTATTGTTGTTATTGTTTACCAATCTTATGGGTATGAGGTTGAACCCAAGTTGTTTTAATTTGAATTTTTCTAATCACATGTGCTTTTGATTTAAAAAAAAACATGGCAAATACTATCTTGGATTTCTTCCTCTAAAAATTGCCTCCACATCTTTTGATGACTTTTTTTTTGTGGGGCAATGGGGGTTAAGTGACTTGCCCAGGGTCACACAACTAGTATGTGTCAAGTGTCTGAGGCCGGATTTGAACTCAGGTCCTCTGAATCCAGGGCCAGTGCTTTATCCACTGTGCTACCTAGCTGTCCCCTTTTGGTGACTTATTAACTGGGGAATGTCTCTTATTCTTACATATTTGAATCAATTCCTGGTATAACAGAAAGGAGATCATTATTAAAAAACCTTACTACAAAGAGTTCTCTTCCCCCCCCCCCACTTTAATTGCTTCTCTTTTAATTTTAGCTGTATTGGCTTTGTTTGTGTAAAACCTTTTTAATTTTGTATAGTCAAAGTTTTCAAAATTATATGGAGATAAATTATTATATAGTCAAATTATATATTTTATTTTATATGATCATCTCTACCTCTTGTTCGGTCACATTCTTTTTATTTATCCATAGTTCTTACAGGCAATTTCTTTTTTATAATAAGCATTTTTATTTAAAGTTTTGAGTTCCAAATTCTATCCCTCCTTCCCTCCCTCCTTTCCCACTCCCTGAGGCAGTAAGCAATTAGATATAGGTTATGCATGTGCAAATATATAAAATATTACTATATTAATCATTTTGTATAAGGAAACTTGAATAAAAGAAAAAAATGAAAGAAAGAAAGTGAAAAATAGCATGCTTCAGTCTGTGTTCAGTTAATATCAGTTCTTTCTTTGGAGGTGGATAGTATGCCTCATCATTAGTCCTTTGGGATTATCTTGGATCATTGTGTTGCCAAGAATAGATAAGTCGTTCACAATTCTTCATCAAACAACATTGCTGTCACTGTACACAATGTTTTCCTGGTTCTGCTCACTTCACTTATGCATCAATTCATATAGGTCTTTCCAGGCCTTTCTGAAAACATCCTGCTTGTCATTTCTTATAGCATGATAATATTCCATCATAATCATATGCCACAGCTTGTTTAGTGTATCCCTTTGATTTCCAGTTCTTAGCCATCATGAAAAAAGAGCTGCTATAAATATTTTTGTATAAATATATCTTTTTCTCTTTTTGGGTATGATATAAACCTTTGGATATAAACCTACGAGTGTTATTCTTTTTTTTTTTTTTTCCTTTTTTTTGCGGGGCAATGGGGGTTAAGTGACTTGCCTGGGGTCACACAGCTAGTAAGTGTCAAGTGTCTGAGGCCGGATTTGAACTCAGGTATTCCTGAATCCAGGGCTGGTGCTTTATCCACTGCGCCACCTAGCCGCCCCCCGCCACCTAGCCGCCCCCACCTACAAGTGTTATTGCTGGATGAAAGGGTATGTGCAGTTTTATAGCCCTTTAGGCATAGTTCCAAATTGCTTTCCAGAATGGTTGGATCAGTTCACAACCCCACTAACAGTGTATTAACACGCCAGTTTTCCTACAACCCCTCCAACATTCAATATTTTCCTTTTTTGTTATATTTGTTACTCTGATAGTTACAGGCAATTTCTTACGTTCTTCTTTAATTGATGCTGTTGCTCTTTATGTCTAAGTCTTGTACCCATTTGGAGATTCTCTTGGGATCCATTATGAGATACTGTCCTATAACTAGTTTGTGCTAGACAGTTTTCTAGTTTTCCCAACAATTTTTGTTGAATAAGTTTTTATTGAATATGATTTCCTACTCCAGTGACTGGGGTCTTTAGATTTAATAAACTCTAGGCTAGTACTTGATGATTTGGTTTTTATAGACTGCAACTCAGTTCCCAGTGAGAACTGGAGAGAAATTTCAGCTTCTACTTTACAAGCTTTACATTTGATTTGACAGTCATTGGGATAAAAGAGAGGCTGCCAGTTTTTAAGTGGCATGTCAGTTTTGAGCTAATAATACCTCACTTCATCAATAACAGGAAACTGCCCTTAGGCCACTTACATGACCCTTTTTTTCTGAGATGTATTGTTTTGTCAGAAGCAGACCATGGGAGGATGTGCATCATTATCTCTCCTCCCTCCAAAGAGCTCAAAGTGTCAATTGGTAATTACAATATTGCCAAGAATAGTTAAGCAGGAAGGCTTTCAACTTGGGGACTGGGAGGAGAATTAAGAACAAACGAATATATAGAGAAGGCATGGCAAGAATAGTAAATGGATATTAGTCCTGCTTATTGGAACATTGTGACACCAGCTTCAATAACCTTTCTTGCAGAAGCAATTAATATTGTTACTGTATCACTAAAAAGGAATGGAATCTCGGGGACTATAAATTTAACTGATTGCAAAGTGTGTTGAATAGGATGCTCGGAAAAAGAATGGATAAGACCAGTAGATAAAGGACTAAGAGAACTTTGTTCCTGAAAGACTGAGGTAACTCTTAAAATGAAGAATCTAAAGGGGCATTCCTAAGAGAACTTAGTTTAGCTTCTATCTTGTGAAAAAACATATTGAAGAGAATTTTTTAATATCTTTACCTAACATAAGGAAAAAACAGAATGATGACACTATTTCCAATTCTGGAAAAGTCAGTAATAACAGTTATAGAGGGATCTTTCTTATAGCTGATACACTGTAAATAAAGATTATTTATCATATTTTATCTTTTATAATTATTTATCATTGCTTTTGTTTAGTTAATTATGCAGTTAATAACTTTGAGTCATTTAAATTTAGGCAATTGGGGGATTTATATGTCTGTATACATAATTGTGAGTTTATGTATGCATATAAACATATATAAAGTGACAAGTCAGAATTAATAAGAACATACTCCTATTATTTAATAAATAGTAATTAATAAACTTGGATGAGCCCTCAGAGCTAATTGATTAATTAGGCAGATTACAATTTTGGAAATTAATGAGAATATCAGATCATACTTCATTGCCTCAGAATGCAGTATGAAAGAATAAATATGTGACAAGTCAAGTAGCAGGTTGAATGATGGGGTTTTGACCTGATAGTAGATGAATATATTCATAAAGCAATCACATATATTATAAATTTGGGTTTTTAATCCTCAAACTGATTATGATAAAATACACAAAGGGAAACAATATCAAATGATGGTAAGTTGGTGCCACATGCTGGAAGTCTTTTAATTAGGAGTCAATATTTTTTTTAGACAGTTGGGAGGCACTAGGTTTTAAAAAAATATAATTTGGTAGTGATGATATCAGAGAGATGTATTTCCAAGATTATTGGGATAGTGTTATGACATAGATTGGAGAAGGGGATAGATTAGAAGCAGGAAAACCAGTACAGAAGCTATCATAATTATCCATATGAAAGGTAATGGGGGTTTACACTAGGCAATTACTGGTGAAGAGCAATAGAAACATATGAGCCGTTGCCAAGGTAAAAAGTGACAATATTTGGTCACCAATTAGATGCTGTGGATGATCAAGATGGAAGAGTAAATTTATATACCTTTCATTGTATTACCCCTGCCACATTAATATTAAATTAAGTCACCATGAGCATATTGTTTACATGCTTTTACTGTAATAGCTTTGTAATCAATAGTTAAAAGCATGAATTAGATATGAAATCAACATATACTTATCCTGTCATAAAAGCTTTTATATTAAACTAATGAATGGGATCAGAGCCTATCTACACAATAATGCCACATTTTAACATCTATAAGTTGCTATGTATAGGTACGGGTGACAATAAAGACCTCTTCGGCTTTGGCAGTGCCTTTTGGGAAAGACACCTTGCTCAGTTCTGGAAAAGGATGCTTTCTACTAATTATGGTTCTTGGGTAAAGCACTGAAGATGCTTGTTTCTCCTTGACTGTACCTCTATGGAAGACCTACCTGAATGACATGTATTAGCTTTCCCTGGACCATGTTTAACAAAAGGCTAGTAAGTAATGAAGCTGGCAACCAACTCTTTGCATTTATAATTTATGGTCTTGGATTGTGCTTAGATGTCCAGACTTTCCTTATATTTGAAGAATCAAAACTATTACGGGAGACTATATGGGAGCTGGCAAGAGTTTGCTCCCCTCAGTTCTTCAATTAAGGACAAACTCAAATCTAAACTGCTCCGAACTGAAAGTTACCCCAAAGGTCCTCCAGTCCAACCTGAAATTTAACAGGATTATCTTTTATACTATTCCCGAAGTAGTCAACCAATCTCTATTGAAAAACTTTAGTGAGAGGGAACATATTCTTGTTCTTTCCTCAATGAGTTTAGTGACTAGTTCACCATCTTTTCACTCCAATTCTGGACTCACATTAGGGGCTTCAACTCTTTTATAAATAGGTATATACATGTATGTGTATAATATATTATATATTATATGTATATGTAAATATATACACATATTTTGCCTACTTATTTACATGTTTCTTCCATCATTAGAATATGAGCTCATTGAGAGCAGGGCCTATTTCCACTTTTCTTTGTATCTCTAGGATTTAATATAGTGCATTGCATGTAGTAAGTGCTTAATAAAGGCTTTTTGACTACCTCCCAAAGTGATCCCTAGGTTTTTTTTTGTTTTTTGTTTTTTTAGTGAGGCAATTGGGGCTAAGTGACTTGCCCAGGGTCACATAGCTAGTAAGTGTTAAAGTGTCTGAGGCCGGATTTGAACTCAGGTACTCCTGACTCCAGGGCCGGTGCTCTATCCACTACACCACCTAGCTGCCCCGATCCCTAGTTTTTGACAGCCCTAATTATTGTAAAGTTTTTCCTTCTACCAAGCCTAAATCTGCTCCTCTGTAACTTCTGCACATTATTCCTAGTTCTGCCCTATGGGCCACCCAGGATGAATATAATCTATTTCCAAATCTCTTTTCAAAAGTCATACTGAATATGCCTTTTGAATATTTAAAGGCAGCAATCCTCCTGATTGGCACCCTTTCTAGCCTCCTGCATGTCTTCTCTAGTCTAAATATCTTTTGGCCCCTATTCTTTCATTCTATTTTCAAATAGCATTGTCTTTGTTTTTTTTATCTTCTTTTCATTTTCCAAGATTCAACCATCATTTTGCTCCTCCAGGAAACTCATTATCATGGAGATTGCTTTAGCTTTGGTTCTCATACCTCAAGACCTTTAGTTGCTTCTCTCTCTCTAATTAAAGGGCTGGAGGTAGAACAAAAATCTCCTCCCAAAGTCTCCCTTTATAAAGGGTTATCTAGTCAGCTCTTCATTTCCCACCACCTGCTCTGCATGTTTCCACCTCCACTGCTTAGAGGCAAGGCATGACAAGTTAGAACTGCTGAAAGTAAACAGAGTGTCAATCTTTAGAATCATGTTAAGAAAGGGAAAAAACCCTTGAAAAGAATTTGCATAATTGACATATAAGATAATCTGCCATCCCACCACTTTTGAGGGCTTAAATCCATCCTGCAATTTTCAACGACCCCCCTAAACATTAGAAATGTTTATTCTTGCTCTTTCAACATGTTCTTCAACCTACTATGTGTATATGGTGGGGGTAGAGGTGGAGTGATTTAGGGAGAAAAGGCTATTTTCTTGACAAAGTTATTGGAATCTGTCCAATCAGCATTAACCAAGACTGGTTCACTCCATCCTATATGAATGGCTGAGTAGTTTGAACTTGGTTGTTTTGATACTGAGGAAAGAGAGGGACATTCCTGCCCAGTCTTTCCCTTTCATCACTTCTTACTTCAACTACAGCTTCATCATCTTGGACAAATTCAGTATATTTTGACAGTGATGAATTAGTGATGAATCATGGTTCAGGAGAACCTTTTGACCAAAGTTAGATCTCATTAGACCTTAACACTGTAGGAATCTCAGACATCTGAATTTTCCATGAATATGCTTTATTTTAGTCTTGGTGTTGCTCACTCTGTCTGTTTCTAATTTGGGGAAACATACCTTGTTTCCCATTGATCCCATCTCTTTTTAGTAACCATGAATATATTTGTTGAAATTGATGCTTATCCCCTGTGGTTTGTGTGTGATATGGTGAACATCATGTTGAGTTGAAGCAGTGTCCTTCTCACAGCTTCACCCAATTACTTAACAATTTTAATTTTAAGTGAATTTCTGAGAAATGATCTTTCCAGATAAGGAGATAGAAATAATTTTCTGATCATAATTCAGATGGAAGTTACACTTAAAAAGACTGCAGGAGTAGTTGTAAAGGAAGATCAAGAGAAAAGACTTCATCTTAGTCTGAGAGCTTCTACTGACTGTTTATTGGCTCTTTGGGTTTAGCTGCCATGTTGCTGTTGTTGTTCAGTGGTGAATGATTTTTTGTGACCCTGTTTGGGGTTTTCTTGGCAAAGATACTGGAGCGGTTTGCCAGTTCATTTTACAGAGGAGGAAACTGAGGCAAACAGTTAAATGATTTTCCTAAGGTCACATAGCTCATAAGTACCTAAGGCCAGATTTGAGTTCAGGAAGGTGAATTTTCCTGATTCCAGGCCCAGCAATCTATTTGCTGTGCCATCCGGTTGCCCCTACTTAAAGTAATGAATCAAAAGAGTTGTATCCTTTTCTTAGAGACTCGTTAGTTGCTGTACCCCAATCAATTATAGCGGAGCAACAGATAACCTGAAGAGGTTGAATAATAGCAGGTGGTAGCAGCATGTGTCGCCCAGCTGCCCTTAAGGGTATTACATTATAATGGGGGAGACAACACGTGTATATATATATATAACTAGTTATATACAAGACTTACAAGAGGTAGCTAGAAGGTAATTTGAGAGGGGAAGACACCAACACATTGTGGTGGGGGGTGGTTTCAGGGCAGGGAAAAAAAGACTTCTTGTAGAAAATAGTATCAGAGCTGAATTTTGAAGGAATCTTCTGTGTGAATGGGGGAAATATTTCTTGTCACTTATCTAGCCATGCTGGTCAATTCTGTGCCCTGGGCTTTGAACTCTATGTCTTCTGGCTCAATCTCAAAAGAAACCCATAGCTAGGGGTTCACAAGCAATGGTTTTGAGTAGACACTGACCTATACCCATAATGTGTCTCAAACCCAGGGTAACATTCAGGAAGCCTGTGTGTGTTGGGACCTTGGGCATGGCTCATGTGTATTTTTGTAACTGTACATAGTTATGGAAAAATCTGTATCCTCAGATTTACTGGAAAATTATGAGAAACTTGTAATTAAACTTGAGTCATGTAGTCTGTTTTCAGTTGGCAAAGTATAATGTTCAGGTTTAAAAGAGGAATAAAAAAGCAGGTTTTGAGGGTTTGGAAGATATATAATTGCTTTTGCAAAGCTGCCTTTTCAGGAGTAAGTCAGCTGTGAATATATGAATTGTTTCCCTAAAATGCACAGAGTTTAATGATCAAGCAGAATACATAATGTTTAAGAAAAGTTTGTATCTGTTGGAGGCAATATTACCAGGATTGCCCCTAAAAATGAGGAATTCTTAAGAAATGTTTCTAGTCCACCCCATCTTCATTTTATCTCCATCCGAAAATGTAGAGTAATTAGAATTGAATCATCTAAGTTATATTTCCTCCTCATGAATATGAATTTTCCTACTGATAGGAAAATTATTCCTTTAATTACTTCAATACTTCACCTCCTACACAAATCACAGCCCCTCTGCAACAAGTTCTGTGGGTGGGGCGGGGAGGGAAATTCATCCCATAGGATTACAGATTTACCACTGAATCTGGATTCACCTCTGGAGATCATCTGGTCTAAACCCATCATTTTACAGATAAGGAAACTGGGGTCCTGAGAAGTTAAGTTAGGTAAATTTTCCAAGATCCCATAAGTAGTAATTAGTACAGGTGGTATTCATACATGGATATTCTGACTCTAAATGTAGTCTTATTTTGGATACACTAAGCTTTTGCCTCATGATAAATGCTCTCTACTTGGTTAGGCTGGTTTTGAAGGTGGTGATGAAAGCTTTTCTGGCTAACACCTTCCAAAGGCTGTACTCCATTCTCATAAGCTTTCAAGAACCCAGGGTCACCTCTATTACAATCTGAGGCATCCAGAGATGGCATTAGTAGAGGGCTCCTTAAATTTTTTTTTTTTTTTGGTGAGGCAATTGGGGTTTAAGTGACTTGCCCAGGGTCACACAGCTAGTAAGTGTTGAGTGTCTGAGGTTGAATTTGAACTCAGGTACTCCTGACTCCAGGGCCGGTGCTCTATCCACTGCGCCATCTAGCTGCCCTGGGCTCCTTTAAATTTAAGTGTCCATTCCCTAGGGGGTTTTGTGGTGTTTCGTTTTTCACTGCTTACTGTCACCAAAGCATGACTTAGTATTCTGAACAGCAATTATGTGCCATCTCTGTATTGGCATCCAGCATACATGCTCACCTCACTCTCCTAATAATCTAAATATCTTCTCCCTTCCCATTTCTGGCATGGTTGCAGATTGAGTATTTTCAGTTCCATTCTAATACTTTCACTGAACTTCAAATGAAAAAAGCGTATTTTCTCAGATAGCATCTAATTAGGGCCTCCTGTCACAACAGAACATTGCTTTGTGGAATCAAATTACATGCTTGTTCTGTACTTCAAGTAGAGCTTTATGAGGAGGAATTGATTGAATGGTGCAACCCATTCTTCAAGCTCGATTAATAGTGGTGAGCTATTACACTGGTTGTTTCCATAACTGATCCTGATCAATTCCAGGTTTTAACGTTCGCCTATAACACCCAGTAATCTGGAAGAGAATGACAGCTTAATAAGAAAAATACGCTTGGCAAACAGGGTCACCACTTCCCGGGGAGCACCTGCCCTTTATTTCTAGCCAATATTTATCTTACTAATAGTTGCTCCTGGCAGTAGGAACAACAGTAAATCTCTGCATGAGCCGCTCTTCCAAGCCATCCTTCTTTATGTGGATGTGCAGAGACACTTTTTCAGCAAGTGTTCAGAAGTTCCAAAGGCAAGCACATTGAACGGGTTTTTATTTTTAAGGTCCGGAGAGCTGATCTGTATGGAAAGGTTGCTTTGTCTTGTTCTTCAAAGACTTCACTCTGAAATAGGCCTTGAGGGCAAAGGAGATTGGGGTTGGTGAAATGTATTCAAAATGCCTTTTCTTTCTTAACAGGGGAGTTTTCAAAGCAAAGAGACTGGGAATGGGTGAGAGAAGGAGAAAGGAAGAACATAGAAGATGCAAATAAATGTATGTAAGAGAAGATCATGGTTTTTAATCAGGATTTTTTTTTCTTGGTCTTTGAATATAGTTACACTCGAATTTCTTGATAAATAAGTTCACACTTTTTTAAAAAAAGGAAAATCCTAGACAGCATTGGCTATGAAGACCTTCTCTGGTTGATGTGTTACCCCCATTATATCCTGATGCAAAACTTCCTCTATCATAGGAGAAAGTACTGAGGACAATCAGTCTTTCAAAAATTCCTTTTCCTGCATGTCTCTATTACCATGAATATAGGGCTAGTTCCCAACTTTTCTTCAACTGTAGAGGTCTTAAAAACAAAGATCAGAACAGGTCTCTTTGTTTTCTGCCCCAAAACTGAGCAGGGGAACTAGGAAAGGGAGGAATGGGATTTGGACAACCATTAGTCCTAGAATGAACTACTAATGTGCCCAAGGCATTGGGTTTCTTCAATACAACATCACTCCTATAAATTTACTATGGCATTTGAGGTCTAAAAGGGGCCTTGGTAGTCATCTTATCCAACAGATATCTCAGGCATCCCCACTATAACATTTCTGACAAGTGGTCATTCAGTTTTTCTTGAAGACCTCCACCTCTTGTGGCATGAGATTTCATTTTTGGGTAGCTCTGTTAGTAAGTTTTTCCTGATATTAATTTTAAATTTGACTTTTTAAAAAAAAATTCCATCCATTGTTTCCAGTTCCTTCCTCTGGGGCCAATCCCTTCTCCATATTGCATTTGAAGTTTGTGGATATCACATGTCCCTTAAGTCTTTTCTTTTCCCATCTAAGCATCTCATTTTGTTTTATTAGATTTCCATACAACCTAGACTCAATGTCCTTCACCTTCCTAATTGTTTTCCTATGGACTTGCTCTAATTTATCTGTGTCCTTCCTAAACTGTGGTTCCCAGAACTGATGAGTATAATTGTCATATTCTCTCCTAAGAGTGGTTAAGAGCTAAAAAGTACAATTTATGGTGATGACAACCTGGAAAACCTACGACCATCAGTGGGGATGCTTTGAATCGACTTTGTTTTATTAAAAGGGCAAAAAATGCTTTGATGCTTCAGTGTACTGTCTAGCTCTTATTTGTCTAACCTTGTGTGATCTGACATCAAGATACAGTCTGCTGGGATTTTTTTAGTTGTTATTTTAAGCTATTTTACTTGTAGAGATATACTAAAGAATCAACAAGCATTTATTAATTACCTAATAATGACTAGTATTCATATAATGCTTTGAGGTTTGTAAAGAGTTTGTACAGTACTTTTCAGATATGATGTTATTTGTGTAACGATTGGAATAACGCCACCTGCTGGATACTTACTGTAGAAGAGTTCTGCCCATGAAGCAAAGGTCTTTGAGGGCAAGACCAGGAGTCTTTTCTTTGGCACCAGGAAGTGACGCGGACTAGTGGGAGGAGGAAGGAAGAGACTGGCGCTCACTCTCGCGCTTTTTCCTCTGGACTCTGGTGGAGAAGGGAGCTAGAAATGTGCTCTCCCTTTAATAGATAGGAATCTAGGCCTTTCTCTCTCTTTACCAAATTCTTATTCTCCTTAATAAATGCTTAAAAGTCTAACTCTTGCTAAAGCTTATAATTTATTGGCGACCACTCATTAGATATTTTAGACAGACAAGCTAGAATTTTAGCCCTTAACAGATGGCTGACCACGAAGAGGAAAGCTAAACCCCAGTCTTCTTCTGATCTTCTGGTTGGGTAAGAAATTTCCCCTCCCTCTCCCTTTAACTGCTAAGTACTGGTGTACTGGCTGTGTTTTCCTTTAAATTTTTTTGAATGGACCTTTTAAACTCCCTAATTACCCTATTTTTGATTTTAGTCTGTTTAACCAGACAAATGGGAGATAAGATCATGTTAATGCTTTGTTTTTGTGGATTTTCTATTTTTATTTTTATTTTTGTTAAAAGAGCCAGCAACTTACTCACACAAGGAAATATCTCTCCCTCTCCCAACCATGCTTTTTCAGAGAAACCTGAAGAGATTCCTGCAGCTTTTCCCAGTTCTAACACTAATTATTGCTCTAATTTTGCATGCCTGGAGGCAATGACCCACCCTCTGGAAGCTTTTAATCCCCTAGCACCTGGAGGCAAAGTGGGGGAAGAGGAATCCAGGCCTGAGTTCAAAATCAAGTCTGATTCAAATTGCTCTGGTCCCTCCCCTCCTCTCCAGACCCCACCCTCTACTCCTCCCATGGCCAAGCCCATTGCTTCCCCTGCCTGGGAAGTCCAGAGAACTGATGCGCATGCTCAACTTTCTCTAACTACATTTGCAGCTTCAGGGTCAGCCCTTCTCCAGCCTGGCTGTGCTTCTGAGACATCCTTAGAAAACCCTTTAAATTCCAGATATACTCGTTTTGTTCATAATTTTGCTAACCTGCTTTTGTCTTTAATTAGTAATCTTATAAACCATTCGTATGGTGAAAAGACTGACAGACAATATGGAGGGGTTAAAGAAGGAAAACTTAAGCTGAATAAGAATGACAATCATCACCATAGTTCAAGACTCCACTTCTTTTGCCATGGAAGGGTATATATTTTACAGAAATGTAGAAGTAAGCAACAAGGTATTGATATGAGTATTGGGGATTTTAGATATCGGAATCAAAAGTGTTCTGAATTCACTCAGAGTAATAGTATCAGTTCAGAGGTTACATAGGATTTCTATGCTATTATATATACATTTTGAAATTAATGGTATGGGTTTATTTTCATAGAGATTTTCATGCTTTTGAGATTGTGTCTTATACTTAGTTTCTAAAACAAGGAGAATATTTGTAAAAGCTTTTTATAGTCATGTGATCAAGTTTATATTACATTGCAAGATGGTTTTGATTTCATAATACAGTGTTAATTCTAGGAGTATTGTGCTCCCATATTCTGAGTTGTTTGTTTCTGTTATTTTTTCTCAACTGATTATTTGATCAAATTCTTTAAAGCATTTCCTTGGCAAATTGGTTGCCATGGCAAGTGTAAAGTGATTCTAGAAGTATTATTTTTGATAAGCATATTAAAAAAAAAAGAGGGGAACATTTGTAAAAGTTTTCTTTTTTTAAAAAAAAAAAGTTTTCTTTGAGATTGTGTTGTGCCTTAACTTGTATTTAAATATGTTCTGATTTTTCACAAAAGTAATTGTATACTAAATAAAAAAGGGGGTATTATTTGAAATTGTTGCATAATTATATATTATATTCTGAGTCAAGATGTATTCACATTTTTTGCAATCATTATCCTCAATTTTTAAATCCATATGAGATTTTAAATTATGGGAATTTATCATTTAAGACATTAATTGCCGTTATTCTGAGTTATCAGATGCCAGTTGGCCAAGATGCCATCCAATCACAAGAGGAATACATGCAAGAGCAGACACTGAACTGTCACATGAGGGGAGACATGCATGAAGTCAAGGTATGGCCGAGGGAACGGCTTTTGACAAATGTTGAGGTTGGATTCTCTTGGTTTAATATTTTATTCTCTTTTTCCCCACAATATTGTACAGATGGCTGGAAGTATTCATCCCACCCATCTCACTTCTCCACCTGGCTTCTATGCTCCCTCCTATATGCCTGATGCCATGGACATCTCAATCCCATGCATCTGATTAAGTCTGACTCAGTTTCCTCCAATATGTTCAGTGGCATGGACATATATTCCATCCACCTATTTTAAGCCTGGAATACTGTATGGGCAGTACATATTGCTCAAGTGTGGGAATGCTCATATCCCATCATTTCTCTGTTCTTTTATGGTAACCCCCATAATTATCTCAGGTGTCATGATAAATACAGTGTTGAATTTGGCCTTGACACCTGTTACCAATTATATTAGATTTTCTAATTTCTCATAATGGCATGAGGATAATTAGGCAGATGATGCAAAAAGTGATGAAACAAAGATAAAAATTATTTTTAAAAATTAATATCACAGCAATTGTCTTCTCAATTACCCTCCATAAGGGGGGGACTATAGTAATATTATAATTTTAAAGAATGTTTCAATTTTGTTTTATTATATGTTTCATGTGTAACAACTAAGATTCTGAATTCCCTTAGACATGTTTTTGAGAACTTTCATTGTTTGATTTGATTGTTGACAAAGCTATTTTAAAGTTGTGTTAAGCTCAATTTTGTAGGAAATTTTCCTGGCTGACTACCAGCATCCACACATCAACCCCTGAAAAGACTTCCATTCCACGACTACACCTAGAGGACATCTGAGAAAAGACTTTCAGAGACTTTAAATGAAAAGTTTTGTTTTTGTTGTTTTTTCCTTTTTCTCTTTCTGTTATAATATACACCATCTGTAATATGTATTCTCTGCAGAGGCCCTCCCTTTGCAAGACCAATGTCAAAGCGTCAGTTCATGAGGACAAAAAATCGCCCCTCTGGACAAAAACTTTCCTCTCTTCCTTTTCTATATTGATATTATCATATTATTAGTTAGCAATAGTTATTATATTGTTTTTACTGTTCCGTCAAGGAAACATTTTGTTTCTTGAGGAACAACAGGGGGGACTGTAACGATTGGAATAACGCCACCTGCTGGATACTTACTGTAGAAGAGTTCTGCCCATGAAGCGAAGGTCTTTGAGGGCAAGACCAGGAGTCTTTTCTTTGGCATCAGGAAGTGACGCGGACTAGTGGGAGGAGGAAGGAAGAGACTGGCGCTCACTCTCGCGCTTTTTCCTCTGGACTCTGGTGGAGAAGGGAGCTAGAAATGTGCTCTCCCTTTAATAGATAGGAATCTAGGCCTTTCTCTCTCTTTACCAAATTCTTATTCTCCTTAATAAATGCTTAAAAGTCTAACTCTTGCTAAAGCTTATAATTTATTGGCGACCACTCATTAGATATTTTAGACAGACAAGCTAGAATTTTAGCCCTTAACATTTGATCCTCACAACAGCCATGAGAGATAAGTACTTTTATTTTCCCCATTTTACAAATGAGGAGTGAGGCAAACAGAGGTTACATACCCAGGATCAAATGAATAGTAAATGTCTGAGGCTGGATTTGAATTCAGGTCTTCCTGACTCTAGGCCCAGAGCTTTGTCCATTGGACCACCTAGCTGGCTCAATAAGCAATTTCTTTACCTCTTATTCATTACCTCTGCTTTTAGAGTTTTGAGAGATTGTGAAGATCAGAGAAAATATCAAATCCTCACAATTATCTCTTCTACATTGCAACTTTCCCCACTGAGGTTTCAATATGTCATAGGTCAGCGTAAGAAATTGAATGGGAATTTGGGGGGAGTTTTGTGGAAGTTGCAGATGATAGAGAAAAAGTTTAGAAACTCAGAAATGCATAAAATATATGTATAATATTGTATAATATCAACATACTTTATCTTTTAATACCAAAGTAATTCAGACTTCTTCTCTGGTATAAAGGGAGGGCCAAAGAATTTTATGCAGATTTTCCAGACTGTATTGAAATGATAACCTTAGTTTGGATTTGAACCCAGGTCCTCTGATTCCAGAGCCAGGACAAGTTATATTCACTATGTCAAGTTATATCTTAGAGTTCACAGACTATGGCTAGTTGTATCTTAGTGTTCAGAAGAAGCTGGCATAATCTACCTCATTTTTTCTTCTGAGATGATGAATTTGGGGGATGTAATTTTTAAAATTTATTTTATGTTATTTGTTATTTATTTATTTATCTATCCATTCATTCATTCATTTATCTATTTATTTATTTATTTACTTATTCATTCATTCATTCATTTATTTTTGTGGGGCAATGAGGGTTAAGTGGCTTGCCCAAGGTCACATAGCTAGAAAGTGTCAAGTGTCTGAGGCTGGACTTGAACTCAGGTCCTCCTGAATCCAGGGCCGGTGCCTTATCCACTGCACCACCTAGCTGCCCTGTGGTATAATTTTTAAATTGAAATTTGGTATGAAAATAGGGCTCAAAAATCTACCTGATCTCTCTCTCTCTCATTCTCTTGTTCTGTGTGTGTGTGTGTGTGGTAAGAGTCAGGGGGTGGGTTTGGACCAATGGGTCATCAGTCCTACCAAATGGAATCTACCAGAGGCCACCATGGTAAAGACTCTATGGAGTTCTCAGGGACTGGGGTTTTGCACTGGGTAAGAGACCTTGGGATGTCCCTGACCTAGTGGGAGAAATGAAATGGGGGCTCAGTGGTGCCAGTATCCTAGCACTGCAAACTCTCTTCCCTCCTCTTCATCTATTTATTCACATAGTAACTTCTCAGCTTCTTAAAAGGTGAGCCCTTCAGAGCTCGGATCCTGCTATTTTTGCCAATGCTTCTCCTGGCTTTGATTTTGACTCCTCAGCCTTTTTCGTGGTGTCTCAGCAGCCTTCTCACCCTGGACTTTCCTTAATGCCTGTGGCCTTCTCATTCTCATGACATTTGATCTCATCCAAAGCACCATCTTCCTTTCAACTCATTCCTCTCATGGCTTCCAGGTCATCCAGAATCCATGGGGTAGTAGGCAGTAGGAACTACCAGTGGTGTCATCCTATCTCTCTTTCCTTTCTTTCACTCATTACCCAAACCTGCTACCCCCATGGGATGGCCCAGAGGGAAGAGCAACATGGTTGTTCACACCACTTAGATGAGCTGGTGGTCACCAATTATAAGTCCTCTTGTGAGGTGGACGACCACCAGGCTTTACTATCTGTCCTGCCACTGTGTCTTAAAGTCCCCTGGGTCTTGCCATCTGCTCTGCCACTATGCCCTCTGGACTCCTGGACACTGTTACCTCACCTGCTGATGTACTCTAAGGATTTCTGGGCCTTTCCATCTGTTTTGAAGGTGAATTCTTTTATATGTTATCTCCCCTAACTAGAGTTTGAGATATTAGAGAGCAGAGACTGTTTTTCCCCCTTCTCTTTGTATCCCCAAAATGTACTAAAGTGCTTGACACATAGAAAATGCTCAGTGAGTGCTTTAAAATCCATCCACCCACCCAGCCATCCATCCACACATCTATCCATCTACCCACCTATTAATTCATTTTTTGTTCAGCAAGTCTACGGATCTAACAAAATCCAAGGGCTAGGCAGAACATTCAGAAAGGAGTTTGTGGCAGTGATTAAAAGCTGATGAATCAGCACAGAGTCA
Organism: Dromiciops gliroides; assembly: GCF_019393635.1. Classification (NCBI taxonomy): domain Eukaryota; kingdom Metazoa; phylum Chordata; class Mammalia; order Microbiotheria; family Microbiotheriidae; genus Dromiciops; species Dromiciops gliroides. Next base: position 79,216,581 of record NC_057864.1, read on the forward strand.
GGAAAAAAAGTAAAGTACAAAGGGGAGTAGTAGTCATTGGCTAAGGATACACAACTTCTCAATCTAAGATGGTATTCACCTATGGAACTGGCACTCCAATCATCCTCCCCCCTCCTTGGGAGAGTACACAATGAGCTATAGGTTATACATGTGCAATCATGTAAAACATTTCCATGTTAATCATTTTGTAGAAGGACACTTGAATAAAAGAAAAAGAGTGAAAATGAAAAATAGCATGCTTCAGTCTATATTCAAACAATATCAGTTCTTTCTCTGTAGGCAGATAGTATGCTTCATCATTTCACTTTGCACCAGTTCATGCAAGTCTTTCCGGGTTTTTCTGAAACTATTCTGCTTGTCATTTCTTATAGCACAGTGATATTCCATCATAATCATATACCGCAGCTTGTTTAGCTAGGTTTTGTCTTTTTTTTTTTTTTAGCGGGGCAATGAGGATTAAGTTTCTTGCCCAGGGTCACACAGCTAGTAAGTGTCAAGTGTCTGAAGCCGGATTTGAATTCAGGTCCTCCTGAATCCAGGGCCAGTGCTTTATCCACTGCACCACCTAGCTGCCCCTAGGTTTTGTCTTGAGTCTTCATGGCACTACCTGATAAGAATTTTATTCTGAAACTGATGTCTCCTTCTGATCATCTTGCTTTGTCTTAGTTTACCTCATTGGCATCATGTTGATGGTGATGTTGATGGTGATGTCTGATTGATTTATGATCAGTTCATACACCTGTTCTATATCCTTGGGCTTCTTATTTCTATGTTGATTCACCTGATGTTTTCTCGAAGTTACTACAGATAACTTTCCTTTCATTTCCTATTTCCCTTTCTACCAGGCAGTGCTGATGCCTGAGGCTCAAATTCCATCCCAAGATACTACCTCGGTAAAGTTGAGCTCCTCACACTTTCCCATGTACTCCTCTGATCTCCATCTTTGATCTAACTTCATTCCTTTAACCCTGAATAATTGAAAATGTCTTGTCAGGTAAGACTAACATGAGGGAATCTGAGCTGTCAGCTTTATTTCCCCACCCTGGTGTCTGTCATCTGCTTTGTCTCCACCAATTTTTGCTTTTGTTTTAATTTGGAGATGGAAGCCTCATATTCCTGTATGAGTATAATGATTTCCTATACCAGAAGTTTGCCCACACAGATAAAATTATGAGTTTGGGAAAAAAGAAAAAAGAAAGAATGGATCATAAGGCAACCTGGGTGTCATGAGTGGGGAGACTATCCCAGGAATAGGAAGCTTGGGTTTTGCTCTGGGTCAGGGGTTCTTAAACTTTGTCTGTGCAATGGACTGACTTTGGCAGTCTCATGACGTCTATTATAATAGCTTCAACTTGTTTTTTGTAAGCAAACTACTGATGCTGAAAAGTAGAAAATAGATGAAGGTAAAGTAATTGTTGTTGACTAAATACACTTCATTTCTTATGGAAGTTTGGCTTATATGTGGTATAGTGGCTATAGCACCGGGACTCAGGACAGGAAGACTTGGATTCAGATTCAGATTCAGCCAAAAGTGCTTACTAGTTATGTGACCCTAAGCAAGTCACTTAACCTCTGTCTGCCTTAGTTTCCTCAACTGTAAAATGGAGATCATAATTGCATCTACCTCCAGCTAACTGTGGAAGCTTAAGAAGGAGTTCCTGATTAAAACAGGCTCATGGGGGTGTTCCTGATTAAAGCAAGCTCGCGGAGGAGGACTTCAGGAAGAACCCAATCAGGCTGGAACTCTAGGCTAGACTGGAGCTGAAGCTTCTGATTTAAGGTGACCACAATTTAGATTTTAAACATCACACTAGGTTGTTGTAAAGATCAAATGAGATAGTTATAAAATGCTTAGCACAGTGCCTGGTACACAGTAAACACTTAATAAGTGCTTGTTTTCTCCCTTTCTTCCAGTCTGTCCAAACCTCATAGTGGGGCCGCATGTGTATTTGATGCCACATTTATAGATAGCCTTTATCCAGGTCCCATACAGAAAGTGGGGGAGTCACTTGCATGGCCCCTGTGCCTTCAGTGTTCCAGGTAAACTAGGTGGGGCAGTGGATAAAGCACCGGCCCTGAATTCAGGAGTACCTGAGTTCAAATCCTGCCTCAGACACTTGACACTTACTAGCTGTGTGACTCTGGGCAAGTCACTTAACCCCCATTGCCCTGCAAAAAAAAAAAAAAAAAAGGATATAGGACTAACATCAAATAGGTTTGTGAGTGAGTACTGGGCCAAGCCTGGGCTCAATCTAATCAGAGGAGTACTCCCTAAAGTTTGAAATTACCTTGGCCATTTCCAGTTAACTGCAGATTGACTCCCAGTTGACTTTAAGCTACTGACTATATCACTTTGCATGTCCTAGTTGTTTTATCTATTAAATGGACACAGAATTTACTGCTTTCTTCTAAATTTATATGAATGTAAAATGGCTTTCCTGAATAGAAAACATCTGGTTGTGTTTTGGGTTTTTTTAGTCATTTCGGTTGTGTCCAATTCTTCATGACCCCATTTGGGGTTTTCTTGGCAAAGATCCTGAAGTGGTTTGTCATTTCCTTCTCATTTTACAGATGAGGAAACTGAGGCAAATAGGGTTAAGTAACTTTACCATGGTCACACAGCTAGTAAGTATCTAAATTTGAACTCAGGTCTTCCTGCCTCCAGGACAGGTACTCTGTTTACTTCACCACCTACTTGTGTTGGGAGACAGGAATTGTAGAGCAGGTATAAACCACTATTTGAAAGGGTAAATTCGTAGAACTGAGAAATCCTTAGAGGGATTTCTCTACCAACTGGCAATCTGTATTAATGGTTTTCTCAGGCTTTGTGGCAGCTGTTTTACAAGTGAAATGTGTTTTTCTTCCTTTATACCGAAGTTTTTCTCTCCTGGAAGGGCTATCATTTTAGGTCAGGGATCTGCTTAATTGGAAAGTAACAAATGTGTCAGTTACACACAGCTCTTCTCCTGGCTCCTGCCTACTTCATGTCTTGTATTTAGACATCTGCTTTGTGCTCCACAGGGTCCCTGAGTGCTCTGGTTAGGCCCTTCTAATGGAAGTTCCTAATATGTCTCATTCAGGCTATACCCGAGGGTATAATATGGCAAATCTGCTCAAATGTAAATTAGTTTCCCTGCCCTTTCAGTTAAAGGAGCTGTTGCTTTAATTTTCTTGGCTGCAGCCTGTAGGGCTTGAAATGAAGTCCATGATATTCTCTTCCCAGACACCATGCTGATGGCCACCAGCCTGCTGAGAGAGCATCCACAGAGAGCAGAGACTGTAGGAAGGCTGAGCCAAACCTCTCTTGCCTTGGAGGTAGGAAATCTGACTGGGTGTCCTGTCTACTCTGGTATAAGCCCTTTCCTAGGTACAAACCCATGTATCCATCACTGCCCTCTGCTGAATTAAGTTCTTCATCTTGGATACAAACATGATTGAGCTCTAAACTAGTGCTGCAAAAAGTTAGGTCAGAACAGGACAATCCATGGTTGCGTCTGGAAAACATGAAATGACAAAATTTCCTACCAAATATACCCTGAGTCCACTTAGCTAAGATATCTGGTATCCCCTAGGAGACTGATGCTTGTGCTGAAATTGGCCATATACATCTAACAGAATTTCCTGAGATTAGTATAGTGCTAAGGAATAGCTCTCTCTCCCCCTTCCCTCCTTCCCTCCCCCCCCCTCTGCGATTGGGGTTAAGTGACTTGCCCAGGATCACACAGCTAGTAAGTGTTAAGTGTCTGAGACTGGATTTGAACTCAGGTCCTCCTGACTCCAGGGCCGGTTCTCTATCCACTGCACCACCTAGCTGCCCCAAGATCTCAGTCTCAAAGAGTAGCATTTCTGAGGGGAAAGAATACTTGGGTTGGAAACAGATAAAGTTTATGGCTGAGACAAAGCAGTTTTGAAAAGGCTGGAATAGTTAGGAGAGTCAGTTAGCCAGTCAAAAATCATTTATAAAATGCCTACTATGTGCCAGATAGTGGGATAAGTACTGGGGATACAACAGAAAGGTAAAAGACAGTCCCTGATCTCCTGGATCTCAGTCTAATGGGAGAGGCAACATGTAATTACATAAAAAGAAGCCATATACAGGATATATTGAAGATAACCTACAGAGGGAAGGCACTAGAATTAAGGGGGATTTGGGGCAGCTAGGTGGCATAGTGGATACTACAACTTGACACTTACTAGCTGTGTGACCCCGGGCAAGTCACTTAACCCTCATTGCCCCTCAAAAAATAACAAAACAAAAAATAAAATAAAATGTAAAATGTAAAAAAGTAAAAAAAAAAAGAATTAAAGGGGATTGGGAAAGGTTTCCTATAGAAGGTGGGATTTCAGATGGATACTTAGGTGGCTACTTTTGTTTTCCCTTTTACTGTGACTATTGAAGTAGACTGAAGGAGTAATGATGGCAAAGGACTCCTTGAAAAGAGTGATTAGTTAGTAAAGGACATGTGGAATAGTGTGAAGTTGGGGCTATGAGACTAGGCAGTCTATTTTAACACCCGTGGGTCTACTTTGCTTTCTTTTGGTTATTACTTCTTTCACATTCTCATTTGATGCCTTTTCCCTCCCTCTCCTCTCTCCCCTCTCCTCTCTTTCTTACTCCTTTTAGTATCTACTCTCTCTTCCTGATCCCTTCTAGCTCTTCTCAACCCAAGTCAATGCCAAAGAGTGATGTGAATAAGTCATAGATTTAAAGCAAGAAAGGATTTTAGAGGTCTAGTCCAAGCTCCTCATTGTACAAGTAGACATGCTGTCCCTTTAAAATACTACTTCCTTCATACAGAGCGTTTTATTAGTGAATAGAACAGAAAAAGTCATCATTACATAAAGTTATATCAACTATCAGAGGATGTAAGCTATTGTCATGATTGTAAACATTTTGATGCCTTAAAGAGATAGGAAAACAACTTTTATATTAAAATTTTATAAAATATGTGTATTAAAAACACAGCTTTTAGGTGGAATTTGGGCTGCTTTGAACAGAAAATGAATTGTGCCATAAACATAAAGACTCAGATTATCTTGTGAACAATGTAAAATGATGTCTCACTTGCATGTGAACTGTTTGCTGTTTTATGGAGACAAGACAGGGAAAAATGTTTATTTTAAAATGGAAAGATCTGAGCATGAAGAAATAGGGACACAAAAACTGAGATGTTGGATAGTCTTGGGAACTTAAAGCTATGGGGAATTTTGGTACCTTGGCTAATTAGCATGTGACTCTTATATTATTGAAATGGATAAAAAGGAATCACATAAATATTTGAGTTTAAAAATGGGAAATTTGGGAGTTTTGTTACTATTTAAGTAAAATATGAAGCATTGAGTAAGGAAGCTCTCACTTAAACCCTCGGGGAAGTTAGAACCTGGCTTTGAGAAGAATTAATAATTGATTCCTAACTGGAATTGGTAGGAGAGAGAATTTATTTCACTGTCCAAGAGCTTCAGTGACAGATATTTCCTTCAGTGCCTTTTAGAATTGGGAAGAAGTAAAGCTTCTCATAAGTGCCAGTAACCCTACTCCCATCTCTGGTTGGGGGAAAAAAGAGCAGAAAGGAAGCCTGTCTTTGCAGCTCCTTTGTATCCTATTTAGATGGCTAGGTTGGTTTGTCTTGCTTGAATATCAACATGATCTGTGTTGCTGTGAGCTCTGTTCCAATTGTCCAGCGTAGCATTTAGGTAAATAAATAATTGACTACTCTGGCCTGTATAAACCAGCCTAAGATAATTAGACTGATGAGCTTTGCAGTTCTCTGGCTTAAAAGACACTGCTATTCATATTAAGAGGCAATGCTTTCTAAATGTCCTTTTAAGGGTAATAGAAAGTTCAGTGAGCATGCAAATGCTATCTTCCAATAAATAACATAAGAGGATTTGCCTAGCTATAGAGAGGTGAGGACCAATAGGAAGGCAAATAAGAAGAATGTTGTGTTTTTTTCCAAAACAGAACCACATAAAATCCTGCAGTCCAGGGTTGTGAATTACCCCAATCATATGTTTTGGGGTTTTTTCCTCTCATTTGCTTCCAAGCTAGGTTCCTATAACTGTATGACTATTCTCTCCTATAAACACGGAATTCATTGATAGGAGGATATGACCCAGATTTATATGTGAATTATGATGTATTTTATTATTTATGTACTTGCTGTAATATAGGAGAATTTGATATTATTTCTCTAGCCTTGTTGCAAAGTAAATGGTTACCTTTATGATTTAAAGTTATCATTTGAATGCCTACTTATATAAAAAGGAACACATTGTGGGTGGGGTTCAACAGCTAGAGTATTGACTACACAATATATTTCTTCACCACAGTTAGTTACCCCTAGAACCCTAAGAGGTTTAGATTGCAACTGCGTGATGGTAATCTATCTCTAGCAGCTACACCTACTAGTGTGAGAGCAGGTGGAAGTGAAACAACTACCTTAGCAAGTAAGTAATCATTAAGTAAATTAACATTTGTTAAGTGTCCACTCTGGTTCCAAGTACTGTACTAAACGCTGGAGATACATAAATGAAAAATAGTCCCTGACCTCAAGGATCTTAAAATCTAATAGAAGAAGACAACACACAAAAGGGAGCTAAAAAGTAGGGAGAAAGGGAAGGGGGCATGATGATAAAAATAATGAAGCCGTGTAGAAAATGAAGAGATGGCTGGCCCCCAGGGACCAGGGTAAAGTAATAAAGAGGAGGTATGAATGAGTACCAAGGCTAATTTGAGCTTGCAAAATGAGGTTGCTCTGGGCATAATAAAATCCAAAGTACTGGAGCCAAGTGGGAAATGAGGAGATGGCTGATCTAGGGGCCTTCCTTAAATGGAAGTATCTATATGTCCTTGGGAAGGATGATAAATGACATAACAATTTGGGGATGGGGCCACAGCAAGGACCACATTTCCCCCAGGTCATATCATTGCCATTACATACAGATGAAGAAATTCAGGCTCAGAGAGGTTGAGTGATTTGGCCAAGGTCACACAAGTGGCAAAGCTAATATAAATCTAAGTATGGCGTTAAGAGGCCTCAGTTGCTTATAATTTGAAATATTGTCTTTTCTGTGTTCCTTTAGGTGGGACATTAAATTATTAGATTTATGAATGAGTGAATAAAAAAGCATTTATTGATTACTGTATAACAGTAAATACTACATACTGTGTAAAATGCTAGGCATAAGGATACACAAAGAGAGATTAAGATTAGTCTTTGCCCTAAAGGATCTTACATTCTAATGAAATATTGATGATCAGGGAACAAAGCTTTGGTGTGGGGAATCATAGGGGTGGTGAGTTGATGAACAATAGACTTTCACCTGTAACTCCAAGAAGCGGTAGCATGCTCAGTGTCCACACCCTAGTAAATTGTCTTTGCATATGGGTTAAATCAGGTTGAGGGTAACTGATGGGCCTCATCCCTGTCCATGACTTACGGAGTTGTCTATTGCAAACATGTGAAGACTTCCTTTAGAGGAATGTTTGGTTGAGAACAATTTGTTCTGGTGACTATGAAGGCCACTGAAGCAGGCACTTAGAGCTTGTTCAGACATCAATGACACCAACGTCATCTTTTGTATACCAGGCTATCGCCAGTCCTCTTGACTTCTGTCTTGCCACTGGACTTCAATCACTCTGGAAGAGAGCCAGGCTGACAACTTTGTGCAACTCTGTTTTGCTTAAATTCAATTCACATGAAAATAAAGACATCACCCCATAATGCCATTGGTCCTCTTCGAAAATGAAGGATAAACAACAAGAGTAATCAATTCACGGGCTCTTTCTGGAAGCAACAGAATTGTCGATTTTTACTAATGTGGCCACAGTAAGAGGTGGAAAGGAAGAGAGGGAAGGGTTAGGTAGGCATTGGGAAAGATGACCGTGGTGGATTGCTGGATAGTACATAAAAGAGAAGCACATTTTGGGGTCTGGAACCAGCTACTAGAGATAGTACACTCAGTCACCCAATGAACCAGCTGTCCAGATGAGTGGATTGATTTCCTTAGGGACTGGAGACATGAATTCTGGAAGCTCAGGTCCGATGTGGAGGTCCAGGTCCTATTTAGAGGGTCCAGGTCCAGATGAGTAGGAATGGTGGGGGCCAGATGGTACCATGTACTGGCTGGACAACATTAATTCATTCATTTAACAAATGTGTACTGAGCACTTGGTACAAGCCCAGGTCCTGTGGAACTGAGAACAGCAGCAAACTTAGAGATACAAAGAAATAGCAGCAATTTTTTTTGGCCTCTAAGAATTTACAATTTGTTGTGGCACATGCTATCTTTTGATACTTGGTAGTTGGTTGCATCAGGAATTTACTCAAGGGGCAGCTAGATGGCACAGTGGATAGAGCACCGGCCCTGGAGTCAGGAGTACCTGAGTTCAAATCCAGCCTCAGACACTTAACACTTACTAGCTGTGTGACCCTGGGCAAGTTAACCCCACTTAACCCCAATTGCCTCACTAAAAAAAAAAAAAAGAAATTTACTCAAAAGAGGCAGTAGCATGTTGTCATCGTGAGTAATTTTTTAGTCATATCCAACTCTTCGTGACCCTATTTGGGGTTTTCTTGGCAAAATTACTGGAGTGGTTTGCCATGTCCTTCTCCAGCTCATTTTAAAGATGAGGAAACTGAGGCAAATTGGGTTAAGTGACTTTTCCAAAGTCACACTGTTAGGAAGTGTCTGAGGCCAGATTTGAACAAAAAAGATGAGTCTCCCTGACCCCAGGCCTAGAACTCTATCTACTATGTCACCTAGCTGCCCCTAGCAGTAGCCTGAGAGCCTTCAAAGTGAATTCTACCTTCTTACATACCCCCAGAGATGTTAGACACCACCCAGCAGCATGGGACCATTCTTATGAGTATGGCCCAAACTAAATTAAATACAATAGAGAAATATTTAACAAAATACATAAAAATACAATGAAACATAGATAATGTTAATATGAGGTTGTCTAAGTCTATGTAGCCTGCTGGGATCCTGGTATACAATTTTGTAGCTCCCATTTCTATTTGTTTGACGCCACTGCCTGAAGGCATTTAACTCAGTCTACTTCTCCCATTCTGCTACTAAAAACAATGTAGCATCAGAATCTAGGTATGGAACATAAGATCTTCACTTTTCACAGAAGAATTCTTTTGTCCATTTATAAGCTTTTGGAGGTTTGATAGCCTGGCTTCTGTCCCATGAATTGTCCAGTGAGTTTGATGGCCACTGGAACTTTTACTATTGCTCTTTATTTTTTGGTTTTGACTTAACTCTAAAAATCAAACTCTAAAGCACTTAAATCACCCTCACTCATCCCTGGGCATTACTAGTCCCATTGCACAGTCAATTATTTAAACAGAAATTTGTCTCATCTATAATTCTCAGCTATCCCATCACAATAGTAATATATACAAAGGGAGTATGTTTATGACCAGAAGGGTGCTGATCACAGTGGGAGAGATCCTACTAATAAAGGTATCCTAAGGGATCCTCTGCCTTGAAGCTGCCTGCCTCTGGGCAATCTCCTTTAGTGAAGAAAGATTGAACTCATTTGTGCTGGCTCTCAAGCTATAACTTCAGGACTGGTCTATTGCTCAGATCTCCTCTTAGATATATTCTATGTCCTGGTTCTGGAAGGGCACATGGAGTTTGATTGTAAATCACGCCTTGATGCTCATTTTTAGTGTTTGGTCCAGGCTGTGCTCCTTTGCTCTTATACCTGTTGTTAAAAATCTTCAATGCCAAAGCTGCTCCTGAAACTTGGCATACCCCCTCAATTACCATCTCCTCTTGCCTTTGCCACTCATAGTTCATTCTTTCTTTCTTCCTTCCTTTCCTTCCATTTCTTCTTTGCTCCCTTCCTTCCTTCCCTCTCTTTCTCACTCACTTCAGTTTTTGGAAGAATGTCGTAATTGAGTACAGTGGTGATATATAAAATAATCATCATCATCATACCTAGAATTTATATACTTTTTTTTTTTTTAGTGAGGCAATTGGGGTTAAGTGACTTGCCCAGGGTCACACAGCTAGTAAGTGTTAAGTGTCTGAGGCTGGATTTGAACTCAGGTACTCCTGACTCCAGGGCTGGTGCTCTATCCACTGCGCCACCTAGCTGCCCCTTATATACTTCTTTAAAACTACAAAATTTAAAAGTACAAAGAACTTTACAAAATTTACAAACTTTATCTCATTGGATACTCATAATAATCCTGGGAGCTAAGAACTATTGTCATCCCCATTTTATAGTTAAGGAAACTGAGGCAGAAAGCAGTTAAATGATTTGCACAGGATCACATAGCTAATGTAAAAGGGAGGATTTGAACTCAGGACTTCCTGACTCCCAGTCCAGCATTCTATGCAGCATGCTATTTTGATGTCTCTAAAGGTCACTTTAAAAAAAAAGAGATAAAACAAAATGTAGCTTGAGGCTCCAAAGTCTGTAGACAAATCCAGACACTCATTATTTGTGACAGAATGTTTATGTTATCCCTATAATTGCATGAATAACCTTTAGTATTGTGCATTGAGTTACTCTTTCTGGTCCACTGCACATTACGTGGTTGTTTCTTCTATATATACACATAAACAACTCTAGCAAGTTGATGGCAGGAGCTTTGAAAACACTGCAAATTACTTTCTCTGTGTGTGTTTAGACAATACAAGGGCATGTCCTGCATTAGGAAAGGCCTTAATACAGACATGTGGTCAGAAGACTTCCTACAATTACCCTTAAACTGAAGCCTGATTATATCATGATAAACAGGGCTGTCTGCATTCATGTTAGCTGGGCAAAAGAACTTTGGGAAGTATAACAAGAAGCATGGATTCTAACTATGTGTGTGGCCTACCAATTCGCTGGTAGATTGGGCCGTTGGCCTTGAATCATTATTGGTTCTGATTCTACTTCCTCTTTTACTGTTTCCATGATCTGCAGGGTTAAACATAGCCTACATCAATAGGGATATGTGAGGACAGAATGCATTGGTATGTACTCACAAAAAATATTGCAGTTTTGGAAGTAGAGTATAATTATAGTATCTTAATATTGCAAGAGGCCTAGCCCAATCTTTTTTTTTTTTTTTTTTGGTGAGGCAATTGGGGTTAAGTGACTTGCCCAGGGTCACACAGCTAGTAAGTGTTAAGTGTCTGAAGCTGGATTGGAACTCAGGTACTCCTGACTCCAGGGCCGGTGCTCTATCCATTGTGCCACCCAGCCGCCCCTCCTAGCCCAATCTTGTACCTGAAACATTTCTTAAATCAGATTTTGCTGTGGGGCCTGCAGCATTATTGCTGATTGCCCCCCCTCCCCAATCCCCATTTGCAGAGATTGACAGAGAGTAAAAGGAAATGACCTGCTGATAATTTGCCATGTGACTTTTAATTATCATACCTTTACAAAGGATTTTGAAAGCCCATATAACCTACTCCCTTCATGTTGCAGACAAGGCATGGGGAGGTTGTGATTTCTTTGTTTCTTTGTTTCTTCCTTTTTCTTCTTTCTTTCTTTCTTTCTTTCTTTCTTTCTTTCTTTCTTTCTTTCTTTCTTTCTTTCTTTCTTTCTTTCTTTCTTTCTTTCTTTCTTTCTTTCTTTCTTTCTTTCTTTCTTTCTTTCTTTCTTTCTTTCTTTCTTTCTTTCTTTCTTTCTTTCTAGAGGTTGTGATTTCTTTAAGGCCAAGTAGATAGTAAGTGTGGAAGCCAAGATTTGAACCTAGGTCCTCTGGCTCCATTACCACTATTCTTTCCCCTATCTCATGAGGCCATTCTATCATCAACTTTCTATTCCACAGAGTCAGAGGGCAACTATAATATGCTAATAATAGGTTCTATTTTTCCCTTTAATTCCCTCAAAAATTACTAGATACATGTTTTCCCCTCAGAGACAGAGGAAAATTAAAATAAACTCCTTAGATGGTGTGTTCCTTGAGAAGCAAGAAACTATCCTTTGCCTTTCTTTTATCCCCAGCAATTAGCATAGTGCCTGGCACATAGTAGGTGCTTAAAAATTCTTGTTGACTGACTGAATGACCCCAAAGGCTGAATTCTAGCTTTTAACTAGCAGATACAATCCAATGAGTACATTAGGCACACACTGAACAATCTCCAGTGTCTAGGAAATCCTAAAATAATGGAAGTAAAGCTAGCTTGGTTTCCTTCCTTCCTATTCAGAAAAATTTCCATTTCATAGTCTGGAAGATCAGAGGCTACCTTGAGGGAATGAGAATGGTAGCTCATTCCTCTTCCCTGCACCGTATTCGTATCTGGACCCAGTGACTGCAAGCATTAGAACAATTGGCTTCTGAGAGTTCTTAGAATAGGGTTAAAAATGGGAGGTGGGAGGTTGAGGCAAAAACTTTGTGCAACACGTATAAGAATCAGAACTAAGCATAGGAGAGTGGGAAATGGTCCTGGGTTTGGGGGTCAGAAAGCCTTGATTTGAATCCTTAACTCTGCTCCCTGGGTGACTTTGGACAGGTCACATCCTCTGTCAGCCTCACTTTCTTCATTTGCAAAATCAGGGGACTAGACAAGGCTATCCCAAAACTCTAAATCTACAAAGCTATGAAAATGGCAGCAATGTCAGACACATGGCTCATTTGGTCCTTCTGGTCACTTTCTATGAATGTGGGAGGAGTAAACGTCTTGTCAATTTTGCCAACTAGTTCGATTAATGGCATGGTCTTGGCTGCCGGAATGTTGGTGCTTAGAATCCTCAGGGAGCCTTAATCAAATAGAGATGCCTGGCAGGTAGTGGAAACCTGTGCTTGTACTGGGTAGATACCAGGAAAGAGAAAAAGAGATGCCCATTTTAACCAGGACATATCTCTTCTTTTCTCTGAGGGACCAATGGCAACTGGATAGGAGGGCTGCTCCCATCATAATGTTAGCAGCTGTACCCTTGGGGTTGCATGGTGACACACAGAGGACAAAATCAAAGTGGGACTGCATAGTGCTTGTCTGTCACATTAACAGGAAATGCACATTTCCCCCATTATTTGAGGCTACAAGTCATCCTTGCATTTGTAAACTCTTAAAATATTATGATACCCCGATGAAATGAATGATCCCTAGGGCAGTCCCTATCCAGAACCTAATGGAAACGGCTAAGTGGCATTGTAGATAGAAGGTGGGACATGGGGTCAGTAAGATTTCAGTTTGAGTCCTGTCTCAGACCATTACTAGCTGTGTAACCCTGGGCAAGTCACATAACTTTTCTCAGGCTTGATTTCCTCATTTGAAAAATGGGGATAATAATAGCACCTACTTCATAGGGTTGTTGTGAGGATCAAATGAGATAAAATGCTTTGCAAACCTTAAAGTACTACATACACACACATTAGCTCTTATCATTATTCAGAAAGATTCCCAAGTCAGATATTTGGGGCCACTTATTTTGGGCAAATTTTGTCATCAGCAACATATTTCTTGTTCTTATCTCTTTCTGCATCATATGTACATACATACATACATACATATGTGTGTCTATCATACATACATATCTGTGGATATAGTAAATTGGAGATAATTCCAAAGGGAAGGCACTGGGGGGTGGGAATAAATAATGATTAGAGTGCAAAAATGGGGCTATATCTCATCCCTCATGGCCTGCCTCCTAAGAACATTTGATTTGTAGCTCTTACTCTCTGGGCCATTGTTTCATTTTTAAGAAAGGTTAGCATGACCATTGTAATTTCTGTGATGTAATTACAGCTCAATTCTTATGACTCCAGGCAGTCTGGACACACTCCTAAAGTCATATATTTTGGAGGAGGTTTGTCTGTTTGTCTTTCTTTCCTTCCTTCTTTCTTTCTTTCTTTCTTTCTTTCTTTCTTTCTTTCTTTCTTTCTTTCTCTCTCTCCCTCTCCCTCTCTCCTTCTCCCTCTCCCTCTTCCTCCCTCTCCTTCTTCCTCCCTCTCCCTCCCTCTCTCCCTCCCTCCCTTGATCGCTCCCTCCTCCTTCCCTCCCTTCCATCCTTCATTCCTTCCCTTCTTCCTTCCCTTCTTTCCCTCCCTCTCTCCCTTCCTTCCTCCCTCTCTCCCTCCTCCCTCCCTTCCTTTCCTTTCCTTTTTCCCTTCCTCCATTCCTTCCTTCTTTCTTTCCTTCTTATATTCTTTCTTTCTCCTTCCTTCCTCCCTCCTTCCCTCCCTTCTTCCTTTCTTGTCCTTCTTTCTTTCCTTCTTTCTTCCTTCTTTTTTCCTTCCTTCCTCCCTTCCTTTCCTTCTTTCCTTCCTTCTTCCTTCCTTCTTTCCTTCCATTCTTTTCTGCCATTCTTCCCTTTCTTTTCTCTCTTTCTCTAAAGTCTCTCTCATATTAACATTCCAGAGAGAGAGTTAAGCTCATAATTTCATACTGAGTGCCTTTCTCTAAAGAATGTCAATCACTTTACAGATATTATCCTATTAACCATCCTTCTAATCAAGGACAAACAATATTTCCATTTTCCTGTGGAGAAATTGATATATTGTAAGATACTTATGTATAGAAGGGAGTAACCAAAGAGATAACAATGAAACTTCCATGACCTAGACATTTTCTTTTAAATACAGGTGATTGTGGTAATATTTAGGCTTTCCTAAGCACTTAAAATATATATATATATATAAATATAAATAACAGCCATTCTTCCTGGACATTCCTGATCCCAGCATAACTTTGAGTGTCATCTACCAAAAGACAGGAGTATAGTGGATAATGTGGAGGTGTTGTCTCTTTTCCACTTGAATTCAGCGTGTATTTGTGAGTTTTTATATATTTCAAGTTAGTGAGAATGAAATGCCAGGTAAAAACCGTTTTCCATGTGAAACAGTATTTTTCACCTCATGTTTGGCATATGGGGCTGCTATCCTTTTAAAATTTTTTATTGTGTGCTTGGCGTGGCCATTTATTTTGCATTTTTAATACCAGTGTCTCGGCATTTGTCCTTCCAGGACCAGATTAATGCAGGGGAAGCCAGGATACCTAAAAATGATTGTTGTTTACTGCTTGGTAACTGTTTGGATATTTTATCTCGTGATCCGCTTCTAGCTAGTTCTACAAAGTCAGGTATTCAGTGCTGGATTCCGCAGTGGTTCAAATGTTTTGAAGTGCTCTGGAAACCAAACAAACCCAGCAAAGAAAGGAGGAAGAAGTTCAAGCTGCCTGCCTGTGGCTATGGTTGCTAAGGAGACCACTTCCTCGTACAAGATTAGACACCAGCCTTGCTTCTCTCAGGACTACAACAACAGACCTTGCAGGGAGGGAGAAATGGACAAATTAAATGAAACACAGGCCAATTGGAAGCCAGTTTCTAAAATACTCAAAGCTGTTGCTTCTCTCTCTTTTGTCCTCTCTCCACTTTTGTTTCTTAAGGCTAGGAATGGGGTTAGATTTAGTTTTATTCTGTGCTACTGAGGAAATGGAGCTGTATACTTTTCATGGTTTCTAAATTACTATAATATTCTATAGAACAATAGAGGAAACCTTAGCCAAACTGAAGCAGCGGGAGAGAGTTTGGAACCCCCAACCCAGAATATACTGGATAAAATTACAGGAGTTGTGGATAAACACATATTCCTATATCTCTTGCTCTACATGCAGATACACTTGGGAGATGGAATTTCAAACGGTTTTAATAAAGTACTCAATCTGGGCCCTCTTGAAAAAACAGCTCACGTTTAAATGTATTGTCCAGGGAGAGTTTAAATTTCTAGTAACTGAGGACCTTCTTGAGTCCTAGGAACTGTAAGTTGACTTTGAAGTTTTTCTTCCACCTCCCCTTCCCCCCAAATCTGGTTTTCCATCATAACATACCCATCCCAGTCATCTGCATTTGTCATGTGGAGTAACACGTTCAAAGGATTGTCTTTCTTTAGAGTAGTTCACAGCACCTTCATGCTAACCAAGGATCTTTCACCTTTTTGCATGTGATGAACCTTACTGGAAGTCTGGTGAAGCCTGTGGACCCCTTCTCAGAGTAATATTTTTTTTTTGGCAGGGCAATGAGGGTTAAGTGACTTGCCCAGGGTCACACAGCTAGTACATGTCAAGTGTCTGAGGTCGGATTTGAACTCAGGTCCTCCTGAATCCAGGGCCAGTGCTTTATCCACTGCACCACCTAGCTTCCCCTCAGAGTAATATTTTTAAGTAAGAGAAAATGCCTAGAACCACAAAGGAAACCAATTATAGTGAAATATACTTATCAAAATATTTTTTTAAAAAACAAAAAACAAACAAAGAAGACAAAATACATTCACAGTCCCTGGGTTAAGAAAATTTGTGCTAAATTCTGGACAAAATACTTTCCAAAGGCTCCAGCTTGGTTTAATCTTTAGCCCAATTAAACTCTCCTTAACCTGAGACCATACTTGTGGAGTCTTTCACCTTGTTTCTGAGGGGTCTCTCCTTTAGTTGGCTGTTGTCTGCATCACTGGGGCAGGAGATTGGGACCTGTGTCCCAGAAACATAGTCCTTGGTAATCTCTACACCTCCCGTGTCATCTCTACTTGAGCAGTTTCAGGGTTCTCTGTTCTTCCTATGGCCGTTGCCTCTATCTTCCTGTCCTTGCTCCTGGCAACACTGATGTGCCATTTGATCAGAAGCGTGGTGCTGGGAGTATAGGCCACAACATACCTAATTCTGCCAGCTTCTTAGAGATTGCAGTATCTGCTCAGCCCCTAGCTTCATGACCTGTGGGAATTCTTATTCTAGCAGCTTTCTGTAGTCTTACTGGTCCCTCCTTTCCTGTCTTCTGCACAGTCCTTGAACTGTACTGGTGTATACTAATCACTTAAGGCTGCCAAGTCCTAGGGACAGGATGCTCTCTCTGCTAAGTAGTCCTTTACGCTCTCCTTTAAACCACTTCTGAATTCTTTCTTTAGTTACTTCCTTCTCCTAGACCAAGAGGTAGTTGGAAGTCATTTACAGATGCAAAGACTTCTTTCTGTCACTTTAAGCATGACAGTATAGGAGCATCCTAGGGGGAAGCATGCATCCTTTCTCCTATATGCCCAACTGAGCAGTCTCTGGCTTTAGCAAGGCTTTGGTTCGGTTCACCCTGTTTGTGCTCTGGGAACAGTAATTGAACCACTACTGCCATGGCTACTGGCAAGGTCAGGGGAATGACTATAACGCCCCTCCACCGCCTCCGGGCAGTGAGGGTTAAGTGACTTGCCCAGGGTCACACAGCTAGTAAGTGTCAAGTATCTGAGGCCGGATTTGAACTCAGATGCTTTATCTACCACACCACCTACCTGTCCCCGTGACTATAACTTTTCAAACTAAAATTCTCTTCCCTGGTCACTGTGACTCCCTGTCAATGTTTGTATCCCCCTATTAGAATGTAGGTTCTTGAGGCAAGGGACTGTCTCATTTTCACATTTGTATGCTTAGCATCTAGTACAGAGCCTGACATCCAGCTAATAAAAATGCTTTTACTTTCAGTTTTTTTTCAGCACTTGGAAAGTACTTACTATATATACTGGTATTGTGCCAAGTGCTGCAGATTCAAAAATGGGCAAATATAATTTTGTTCCGAAGAAGCTTATGATCTACAAGGGGAGACAGCATGCAAGCAACAATATACCCCCTGCCCCCCCCACAAAAGCCAAATTGGAGAGAATCACAAAGGGGAAACTTGGAAGCAGTGTTTCAACCAGAGGTGCTGTTAAGTTAACCTAGGCAGCTAGGAGGTACAGAGGATAGAGTGCTGGATCTGGAGTCAGAAAAACATGGGTTCAAATTCCTACCTCAGATACTTACTGGCTATGTAATACCTCCCTCAGATTCAGTTTCCTCATCTATAAAATGGGGAAATAAGAGCACCTATCTCCATAGATATTTGTAAAGCACTTTGCAAATCTTAAGGCGCTGTATAAATGCTAGCTATTGTTTTTGTTTGTTTGTTTTGTTTTTTGGCGGGGCAATGGGGGTTAAGTGACTTGCCCAGGGTCACACAGCTAGTAATTGTCAAGTGTCTGAGGTCGGATTTGAACTCAGGTACTCCTGAATCCAGGGCCGGTGCTTATCTACTGCACCACCTAGCCACCCCCGATGCTAGCTATTGTTAACCAAAATCAACATCACAGGTATCACAGTGTTCAGGGTACCTGGAAATGCCACATGCTGTGTGATATTTGGCTGAATGAACTGGGAAATCTATTCTTTTTTTAAAATTAATTTTAATTTTAATTTATGGAATAAAACAAGCAATTCCATAACATAATACAATAAAAAAGATGAAAAGTTTGGTTAAGGGGGCAGTTAGGTGGTTCAGTGGGTAAAGCACTGGCCCTGGAATCAGGAGGACCTGAGTTCAAATCTGGCCTCAGACACTTGCTAGCTATGTGACCTTGGGCAAGTCACTTAACCCTCATTGCCCCACCAAAAAAAAAAGTTTGGTGAAGATATGATGGCTGTTGTCAAATATTTATTTGGAAATTTTCAAGCAGCAGTTGCACAGCTACTTTGTATCTGAATTGTGAAAAAGATTCTGGTCAAGGTATGTGTTAGACTTAGAAGACCTCCAAGCTCTTTTCCATTTCCAAGATTCTGATCTCTAATATAGAGCCCTCCTGATAGGGCCCAAGCTAAGTAACGACTTTTTACAGTTCCTAAAACTGTTTGATCAAGGTTAATATGCTTCTATCAGACCCTTCAGCATTACAGAGGGTACTCGCCATGTTGGTGCTGCTGTTAGAGTTCTGTGACCTTTGACACAGACACACCCAAAAAGGTAGGGGATATCTTGGTGTCACTAAGGACTGCCTGTCAGTTATCTTGTAACAGAAGCATCAGTACCAAACTCTTGGGTTTACTTTGCCCTCAAGGCCTTGAGCATCTCAGCAGGATGTCCTGTTATAAAATACTTCCCTTGGGACATGCAGAATGTGAAGAAACACATATCAGGAAGCCACACAGGAGCACCAGTTTCCTCATGAATCCCTCAATCAATCAATCAATGAACAAGCATTTGATATATGTTCACTTTGTCCCAGCCATGGTGGTAAGTGCTAGGGATACCAAAAGAAAAAAAAGAAAAAAGAAGGTCCCTGTTCTCAGAGAACTCACATTCTAATGGGGGAAACAACCTGAAAACAACTATGTGCACACAAAATATATGTTGTGTAAATGGGAGGTAATGCCGGATGACTAGCACAAAGGCTCTGGGATCCCAGAGAACATGGGAGAGGGGGGCGGTGTAGGATGTAAGAAGACTGGAAAGGTAGGAAGGGACTGGATTGTGAAGGGTTTTTAAGATCAAATGGAAGATTTATATTTGATCCTGGAGGTAATGGGGAACCAGAAGAGTATACTGAGTAAGTGGGGTGATATGATATGGTCAGACTTCTGATTTGGGAAGATCAATTTGACAAATGGAGGAAAGGTTGGAGTGGGGAGAGATGAAGCAGGAAGAATAACCGTAAGGCTACTTACTGTAATTAGTCCAGGAATGAAATGATGAGGTTCCTAATAATTCTTTTCCCTTTCTCCAAATACTGTGAGTTTTGAAATAGCTGTATGATGGGTCAGACTTCAAACGACAGACAAGGAAGTTCAACTCTGGCCCAGTTTTGTTATGTTTGCTTGAGGCTTTGTCAGTGTGGGAACATGGTTGTTGCTCTTTGGAGGGCTATCGACGACTGCATTTTGGTTTCCTTACTGTGGTAAGATGCTCTGACTGGATGAAATAAACTTACTCCAGACATTTTCTCCATAAAAGTCTTCCTCTGGGGGCAGCTAGATGGCACAGTGGATAGAGCACCCGCCCTGGAGTCAGGAGTACCTGAGTTCAAATCCGGCCTCAGACACTTAACACTTGCTACCTGTGTGACCCTGGGCAAGTCACTTAACCCCAATTGCCCCCCCCCCAAAAAAAAAGTCTTCCTCTGATGTCTCATGCCTGCACAAAGATGACTCCTTCAGCCCACAGTGCCTACTGGCCCTGAAGATAGAAGTAACAGTCGGCTTTTACAAAGGAATATATTGAATTTTGCTGATTCACTCCTCTGACTCTGCCAACGCTTTAGTACAGGTCCTTATTGTTTCATGCCCATAATATTACAGTAGCCTTCTGGTGGGTCTGCTTGCCTCAAGTCTCTCCCCAGTCCAGTCTATCTTCCATTCAGCCACAAGAGTGATTTTCCTAAATTGCAGGTATGTTCATTTCCCACATACCCCATCCCCCAGTGGCTCCCCATAACCTCCAGGAGCAAATACAAAATGGTTGTTTGGCATCGAAAGCCTTTCAGACTTCTTACATCTTACTCCCCAGCATATCCTCTTCTATCCCGTGATGCTGGCTTCCTGGCTGTGCACTCCATCTCTCAACTCCAGACATTTTCTCTGGCTGTCCCCCATGACTGAAACATTCTCTCTCCTTCACTCCAGTGACTGACCTCCCTGGCTTCCTTTAAATCCCAACTAAAAGCCCACCTTCTATAAGAAGCCTTCCCTAACCTCTCTTAATTCCACTGCTTTCCCTGTTTTGATTGTTTCCTAATTATCCTCTATAGAGCTCGTTTTGTATATTTGTTCGCACATTGTCTCCCCCATTAGAATGTAAGTTCCTTGAGGTTACAGACTGTCTTTTGTCTCTTTTTGTCTACCCAGCACTTAGCACAGTGCCTGGCATGTTGTTGTTATTTGTCCTTTATTCTCAAAGAGGACCATGATATACGGGTGATGTCATGACTTGCAGTGAATTAGATTTAAATGAGAAAGGACTGTGCAAGGTCATCAGCCTCACTCTCTCCTCCAGGGCCATCTGGGTCCAGTGGCAAGATATACATCAGGACAACTGGAATTGGCCCCAGATGTTTAAGGCAACTGGGGTTAAGTGATTTGCCCAGGGTTATACAGCTAGTAATTGTCTAAAGTGAGATTTGAACTCAGATCCTCCCATCTTCAGGGCCAGTGCTCAATCAACTGTGCTACCTAGATGCTTCATTTGTCTCATAGTAGGCACTTAATAAATGTTTATCAACTAATCGAAATATGAAAGAGGATTAGGTTCGTAGCTTAACACAGTTCCTATAGAATACAGTTCTAAGTCCAGGTCCAAACTCCCTTCCAGCATGAATCTAGGTACTCTGGCTTCTCAGGGCTACTATACCAGCCTGCCTGCAATCCTAGCTTCAAGATCACCATGGCTCAAACTTCCAGTCTGTCATGATCACTTCTGACCTCTGGAACTAAGGACAAATAACACAAAGCAGAAACTAACACCCCCAGACCCATTTCTCAGAGCCAAGGTACAAGAGGGAAAGAAGAGGGATGGTCAAGTCCTTCCTGCCTCTCACTGGTTCAGTTCTTGGAATACTGGGAACGCAGCTGAAAAAATGATGGAGACAGAGAGAGACAGAGAGAGAGAGAGAGACAGACAGACAGACAGACACAGACAGAGAGACAGAGACAGAGAGACAGAGGCAAACTAAACTCTCACCAGTTTTAAAGAAGCAGGTAGCCAATTGAAGGAGGCTGGGTTATTTATACAAGAAGTATAGTGCTTTGCCTCAACAAAGACAGGAAGTTGGTGTGTTTTTTTCTTGGTCTTTGAATATAGTTTATGAGTTATTGTGAAGTGATTAGCCAACCTTGCAGGAAAACATATTGTACAATGTTATTCAACTTTGGAGGAAAACAAATGAGGTGAATGGAGGTAGCTGGTTGTTGTGTGAGGTGTGTATGTGTGAGTATTTTGTGCTTTGTTCAGCTGGGTGTAGTTTTCTGTTTCTCACTGAGAAAACTGCACATAAGGAAATGCAAAATTTGCATTATACCCAAAATTGTTCCCTAGTATGTCAATCCCATTGGAACATATTTGCATTTTCAAACAAGTGTTGCAGCAGAACTGACTTACATGGTAGCCACCTAGGAGGAGATATTTTAAAAGGAACCAAGGGTTTGAGTGAGCCTGAAATTACATCAGGTAAGCCAGCTGGGCTTGGAAGCTCCTAGAAACTTTCATGTGCTTGAGAAATGATCCCTGGGAATTAGTCATAAGAAGATTCAACATAGTTCAGATTTTTAAATTATTGAGAATTAGTCTTTGCTGTTCATATGGAAAATTCTTTTTTGTTTGTTTGTTTTTCGGTGAGGCAATTGGAGTTAAGTGACTTGCCCAGGGTCACACAGCTAGTAAGTGTTAAGTGTCTGAGGCCAGATTTGAACTCAGGTCCTCCGGAATCCAGGGCTGGTGCTTTATCCACTGTGCCACCTAGCTGCCCCCATCTGGAAAATTCTAAGATGAAATTTGGTAGAATTTACTCGAATGAAATTCTAACCCCTCTACCTAAGTCATATTCTGAGGTCTCATCGGGGCATGATCATGACTTTGGGAACCCGAAGGCTGTGCCAATGGAGCAGTAATGCTAGCAGAATCTGTCACTGTCTAATTTAAAGACTCCGTGTCTGTACTTGACAATGGGATATTATAATAATAATAGTTAATATTTATGGCCCTTTAAGGTCTACAAAACAATTTACACATATTACATTAATTGATCCTTACCCATAAAGAAAATGCTATTATCATCCCATTTTACAGATGAGAAACTGGAGTCTGAGAGAAGTTAAGTGACTTGTACAAGATCACACAACTAATGAGTTTCTGAGGTAGGATTCAGAATCAGGTCTTCATGATTCAAAGTCCAACATTCTATCTTCAACCTATCTAACTATCATCTAATGGCCAGTCTAGTAAATTTTGGGAAAACATCTTATGGTTGATCATTTGGTGATAATTTTTTTTTTTTTGGCCACAGAAATTTATGGAACAGACTAATAATGCATTATGGGGTTACAACCTACCCTGGTGAAGGGAATACTCATTTCAAACAAAAAATCATGGGATTGTTTGAAATAAGAAGAATTTCTAACTATTCTTTATCCAACCTCTTTTTAAAAATGTAAATAAATTTACACTCATTATAAGACCTAGAAGTTATGCAATAGAGCAATACTATAATAACTATATATGTATTATTCTCAGTGGAGGAAAAAATCAATCATGTATAAGAATGTGGTTTACAAAGAAATTGGTGAAGTCGTAAATAAAGAAAATACATGAAGAATAAGAATGACAAGCAACAGGTCAAGATAGGGGAAATAAATTAAGTAAACATAGAAAAAAGAATCTTGGTCCTCATTCTTTGCAAAGAATTTTCACCTTTCTCTTTTGCTCCATCTCCATTTTTCCTCCACTTCAACCCTTCTATTATTCAGACCTTCAGACGGACAGTAAGCACTGATGAGGTATATTTGATGTGTTTTGGGTTTCCAGCTCTGTAGCCTGTGATGACTAATCCTTTGTATGCAGCTTGCATATAGTAGGGGACCACTGCCCTTACCCGAAACTGCCACTGAATCATAATTGAGTAGGAATAGGAATTATCTGATGTCTGTGAAAAATGGGTGGAATCACAAAGGTTGTCTGCTGGATTTTCTTTTCCCCCAGAGCATTTCAAAATCCCTATAACTTCATAAGCAAGCTACTTATATTCATTCAAATTAAATGGAGCACCAAGTATGTACATTTCATTTAATGTTAACCCTTCAAGACCATCTGCATGTTGATTTCATAAGTCATAGAACATTTCCCATAGTAATGCATCCTCAATTATCTGTCATCTTGAATTTGTTATCCAGTCAACATTTTAAACTCAATGTGGGCAAAACATAACTGGTTATTCTCCCACCCCTCGTAACCCCCCACCAAAACCTTTCCTTTTCTGATCTTTCCTATAACTATTGAGGATACTTCCATCTTCCCATTCCCTAGGCTCACAACATCAATGTTATCTTTGACTCTTTTCTCCTCTTTGTCCAAGGGTGCGCTGTAGCCAGCTTATCTATCCCCATGCCTGGAATGCTTTCTGCAAGACCCACCTCAAGGCCTACCTTCTGTAAGAGGTCTTTTTCAGCCCTGCACCTGCTAGTGACTTCCTCATTGAATTCTGATATTATCTACTGTGTAAATAACCTTTTTCTGTCAGGATGCAATTTTTAAACATCACTTAATACATTTTTACTGAACACTTGAATACAAAGCATTATGTTTTAGGCAAGGGGGGTGTGCTGGAGTCAGCTCAAACCAATTTGTGAGATCTGATTGTTAAATTTTCAGCATGAGCATTTACATCACGTTTCTGTTATGCAATAGAGCAATACTATAATAACTATATATGTATTATTCTGGCATGATTTCTTGTGTTATCTAGAGTGAAGAAAGTGATGGAGAAAATGTTAACACAGATTAAACTTAAATTTGTGTCATGTATGTGTTTTGTTTTGGAGAGCTGGTTATTAAACATCTACCAGCACAGTGTCTTTGGTAATTATAAAAGGGGGAGTGACTTTGAAAAATCATTATTTACATGTCCTGCATTTGGGAAACAAAATCTCAAACGCAGCCAGACCTTTAGAGGAATAGGTTACACAGATTTCCCTAGTGAATCCAATAAAAGAGAGGTGGGTGGGGTGGGAAGAGAAAAAGGATAGAGACAGACAGACAGAGACAGACAGAGAGAGAGGAGAGAGAAACAGAAAGAGAGGAGAGAGACAGAGAGAAAGAGAAATAGATAGTGAGAGACAGATACAGAGAGGAGAGAGACAGAAAGGAGAGAGAGAGAGACAGAGAGAGAGAGGGAGTGTGTCAGTGTCACTGTCAGTGTCGGTGTCAGTTTCAGCCTTAGGAGCTAAACCTTGAAGGAAGCTTTCTAGCTGTAGTGGGGTAGGGAGCGGCCTGTGAGCAGCCACAGGAGGAGAGCAGTGCAGTGTTGGAGCTGGGAGACAAGAAGCAAACCAGTTTGTCTGGAATATAGAGTACATGAGGGGAAGTCACATGCAGCAAACCTGGTAAGTAGTAGCCAGGTTATGAAGGTCTTTAAATGCTAAACTGGGGATTATCTATTGTATGAAGGAGACAACATGGAGTCATTTATCAAAATCCCTTTCCACATAGATTCTGGTTGGTCCACCTGCCTCAAGTCTCTCTCCGCTCCAATATACCTTCCACTTAGTTGCCAAAGTGATCTAGGTGGCGTAGTGGATAAAGCACCGGTCCTGGACTCAGGAGGATCTGAGTTCAAATCCAGCCTCAAACCCTTGACATTTGCTAGCTGTGTGACCCTGGGCAAGTCACTTAACCCTCATTGCCCTGAGAAAAAGCAAAACAAAAACAAAAACAAAACAACAAAGTGATCTTCAAAAAGCGCAGGTCTGACCAGGTCATTCCCCTGCCCTCTCAACTCCAGTGCTTCCTATTATCTCTAAGACCAAATATGAAAATCTTCTGTTTGACTTTTAAAGCCCATCATCGCCTGGCTCCTTCTTACCTTTCCAGTCTTATGCTTTATATGCCTCTGTGTGTCCTATGACATAGAGACACTGGCCTTCTTTTGATTCCTCACACATGACCTCCCCCCCTCCCCACCCCCGCACCTTGATGTTTTTTCACTGGCCATCTCCCATGCTATCCTTCCTTTCCTCCTGGCTCCCTGCATTCCTTCAAGTTTCAGCACAAACTTCAGCATCTAGAAGAGGTCTTTCCCAATTTCCCTCAATACTACTTCCTTCCCTCTGAGATTATCTCCAATTTACCCTGCCTGCCTCTTGTATCTTCATGGTTGTTTACATGCTATCTGCCTCATTGAAATGTGAGCTTCTTAAGGGCAGGGATTGTTTTTGTCTTGTATTTCCAATGCTCATCATAGTTTCTGGGACATAATAAGTATCTTGCAAATACTTCTTTGACTTGAAAAGTCAGCAAATATTGGGAGCAGCTAGGTGGCGCAGTGGATAAAGCACTGGCCTTGGATTCAGAAGGACCTGAGTTCAAATCCAGTCTCAGACACTTGACACTTACTAGCTGTGTGACCCTGGGCAAGTCACTTAACCCTCATTGCCCCACAAAAAAAAAAGAAAAGAAAGAAAAGTAAGCAAATAAGGTTAAATTGATCTCTTTTCCCCCAGTGTTTACTCTTTTAATTTCTTTCCCTTATTGATATTACTAGTTATTTGTCAAATAAAAGTAGGTAAGAGGGTCATCCTTGCATAGTACTTATATAGGTTTAGGGCTTACTCATCCAACCCCAACTCAACTGGAAGAGTTTGGGTTCCCAGGAAAAGGCTAAATTGTTCTATCTCTTCCCAAGGTTTTAGGGTTACCTTTGTGGGGCTGTGTGGGGCTTCAGTTATTACTGACTAGATCCCCCATTCCATTGTATTCCTTTCTTTAGTCATTTAACTCCAGTTACACATTGCAACATTCCCCATCATGATTTCGATATGTTGGGGGTCAGCATAAGAAATTAAATGGGAATATGGGGGAAGTTTTGTGGAAGCCACAGACAACACATAAAGGCCAGCAGATGACACAGAGCCTATGACCAAATACTTAACCCAAAGTTTATAATAAGTTGTTGTAAACACCCCATTAAAAAAAGAAAAAGAAAAAAAATTCAGACCTTCTCTAGCATGGAGGCCCAGATCGGATGGGTGCACACCCTTAAGCCCCATGATGTGGAAGGGATAGCTGTATTTGTCTTGCTACAAGCCACTCCATCAGCCTTTGACAGATGACTAGATGAATACTATTGTGGCAAACTAAATATTGTATTTGTTCTAGGGTTCTTTTCAGTCCTTGATTTCACAGAATAAAAACATCAAGATAATTAGCCATAGTGTTAGGAGACAGAGAGCCAGCCTTGAAATCAGGGTTTAAGTCAGGTCCCTTGACATATTCTGAAAATGCGACTCTTTTCAAGGCTCTGGGCAATTCTCTGAAACTCCAAGTTGAAAAACAGGTGCCAACATGTCTTGGTAGAGGGAGTTTCCTTATCTGAGAATTCACAATAATGATGAAATCACCAGTCTAATAAAAAGGGATTATAAGTTTACTTCAGGATTTATTTTATTTTATTTTTGGTATTTATGAGGTTTACAAGAAATATTATAGCCTCCAAGCTCTTCCTGCTGGTCAGTGACCAGCTAGCTGCATTGAAACCTGTAATTCTCCTGCTGTTGTCATGTAACTTCCCTCTCACTGTGCCTGCAAATGATTGTTATGACATTAAATGCTTTGGAGGATAGGCAAAGATAACATTTCATAATTTCCAAGTAATGGGAGCATTAGGATCTTATCTAATACTCAGATTGATTCAGATCTCAGATATTTATTTCCTAGCAATTTACTGTGTTGCTCTATTTCCCAGTAGAGTTTGGGGCAAAGCCAAACTTTGTTGCCCAGTTTGAACCCATGATTTCCTGCTTCAGCTTTCCAGCTTTTGGCAACCTTGGTGAAAGGCATTCTCTGGAGATTGATATTCACCAGCCCCTCCTAGCTGGTCATTAATTCACCAGTAATGCTTCTGGGGAACTGGATTGCTCCTGCCTAAAATCAAGATCATGCAAAATTACTGTAAGCCATAAATAGAGACTTATTCAAGTTATTGGGGGGGTTTTTTTGAAAGAAAGAAATGTATTCTTGCCATATTTAAAAACAGAGATAGGCAAATCCTAAATCTCCTAAGTATATATTTCACAAGAGACTTTGTTATGGTGCTTCTAAATATGTCCTGGTATTCAGAATATTTTAAAATTTTGTTTTGGAAAGTTATGCATTGCTTGTTTGCATGCATTTTCACCATTATTCTCAATGATATTATAGTGAGAAACAAAAGGCAGTAAGTAAACATGAATTAATCCTTGAGACGGCATCTCACTCTTATTTTTTTTTTTTTAGTGAGGCAATTGGGGTTAAGTGACTTGCCCAGGGTCACACAGCTAGTAATGTTAAGTGTCTGAGGCCAGATTTGAACGCAGGTCCTCCTGACTCTGGGGCTGGTGCTCTATCCACAGCGCCACCTAGCTGCCCCTCACATTCAGTCTTAACAACCCAGAGATGGAGCTAGGACAAATATTATCATCACCAATTTTACAGATGGAGAAACAAAAGCATAGAGACCCTAAGTCATCTGCTTGTGGTCACATGGCTAGTAAGGGCAAGGAATAGTTTGACTTCAGTTCTCTCCTGACTCCAAGGTCAATATTCTTTCCACCAACCATGGGCCCTCATTCATTTCTTGGGTCCAATAAACATGGCTACTTTTATGAGTCCAGCGCCATTGCCAAACTTATAAATAGTCTATCTGTTTAGCACCCCCAGTAAGTCTCTCATCGTTCCCCAAGGAAACAGCCCATTTGGAATCGTATTACACAATTTCTATAGTTTATCGGCGTATTCTTGTTTTCCACTCAGCTCTTGGCTTATTGCAGCAGTGACAACGTCTCCTACCAGACAAGCTTTTCAGATTGGTTAGAGTTACAACAAACTTTTATTGTTCATGCTTACCCCAAGGGGGAAACAAGTTTCAGAAAATGACCAAGCAGGCTAGCTCCCTGAATGAATTTCTGTAGGGGGCAAATCTTATTGCAGTTATAAAAAATAGAAAGTAGAGGTGTTAAACTTTGAATTTTCACAAGTGACTTTTGCCAAGGTAAATGACTTTTTAAGGTACTATTTGATTTTGCACATCAAATATTTAGGTCAGGTCTGCATTTCTTTGAAATACAGCTTAGAAATTATAGCTATTTTCTGGAAAGGAAGGGCTCTGAACTGTTTTTTTTTTTTTTTGACTCAGCCAATGAATATTTTCCAGGTTTTTTTTATGACCTTGGCTTTTGGTGTTGTATCGTTTCCCAAGAGACTGCATTTTCCAGCTTGTACTTCCTATCTATTGACCCATGTGATGTGGCCTCATGTAGACAGTAAATTCCTAGAAGGCAGGAACCATGAAGGTTTATTACCTTGCATGACTAGGTAATGTGCTGGGGCTTTTAAAAATGCAATTCAGGAAAAAGAGAATTTCATTTTTTTTTCTTTTTGACTTTGTTTCTCCATGTGTGACAAAGGAACCACAATGAGTATTTACCTCCCAGAAAAACAACAACAATGACAAATATGATGATGATAATAGCTAACATGTATATAATGCTTACTATGTGTCAGGAAATGTGCTAAGTACTTTGCAAATATTATCTCATTTGATCTGCTCAACAATCCTGGGAGATAGGTGCTCTTATTACCCCCATTTTACAGATGAGAAAAATGATGCAAACAGAAATTAAGTTATTTACCCAGTGTTGAACAGCTAGTAAGTGTATGAGGCCATATTCCAACTCTGGTCTTCCTGACACCAGGGGAAGTGCTCTAACCATTGTGCTACTTCTCTGCCTAACTTTATACCTTAATCTCAGAGTCAGAGATAATCATTGGTGGAAGGCACCTTTACTCAATTATTAGGCATCCTGTTAGTTTCCTCCCCACTCCTCTCCCCACTACCACAAAAAGGCTACTCCAAATATTGTATTTACAGGATTTTCTCCTCTTTATTTGCATTCTTTTGGGTAAAGACCTAGTAGTGGCATAGCTGGGTCAATGGGAGAGAACTGTTTGGTATATTTTCATGTATAATTCCAAATTGCTTCCAGAGTGGTTGTATCCATCTATAGTTATACCAGCATTGTGATAACGTGCCAATTTTCCCACAATACCTCCAACAATTATAATTTTCCTTCTGTATCATCTTTGCCATTTTGAAAATTGTGAGGTGATATCTCAGAATTGCTTTAATTTGCATTTCTCTAATTAGTAGTGATTTGGAGCATTTACCCCTTCTTGCCACCCATATAGCTATAGATAGCCCGAATTTCTTCTTATGAGAACTACCTGTTTATGTTCTTAGAATATTTGTTAATTGGGGAATGAATTTTGTTCTTATAAATTTGAATCAATTCCATATACATTTTGAAAATTAAACCTTTATCAGAGAAACATTCTTCTCATTGTTTCCCTCTTAATTGAAGTGTCATTAGACTTTTTGTGGGACAAAACTGTAATTTTATGGAATAAAAATTTATCTACTTTCGCTTCTGTGATTCTATCCCATGTTTGGTCATAGTTTTTCTTCTATCGTAGATTTCACAGGAAATTTTTACTATTTTCTCTAATCTGCTTATAACATGACCTTTTATATCATTTTTATCTAGGTAATGTATTCATTTAGAACTTCTCATGAAATAACATATGAAATGTTACTCTAATGTGTAATTTCATTTCTTCCATATTACTGTCCATATTTCCCAGGAATTTTTAATCAAATTTCTGAGTCCTTATCTCAGTATCTGAGGTCTTTGTCTTTATTGAATACTAGAATACTAAACACATTCACTTCTGTATGACATGTATCTAATCTGTTCCACTGATTGATCTATTTTTTAAACCAATGTCAAATTATTTCAAGAATTACTGCTTTGTAGTAGCTTGAGATCTGGCATTTTAATCTTCCTTCATTACCAATTCTCATTATTTTCCTTGAGATTATTAACCCTTTTGCCTCTGCATGTATTTCATTATTATTTTTTCTAGTTCTATAATTTAATCCATTGCTAGTTTAATTGGATCATTGGATAAGTAAGTTAATCTGGGTAGTATTGGTCAATTTTATTATATTGACTAATCCTATCCATGAACAACTAATTTTTCAATTGCTTAGGTTGTTCTTTATTTCTGTAGATAGTAGGTTGTAGTTGTGTTTATGTGGTTCTTATGTATATCTTGGTTAATAGACTCAAAACCTTTTATATATTCTGTAGTTATTTTAAATTGAATTTCTCTTTCTAGTTCTTTCTGCAGGGTTTTATTGGTATTATATAGAAATACTGATAATTTGTTTGGATTTATTTTTTGTCCTACAAGCATGTTGAAGCTATTTATTTTTAAAATCAATTTTTAGTTGATTTTTTTTACCACTTCTGGTTGTTATTATTTTTTTTTATTGAAGCAATTGGGGTTAAGTGACTTGCCCAGGGTCACACAGCTAGTAAGTGTTAAGTGTCTGAGACCAGATTTGAACTCAGATCCTCCTGACTCCAGGACTGGTGTTCTATCCACTGTGCCACCTAGCTACCCCACTTCTGGTTGTTATTTAATGGAAATAGAAAGGAGTATGCATAGCCTCAGCTATGTGTGGCACCTTTACAAAAATTGATCAAATCTCAGGACATAAAAATGCCATGAACAGATAAAGAAAAGCAGAAATATCATATACATAATTTACTGAACAAAATGCAATAAAATTATAATAAATAAAGGACCACTGAAAATGTAAGAGCACTACCAGAAGTCTATCATATATATATATATATATATATATATATATATATATATATATTCTAAAATCATATACATATCGTCAACTTCCTTCTTTTGTTAGTTGGATTTATTTAGGTTGGTAGGTGTAAATTTAGATCATTTGCTGTTATATATTTTTTTCTCTTTGCAATTCATTTATTTACTAAAGTATTTTGAAACTATACTGTTCGGTGAATATATATTAAGAATTGAAATCAATTCATTGTGTTACCTTTTAGCAAAATTAATTTTCTTTCTTTATCTTTCTTTATTGTTTTTTGTTGTTGCCTTGTCTGCCTTGTCGTGATTGTTAGCCTTGCTTTGCTCCACCCCGTAGTTTAAACTTCTCATTCTGCAAATGAAGAAATTGAGGCACAGAGAAAGTAATTGACATGTCCAATGTTAGAATATATATATATATATATATATATATATATATATATATATATGGTGAGGCATTTGGGGTTAAGTGACATATATATATATGGTGAGGCATTTGGGGTTAAGTGACTTGCCCAGGGTCATACCACTAGTACATGTCAAGTGTCTAAGGCCATATTTGAACTCAGGTCCTCCTGACTCCAGGACTCTATCTACTGTGCCACCTAGCTGCCCCAGGGCTTTATATTTCTTAAAAGCACTTTCACATACCATACTTTATTTGAGCTTCAAAATTATTTTGGTAATTAGGAAGATGGGTAGAGATAAAGTTGCTACTTTTCTACTAGTGTGCATCAGTACCTTGGAAGGTGTTCTTATACAGATGTCAAAAGACCTGGGTGTTATTTCTGGTCCTGTCACTAATTAACCACCTCACTTAATAAATGAAGTAAATTAAATACTTCCAGTTCTAGATTCTGTAATCAAGGATCTTTTCTAACCCTAAATTTTAGAGAAATTTTTGACAAGCTATTTAATATCAAAGAGTAGATCTCTTGATTCCTAAGGCTTTTTCTAATCCATTCCTTATTCAATTTTACTATAGTCAGGTATCATCTTGGTAGAATTGAATAAAGATAAATATTTTTGAAATAGAGATTGTGATTTATGACAGAAAACCAGAGGTTTTTCTGAATCTAATGTTTCTGTAAGAAGCAATGTAAGTATTAGAGATACCATCTTCTCTTGCCTTATATCCCCACTCAACCTTGGCACAACATTTCTATCTCATGTACCTCCCATTCTATCTCTAAGAGCCCTCTCCCTTCCTACTCCCTGACACCAGAAAGAGCTAATTTGCTTCTCAGACCAAACAAAGGGAGTTTTTCGAATCCAAGGGGCGCCGAAGAAAAATGATGTTCCAAAGACCACAATCTTAATCTAGGAGTTGAATAACGAATAAAAATTTGCGGTTTTTGAAAAAGGAAGAAAGGAGGGAAGGAAAGAGGGAATGAAGGAAGGAAAAAAAAAGAAAAGAAAAATAGGTAATATCTAAAAGAATAAAAACATCAAAAGATTGTTGGGTTTGGGGGTGTTGTTTTTTTTGTTTTTGTTTTTGTTTTTGTGTAATTCCAGTGGGGGCCTTAGTGCTTGCTCAATTCCTAAAATTATGCCCTATGGCTCATTGCTGGTTTACCAAGGATTTCAAGGTCCATGCACCCTCACTCTCTCAGGTTTTGTTTTTTGGGGGGGAGAGGGGGAGGGCAATGAAGGTTAAGTGACTTGCCCAGGGTCACACAGCTAGTAAGTGTCAAGTGTCTGAGGCCAGATTTGAACTCAGGTCCTCCTGAATACAGGGCTTGTGCTTTATCCACTATGCCACCTAGCTGCCCCTAGTTAGATTTATTTGACTAAGAACCCACTCCTTATAAATTATCTGGCCCTCTTTGGAAGCAGGACATGACTCTATTGTATATGAAAACCTAGATGGTCTAGACTAAATAATGACTAAGTGCTGTCAGGTGTCTCTTGTCTGGATTATGGATCCTTTTCCTCTTTCTGCTAAGAAGAAGAATATGATGCCTAAGACTGACATCTTAAGACCATCTGAGGACAGGCCCCCTCTAGGTAGATATTGGATGACAGTGATCCCAACATATCCATGCCCATCTTCCTTTGCACCACCCCAATGTGCCTTCAACCCCCTACTAATGTTAAGCTTTCTTTTTCTGTGGATATTTCCCAAAATACTTGCAATGGACTGAGTCAAGGCTATTAACTTAATAATAATTAATGTAAGAGCTTACACTTGGAATTTTAAAAAAATCAACTTTACAAGGACAATGAGGTCCAAGAAAGACAAAGCTAGAGAACAGTGTGTGGAATCATTCTGGAATATCTGCAGAGTGGGTTTGAATGCTGGGGAGAATATGGAAAGGAGGGAAGTTCAAGAACTCCTAGTGTCAAACTCTGTGTTCTTTGTGTGGGGGAGGAAGAGTATCTGAGTACAAAGCCTTGGAACCCATTTTTGTTGAACTTCAGTGTCTTCTATGGGGTCAGGCAGAGGCAGAGGATCAATGTCCATATAGTTAACTAGAGACTTGCAGGGTCTGTGAAAGTCTGTGAGGGTGAGTTGGGGTGACCATAGGTTCTGTCATGCTCTGTCTCACTTGGCACATCACAAGGAGGGGCTATGGTGGTCATTTTTTTTTTTTAGTGAGGCAATTGGGGTTAAGTGACTTGCCCAGGGTCACACAGCTAGTAAGTATTAAGTGTCTGAGACCAGATTTGAACTCAGGTACTCCTGACTCCAGGGTCGGTGTTCTATCCACTGCGCCACCTAGCTGCCCCTGGTGATCATTTTACATATGAAAATTTAGGATTGACATTGCTGCCTAGATTGTGTTCTGTTCTGAAATGACTTTTGAGCTAAGTTTTAATTCTTAGTACCATCAAGACTGTCATTTCTCTATTTTCCTGTTTTCTTTCTTGTCTACCTATTGCCACTGACTTAGACTCCCTCTTACAGATAACAGATGTGTATAGCATATAGAGGAAAAGGAACAAAACCTGAGAGAGTGAGGGTGCATGGACCTTGAAATCCTTGGTAAACTACCAATGAGCCATAGGGCATAATTTTAGGAATTGAGCAAGCACTAAGGCCCCCACTGGAATTACACAAAAACAAAAACAAAAACAAAAAAAACAACACCCCCAAACCCAACAATCTTTTGATGTTTTTATTCTTTTAGATATTACCTATTTTTCTTTTCTTTTTTTTCCCTTCCTTCATTCCCTCTTTCCTTCCCTCCTTTCTTCCTTTTTCAAAAACCG
This sequence comes from Dromiciops gliroides, assembly GCF_019393635.1. Lineage (NCBI taxonomy): Eukaryota > Metazoa > Chordata > Mammalia > Microbiotheria > Microbiotheriidae > Dromiciops > Dromiciops gliroides. The sequence goes on from NC_057864.1 coordinate 79,250,956, forward strand.
CAAATTTTTATTCGTTATTCAACTCCTAGATTAAGATTGTGGTCTTTGGAACATCATTTTTCTTCGGCGCCCCTTGGATTCGAAAAACTCCCTTTGTTTGGTCTGAGAAGCAAATTATCTCTGTTTCTTATTCTGAGTTTAAGTCTGGCTAGTTTGTGTTTTCCAGTATTTGTTTCTTTTTTTAAAAAAATAGCTCTTCAGTGCACCAGCTTCTCATATTCAACAAGTTCTACAAAAGCACAAGTATATTTGATGACATCATGCTATTAATTTGGAACCTTTGTTTGTGTGGTTATTCTTGCTTGTGCTTTATGAATATAAATGAATGTAAATATTATCTGCCAAGAAGTGAATAACAGTGCTGTAAAAATTTGTGAAACCCATGTTAGCAATCCTCTTCACTGTAAAATCTTTCCATTTTAAACATTGTTTTAAAGCATTTTTATTGATAACTTTTGTTTTTACATCACCTAAATTTTCTCCATTATTCTTCCCCCTCTTAGAGAACCATCCTATATTTCAAAAATATTTTAAAATGGAAAGAAAAAAACCAGCAAAATTTATCAGTGCATTAAAAAAATCTGAAACTATGTGGTGTTCCCTACCCATATACCTCCTCCTTCTGTAAAGGAGTTGAGGGAAGCTATCTTCTCATATCTCTTCTTTGGGGCCATGCTTGTTATTTGTAATTTGGCAACATTCGCTTTCAGTGAAAATCCTACTTTCTTGTGGAATGTCCTGATTAGTGTGAGAAAGAGAATTAGGCGTCAGAATTTAATCTTTGCAGCACAGACGTATCATGCTCCATTTTACCTGCTACATCTAATCCTAGGTTAACAATAACAATAAGAAAAATTCAGTCATCCAGTTTTCTAGGTAGAGTTGAAAAGTAGCTAGTGTGGAAATCAGAATGGGTTTGCTAACACTGTGAAGATGAAGGCTCCTTTGACAAAGGCCCCACTTCTGACAAAGGTCTAACTTTGCTTGCTTCTCCTTGAAGGGTGCTTCATAACTAGAAGATGAGGAGTCTTGGATAGAAATCCCTCATTCTGAAAAAAGATCTAAAGGTTTTAGTGAACTGTGAGTACAGTATGAATTAGCAGCCAAAAAACCCTAATGAAAGCTTGTGTTATATCAAGAGGGGCAGGCAGAGGTTGCAGGAATGAAGAAGTGATGGTTCCATGGCACTATGATCTCCTGTGACCTTATTTGGTGTGTTGGGTTCTGTTGTGATCATTGATAAGCTGGAGTGTTCAGAAGACAGCGGTCAGCATAATGTAGGGTTTGGGGTACACATCATATGAGAATTAGGTATAGAAACAAGAATGTTTAACCTGGGGAAGAAAAGACTCAGGGTAGATAGGATGGCTACCTTCAGATATTTAAAGAACCATCATGTAGAAGAGAGGTAAAATTTGCTTCATTTAGCCCGCATGGCAGAACCAAGAACAATGGATAGACGTCAAAAAGAGGCGAAGTGGAAACTTCCTAAAATTAGAGATGTTCAAAAGTGAAATTAGGCTGCCTCTTGTATGTATGTATTTTGGGTTTTTTTTGTTTGTTTGTTTATTTGTTTTTTGTTTTTTTGCTGGTTGCCTCTCCCATTAGAATGTGAGATCCTTGAGAATAGGTACCATGTTCTTTGCCTCTTTTACCTTTCTTTGTATCCCTAGCATTTAGTATAATTCCTGGAAAATAATAAATGCTTAATAATGCTTGTTGACTGACTGATTGGCCGATTGGTGGAGAAGTCTTCAGGCAGAGACTGGATGATTACCTGATATGCCATGTTATAGTCGGAATTCATTTCCTAGATGGGTTGGAGTAGATAGCTGCTGAGGTTCCTTCCAACTTCAAATACTTTGATTTTATGGTTTTTTGTCTCTATCTGTTTCTTGCTGTGTCTGTCTGTCTGTGTCCTCCATTTTCTGAGATCAGCCGAGCAAGTCTCTCATTTTCCAATCTTTCGAAGACATCTTCCCAGTGCAAAATAAGAGCAAAATGAGACCCTTCTATTTTCTCCCAGATGCCTCTACCATCATCCTGGAAGTACTTCCTCTTTTCTGCCTTCTTTGGTTTCCCTGAGCTGGCCAGCACCGTCAATCAAGCAATCAATCAATCAACTGGCATTTATTAAGTCCCTATGTGCTAGGGACTATTCAAAGCCTTGAGGATACAAAGAAAGGCCAAAAACAATCTCTGTTCTTAAGGAGCACAGAATCCAATACAATCAACTTTGTACAAACAAGATACATACAGGATAAATTGAGGACAGTCTTAGAGGGTAGGTATTAAGATTAAGGGGGTCTGGGAAAGCTTCTTGCAGAAAGTAGGACTTTATATGAGACTTGAAGGAAACTAGGGAAGTCAGAAGACAGGATTAAGGAGAGACAGACAGAAAGAAACAGAGACAGAGACAGATAGAGAAGAGGAGGAGGAGATGGGTTTTGTTGTCATTGTTGTTAGTTCCAGGCATGGAGAAAAACCATCCATTACCATGTTCATATCACAGAGTGTATGTGCAATTTCCCATTACTTAAGTGGGAAAAGAAGGGGAAAGAGACAAATTTCCCAGAACTCACTATAAGTATATGCACATAACTCTTCTGACTAGAGCTAGAGAGGATAAGTAGCCAGAAGGACCCTATTTAGATACAGCTCTCATCTCTTCCCCAGCCCCATACTTTTAATCTCATTAAAAGGTCAATTAGGTTTTTTAACAGCCTAGATTATTGTGACACCTCATTAAAATATCTGCCAGGACTGGATGGAATGCACTCCAACCTCACATCTGCCTTTTAGAATGCCTTGTCTCCATCAAAACACAATGATGGGCAGCAGCTAGGTGGTGCAATTGAAAAAACACCAGTCCTGGATCCAGAAGGACCTGAGTTCAAATCCAACCTCAGACACGTGATACTAGCTGTGTGACCCTGGGTAAGTCACTTAACCCTCATTGCTCCACAAAACAAATAAACCCCAGCAAACGATGATGATGTCAACATTTATATATCTCTTTAAGGTTTGCAAAGTGCTTTGTAAATATTATCTCATTTGATCCTCACAAGCCTCAGAGGTAGGTGCTATTATAACTCTTATTTCATGGATTGGGAAACTGAGGCAGACAGCAATGAATTGCCTTGTACAGCATCATACAGCTAATAAGTGTTTGAGGTTGGATTTGAGCACAGGTCATCCTGACACCAGGTCTAATACTCTACCCTATCTATCTGTGCCACCTAGCTGCCTCTATAATCCATGTCACTTACCTAAAGGTTTTCCTGATTCTGCCAGCTAGAAGTGGCCATTTTCTTAAAGCTACCACATATTCATTCCATTTATATAATCATGTGCATATTGTTCCTCACTTAGAATATAAATTCTTCAAGGTCAGGGACTATCTCATTTTGTCTTTGTATCCTCAGTGCCTAGCCTAGTAACTGGTATATAGTAGGGGCTTAATAAATGCTTGTTGCTGGATATATCATTCTCTAGGTAATGGATACTTTCTCTGATGACAGCTTTCTTTCCCTATGAATTTCACATTTTACCATAGAATCCTCTGGAAAATATGGAATATCTTCCAGGAATTCCAGGTACCCCAGTATGGTTTTAACACCACAGATTGCAATAGCAATTGTTTCCATGGTATTTCCAGAGGTTCCCTAACAATAGCAACTTTAAAACAAGGACAGAAGGGAAACTTCCTAACAATTAGAGCCATGCCAAAGTGCAATAGGCTATCTTAAAAGATAAGAGGAGGCTTGCTCAGAGTAGAGTATTACTTTCAGAGAATTATAGAACCCAGCATTTTTAGAGTTAGATGGGGCCATCTAGTCTAACTCCTATCCGAAAAAGAAACCAGGCTACAATATACTTGATAAGTACACCTCATCTTGGCTTGAAGACCTCCAATGAAGGGAAAATGGTAATCATCTGAGACAATCCATTACACTTTTGGATAGCTCTATTTGTTGGGAGTTCAAGCCTAAAATGAACTTCTTTTCTATTTCCATACATCATTCCCAGTTTTGCCTCTGGGGACAAATGGAAGGGGAGACAAGGGAATAAGTATTTATATAATGCCTACCACATGTCAGCTACAGCATTAAGTGCTTCACAAATATAATCTCATCTGATGCTCACAACACACCTTCAAGGAAAGTGCTATTATTATCCCCTTTTTACAGTTAAGAAAAAAGGAGAGAATAGAGATTAAGGGACTTTCCCAAGGTCACACAGCTAGTAAGTCTCTGAGGCTAGATTTGTATCTTGGTCTTCCTCACTCAAGCTCAGGGCTCTCTCCACTGGGTCACCTAGCTGTCTTTAATCCATCTGCAATAGGATAGCCCTTCAAACACTTCAACACAATTATCATGTCACCTGAGTCTTTTCCCAACTAAATAATCATAGTTCCTTCCACAAATCCTCATATGGAGTGGATTCAAAAGTTCTTCCCTGTCCTGGTTCTTTTTCCCTAATTTTGAGTTGCTAACCATAATTTCAGTGCTCTCCAACTTATCAATACTGTGGTGCCCAGAAGAGAACTTAATATTCTAGATGTGGTCTGAGCAGCAAAGTACACAGTGGGACTATCAGCTTGTTGTTCCTGAAAGCTCTACTTATCTTCGTAATGCCCAGAATCACATTAGCTTTTTAGGCTACCCATAGCATGCTGGCTACCTGTATCAAGCTTTTAGTTCCCTAAAACTTTCATATGCTTTTTGGACAAACTGCTATCAAACCATATCACCTACTTTAGATTCAACCCAAAGTTATGGCCTGTCAGGACCTTTCAGGATTCTGACTTTATCATCTAGTTTGTTAGCTTTTCCTCTCTGCTCTGTCATATGCAAACTTGACAAGCCTGTCAAGTTGTGGATGAAATTGTTTAACATGATCAGGGTAAGTGCAGATTTCTATGGCTCCTCACTGGAGACTTCTTTTCCAAGCTGATATCATTAATGCCTACTCTTTTAGCCAAGGCTTTCAACCAGTTTGGAGGCCACTTAATTATACTTCTGTCTAATCCTCATCACTCCATTTTGTCCAAAAGAATCCATGAAATGCTTTATGAAATGCTTTTCTAAAATCTAGGGGAAACAGCTATAGTATTCCCCTATTCTACCTGTTTAGTAATCCTGTCAACAACAAAAAAATTGGTTTAACTTGGCCTGTTCTTGATGAATCCAAGATGGTTCCTTATGGTCATCTCTTCTTTCTTAGATTTTCTCTATCATTTTAATGATAATTTCTAGAATTTTGCCATCTGTCAAAGTTAAGCTCACTGGCCTATATTATGTATATTTTAAGTTCCTCTTCTCTCTCTTTAGAAAAAGTTATCATATTTGTCCTTTTTTAGATTGATGGTACCTCTCCTACAACCTTTGAGCTATCACTTAAGGGGCCCAATAATTATATCCACCAGTTGTTTCAGTATAAGAAGACTTGGTTCACCTGAATGTGAGCCAAGATAACTTGCTTGGCTCACTTGAATTTTTGGAGTTGGTGCTCTCTACTGTCTTCTTACTTATCTTGGGTATCAACTCCTTATTTGCCATTTTTGGCTCATCCTTTCCAGTCCTAAAACTTCTGTTTTTCTGTCCCATGCTCTTTCTGCTAACCTATGTTGAATGTTGATGTTTGCCATCTTTGTTGGTAAGTGATGTTTTCCTTCGATAGCTTCCATGTCCATGTTAACCATAAGTCAATTCTCAATTATGTGATTGATATCACATTGTGATATCATTTTGCCTCCTCTGCATTTAATTTCTCCTCAGCAAGTATTCATTCAGTTTATACTTCTATCATTTGTGCTATATTGGTGGATTACAATAACATTTAAGGCAGAAGTTATACCTTTGTGAACCTTACAAGTGTATCTTAGTGATCCATGAGATTCTGGCTCTGACACTGTGTGAATCTAGGGAAGCCACTTAACTTTTCTGAGACAAAATGGGGTGATAATATCTGCATTATTGTTATGAAAAAAAGAATATTTTACAACCTTAAAGCATTCATATAAATGAGAGTTCCCTACTTCAGTGCAATTGTAGCTCTAGTCCCTATATCTCTTTCATTGTCATATCAGTGATGACTATACACCTCTTGTCTGAGAGCTTCAATAGATCCCAAGTGGCTCAGGACATGGTTGGCTTCATGTATATGCATTCTTCAGCCATAGCAGCTTTATAGGACCATCTTCTGAGTCATGCAGAGGTTGCAGTCTCCTGTAGATGGTGGTAGGCATCTCTAGATTAATACTATTTCACATCCTTAAAGAATCAAAGTACTATTTTTTTTCTGTCCCTTCTATATCAATTGCTATTTACATTAGGGTTTTTTTTAATTGACGGAAGAAGTTTTCCATGTTTGTTTTTTAAACTCTGCCCTCTGCTCAGAACATTCACCAAACTTCCTCTAGGGAACCTGGTTCCATAATAATCATCCTAACCTGAACCTCCTTTGCTTTTATATCATTCTGCCTCTTCCCAGTTACTTTCCAGTTGCCCATCTTACTTTTCACTTGTTCAAGCTTAATTGTCATTCAGTCAGTCAACAAACATTTATTAAGTGCTCATTCTCTGCTAGGAGCTGTGCTAAAGGACACTAAAAAAGGCAAAACCAATCCTGTTTTGGAACAGCTCACATTTGTTTTTTGTTTTTTGGGGTTTTTTTGCGGGGCAATGGGGGTTAAGTGACTTGCCCAGGGTCACACAGCTAGTAAGTGTCAAGGGTCTGAGGCCAGATTTGAACTCAGGTACTCCTGAATCCAGGGCCAGCGCTTTATCCACTGCGCCACCTAGCTGCCCCCAAGCAGCTTACATTTTAATGTAACTGTAATAGTTTCCCTTTCTTTCTTCTTCTAGTTTCTTGCTATTGATTCTTTTCTTTTTTTTTTCCAATTTGTATGCATAATATCTGGACATATTCTTCCCCTTGACACCAAGCAACCACTCCTAAAAGCAAAAATTATGGTTAAAATTCATTTCTTACTTGAAATCTTTATATGACTACTATAGTTTTTTATTCTTGACCTTAATCCCAGTAGAGAGAAATATATATTATTAAAATACATATTATATTATTTAATATCTATTACACATATGCTATATGTTAAAATATAAGTATATCCATAATATTCCTCACTCCGTTTTTAAATACTAAAAGAAAAACACCCTTAATTTTTGGAAGATGAATGGGTTACTTAAATGCAGAATGTGGAATTGGAATTGGAAAACATGTTCTTTGCTTCACTATACAAAGGCTTAAGCAAAATTATAGTCTCTTTTTCTTTCTCTAAGATGTTATCTTGACTTATTTGGAGCTAGAGTTAGATTGTACTCTGGATCAAATAGGGATGCTGGCTGTGTGGTCCTATATGGCAGGCCAATTTCACTGCCTTTTTAATAAAACAACCTATCCTTTTTAGTGTGGTACAGAGTCAACTAATATTCTGGAATTAGAAAATAAAGAAAGGTGCCCATTTAAAAAATCTTTGTATCAACAGGGCTTTGCACCCAGTAGGTGCATAATAAATGTTTCTTAAGTTAAATTGAGTGCCATTAGTTCATTGAATCTCTACTGGAAAGACTTTTACTGATGGGAACCCCTGTTTAAAGTAGCCCACTGTATTTTTTGAACAGCTCTAATTGTTAGAAATTGTAACAAAGGACTAGCCAGCTTTTATGGGTACCTCAAAGTATGTACAGCCAACTATGACTTTTTCTAATCTGCATACTTTGTGGCAAAGAGGACCCTCTTAGGTTGTTAAGCCAGAACTGAACATGCATATGAAAGAATCCTATAGGGAAAATGAGCAATTTTCTTTTTGGTGGTGAGCAAAGCAAGAATTACCATGGGTCATCTGGTGGGGGTATTTATACAGGCCTTGTGAGATCTTGAAATCCAGGAAATAGAGCGCACACTGCAGTTTACTAGATGCTGAGCGCAGGGGGGAACCAGCACAACTCCTGTTTTACCTAGAACAATAAATCCACAGGGTAGCTAAGATGCCATTTTTCTGCAAGCCAGGAGAATCACTTCATCCACTGGCCATGCTGTCTTTGGAAATGAACTTGGTTGATCTGATGCTTTGTAGCAGCTACTTTATGTTTGAGTCTACTCTCCCCAGGGATGGACTGAAGCAGTACATGAGAGAATGAGAGTCTAGGAAAGGGTGGGGGTGTTTTTGGACTTTTGTTTTTTCCTATGTCTTTTCAGTTAATATTCTTTAAGTAAAATCTCTTTTTGAATAATTGGTTAATGGCAGTGGAATATTAATAACTGGTGATTGATATTGGAAAGAATACTTTGGAATGGGGGCTCCAGTCAATAGTGTTAGAAAAAAAATAACTTCAACCTCTCGGATTTGCCTAGAACTCAAGATAATGATATCTCGGATCAGATTGTCCAGTGAGTATAGAATTTGGGATAGGGACATCCAGAGTCTATATCTGGCTATCTTCTGGGGGATCTGAGTCACGAATGAGCATTGGAATTAGGATAAGGACCACCCCCTCTCCCAGCACCACTACAGAAGTGTTTTCTTATATTGGGCTAAAATCTGATTCTCTACAACTTCCACAACTGCTCTAAATTCTGTTCCATATTCCACAGAATAGATTGAATGCCTTATCTACATTGATACAATTCTCTTATTTCCCCTTGGTCTTTTCTTCCACAAATTAAGCACCCCAGTCTTTCAGTGAAACCTTTTATAACATGGTCCCTTAATATTCTAACTGCCCTCCACTGGATGTGATCCAGTTTGCCCATTTTCTTTCTAACATGATGGTTCCCAGAACTGAACACAATGCCACAAATGGGGTCTGACTAGAGCAGAGTATAATGAAATTGTCCTTGATGTTACTGCAGCCTAGTTACTTCCTTATTGCAGTGAGTTGGCACTCCCACTTTGCTTAAGAGAAATTTTTACAAAGGGGAAACGAAAACTTCTACAAAGGACATCGAAAAGGGTTTAATGATTTTCTAGGCTAGGCATGTAGTTGTTCAACCTTTCAATGCTAGATAAGGTTGCCTTAAAGAAAGAGGAGGGACATTTGAAGTCAAAATAAATTACAACTAAGAAGCTGCCTCCAAGAAGATTTTGTGCAGTGAGTATTTGTATATGACTGCATTTTCCATTGGCGATTATCGGTCACATTTGGCTTAGGTAAACTGTGATTCTGGAGGGCTAGAAATAGCCCTGAAGAGTTGACAAAGCTACCTTGACTTTTAGTTGGACGCCGGCCCTAAGCTTCTTGATGAACTTTTATCTTCAAATTACTATTATTTCCTCCTGGATATTGAAGCAGGAACCAGAAAGGAGCGACTGATAGTACTGCCAGTCCCAAATACAGTAGTATTTGGTGTTCATCCAATAAGTATTTATTAAGTTCCTGTTATGTGTGTGCACAATTAACACTGTGTTTAGGTACTGAGAATCATTAAAAGAAATGTAAAAATGTGATGTTTACTTTCTAGATGCTGACGATTTCATGGTGGGGGGAGGGGAGGGAGCATTCTTCAATACTTAGATCCATTATCTCATCACTATGGAGGGGAGAAAAGAAGGGAATTAACATTTATTAAGCACCTACTATGCTCTAGGCACCATACAAATATTTAATGCTTTACAAATATCATCTCATTTGATCAATGTGGTTACTCTCTTCACCAGTGCACATTACAATCCATTAACACTTCCTCTAGTTCCATTATTGTGCATGTTTCCCCATCATTACACTAGAGAAGGCCTAACCAAATGATAAAGGCCTTCTTCTGGTTCTTCTAAAATGACATAGCTATCTCTGCAGCACCAGGACTCTTGCCATTTGCATTACCTATAATTTAGATTCTTCTGAGATACTGGTGCTCCATGATTCCAAATAAAAAAGAAATTGCCTATCATTGATGGGGTTCTTTAGATACCCCTGTGAGTGGACCACATGATACTGATAGATTGAATCCAGCAACACTGCAGAGCTTGCATTGAGATCCAGAGTCAGACTGTTAACAAGCATTTTTTAAGAATCTCCTATCAGTGAGGCACTGTGCTAAGTACTCTCAATACAAAGAAAGGCAAAAGAAAGGTCCTGCACCAAGGGGCTCCTGACCTAATGGGGGGAGACAATATGCAAACAACTACTTACAAACAAGATATATACAGGATCAGTTGGGGATAATCTCACCAGAAAGGCAGGAAGATTAAGGAAGGCTAGGAAAGGTTTCTTTCTCAAAAGAGATTATCCTGATGATCCAGGCAAGAAGAAATAAGTAGATGAAGAATCCACATTGTTAAGTTTATAACATTCCATGACTGCACACGTTTAGTATAGATCACGTTACTTACCACCAGATGACTGTTGCCAGTAACTTTGGCTTGGATTTACTTTGTACTAGACAGGCCAGATGAGAACAGAAGAAGGAAAACAAAACAATTTCTACATGTGCCAGATAGAAAAAAACCAAACTAACTCTCTCTCCCTCTCTCCTTCTTCCCTCTCGTTCTTCTCCCCTTTTCAATTTTAAAAGGTATTATGAAGATGAGAGTAGTTTGAAAAAAGACATACAGATCTTTGACTTGTCACCAAACTCTTAAAAAGAATGCAAAATAAGCAAACATCACCCGGTTTCTCCTCTTTTTAGACAAGGCTGCCTGTTTGAGCATCACTGCACAATGTTTAATCTTTGTCCTTGAAGTTAACAAATTAATTTTCTTTGTGATTTCCTCCTTGTGACAGACTCTTACTGGATTTTTACTCCCTTAACAGCCACTGGCAGGCTGCATATCTCCCACATTTACTACAAAGTAAACAGGAATTTGGTCCCAGGGTAATTGGCCCATCTCCAGGCTAAGAATGCCAGTTATTCATAAATACAGTGGGCTCATCTGTGCTTAACACGGGCTGTTTTCACTAGAAAGCTGGTATACAACAACAACAAAAAAAAGCAAAATCTTGATAATCCCTGGGGGCAATTCCTTTCATGTATGTGAGAAACCATGATTTACTTCCCAACCCTTTTTGTAACCATTTGTCCTTCCAAAGTCTTTCACAGGCCTCCCTAACCCCGCCCCTCCCTGCCACCCCCCTCCCCCCAGTAAGTGGAAAGTTACTGATGATGCTGTTTAAAAATTCTTTTTCTCTTTCAGAGACATAAAAGTTGCTGAAACATAAAAACATAGAAGTTGAAAGTGTAGACAGTTCATTGATGTATTTTGACACTAGGGGGTTGAAAATTAAACCTGTGGGTTAGATAGAGGGATGGGAGCTTGGATTGGACCTGGGATTTCTCAGCATATAGAACTCCCAAATGAGGAAATTCCTTTTTCTAAGGCAGGTCATCATATTTGCAAATTATCATTTTAGAGAATTTTCTAGAGCACTGAGAGGTTAAGTGATTTGACCAGAGTAAGATGTATGACTTTCATATGGACAGTACTCTGCATCCTTGATCTATCAGCATCCAGTCCGTGCCTGTTAACTGCAGATGTCTCCCAAGGCTCAGTGCTTTTCCCTCTAAACTGTTTCTCTTGGTAACCTCATCACTTCCCATGGATTTAATCATCATCTCTATGCAAATGATTCGCAGATCTATCAGTCCAGCCCTGACCTTTCTCCTGACCTCCAGTCTTAACTCTAATTGCTTATTGGACTTCTTTTTTTAAGTAATAAAAATTTTTATTTATAGTTTTGAGTACCAATTTTTATCCCTCCTTACCCTCCCTTTCTCTAAGTTGGTAAGCAATCAGATTTGGCTTATACATGTATGATTATGTAAAACATCACCATTATTAGTCATTTTGTTCAAGATAACTCCAATTGAAGAAAAAAATGAAATAAAGTGAAAAATAGCATGCTTCAGTCTGTGTTCCATCAGTATCAGTTCTTTCTTTGGAGGTGGATAGTATGTTTCATCAATAATCCTTTAGGATTGTCTTGGATCATTGTATTGTTGAGAATAGTTAAGTCATTCACAATTCTTCATCAAACAATATTGCCGTCTCATTGTGCAATGTTCTCTTGGTTCTGCTCACTTCACTATACATCAGTTTATCCAAGTATTTCCAGGCCTTTCTGAAATTGTCCTGCTTGACATTTCTTCTTATAGAAAATACCTATTGGACTTCTTAAACTGGATGCCCAGTGTAAATATCTTAGGTATCTTAGATTAAAATCTTAAATTTAAATTCAAAATTAAATTGAAGAAATCTTAAGTTCAAAAAAATCTAAAACTTCCCATTTCAAACCTTCCTTCATCTTTCCATTTAAACTCTCCCCTTTTCCTAAGTTTCTCCTGTTACTGTTGAGGATACCACTATCTTCCTAGTCACCCAAGCTTGCTATCTAGGTTTTAGAAATTTCATTTCAAAGATTAGAAATTTCAGGCTCAATCTTTACTCACTCTTCACTCCCTTTCATCTCTAGAGCTATGATGCTATGTTCTACCTCATCAAAGAGCTTTATACTTGAGAAGATAAGATGAACTGGTCACAGGAATGCTAGGGATAAACAGGTGGGCTGCCTATGTGTTCCACTTATACCCAGGGGGTAGAGGAAGGCTCTAGAATATTGGGGAGAATCCTGGGAAAATCTGTGTGAGGAACTTCCTGACCAAGAGTCACTTGAGATGATGGCTTGGATGGTTTGAGATCTATACAATTGGAGGGGATACGTACTGTTGTGACATCATAGACACACTAAAGTATCTGCATGATTATTTGTTCTTTATCATTTGGGGGTAATGTTGAATTAAAAGGCTTCATCTTTTTTAGGTTAGGGGTGAATTGTTCTCTCTGTTCCCATTCAGGTTTCTCTCAAAAGGACTTTGCAGTGGTTCCCCCCAACCCCAACTCCCCTCCCCTGTTCTTTAATGGCTATGCCCCTGTTTTGAGAATGTGACTTTGTGATTGGATAAGGAAGGATTCCTGTCCATTTTTTCTGAGAGTCTAAGGCAGGAAAGGAAGTTCCGTTTTTTTTTAACCATACAAAGGCTACCATTTAGAGTATTAAGTGTGAAAAAGGTAAGCATTTTACTAGATGGTTAAGAAGCTTAAAATATACAGTAAACACAAAAAATAATAGATAGCATTTGTATAGCACTTTTTGGGGGGGGCGGGGCAGGGCAATGAGGGTTAAGTGACTTGCCCAGGGTTACACAGCTAGTAAGTGTCAAGTTTCTGAGGTCAGATTTGAACTCAGGTCCTCCTAAATCCAGGGCTGGTGCTTTATTCACTGTGCCCACCTAGCTGCCCCCTGTATAGCACTTTAATGTTTGCAAAGCACTTTATAAATATTGTCTCATTTTATCTTCCTAATAACTCTATGAGGTAGGTGCTATTGTTCTCATTTTTAGAAATGAAAAAACTGAAACAGATGGAGGTTAAGTGACTCATTCAAGGTCACACATCTTGTAAGTACTTGAGGTTGGATATGAACTCAGGTCTTCCTGACTTCAGGTCTAGTATTCCATCTTTTTTAAATTTTTAAAAATTTTTTTTAATTTTTAAATTTTTTTTTAGTGAGGCAATTGGGGTTAAGTGACTTGCCCAGGGTCACACAGCTAGTAAGTGTTAAGTGTCTGAGGCCGGACCTGAACCCAGGCACTCCTGACTCCAGGGCTGGTGCTCTACCCACTGCGTCACCTAGCTGCCCCTATTTTATTTTTTTTAATTATTATTTTTTTATTTTTAGCATTCCATCTACTGGGCCATAGGACCACCTAATGGAATGACAACATTGTTATCAAATGAATTATTTCTTCGTGATAGATGATGAATGCCTGTGCATAGTAAGAGTTAATGGCAGGGCACATTTCATCCTTGACTCCAGAAGTACTTGACTATATGGAACAGCTTGAGCAAGATTAGAAATTTCAAATTTTTACTATTTCTGTGTAGACTGCCAAGAAGGAAGACAAGCATTTAGTTTTGAGGACAGTAATGATAAAGATACATAAAGCTCTAATCAGTAAGTTTTATTCATTCATTCATTCATTCATTCATTTATTTACTTATTTACTTATTTATTTATTTATTTATTCATTCATTCATTCATTCATTTATTTATTTATTCATTCATTCATTCATTCATTCATTCATTCATTTATTTATTTATTTATTTGGGGGTGAGCCTTAAGTGACTTGCCTAGGGTCACACAGCTAGTAAGTGTCAAGTGTCTGAGGCCAGATTTGAACTCAGATACTCTTGAATCCAGGGCCGGTGCTCTATCCACTGTGCCACCTAGCTGCCCCTAGCTTTATTTTAAGGAGTCAAAAAAAAGCAGCTTTGGGGCCAGCTAGGTGGCACAGTGGATAGAGCACCGGCCCTGGAGTCAGGAGTACCTGAGTTCAAATCTGGCCTCAGACACTTAACACTTACTAGCTGTGTGACCCCGGCAAGTCACTTAACCCCAATTGCCCTCACTAAAAAAAAAAAAAAAAAAAGCAGCTTTGGAAATTGCTCATGTTAGCTTAAGCTCAAGAGGTCAAGAGGTGTCCTCATTCTAACAACTTATGATTGGTTTTTATTAGGTAGTTAGGTGTCACAGCAAATGGATTATAGAACCTGGCCTCAGGAAGATTTGCTATCAAATCCCACCTCAGATACTTAATAGCTGTATGACCCTGAGCAATTCATTTAACCTCTGTCTGTCACAATTTCCTTATCAGCAAAATGAGAATAATAATAATAGTGCCTACCTCCCAAGATTGTTACCTCAATCCCAGAATTGAGGATCAAATGAAATGATTATAAAGTGCTTTTGCACACTTTAAAATACTATATAAATGCTAGTTGTTATTATTACTGATAAGCAAGGCCACAGATGATTCAGAGGAGTTCATTCATCTCCATCTTCTTTGATGTCCCTTTCCTTTGATCATATTTTATATCTGGCTTCTCTCTACAAGCTGTTAATTGTGTAATTGATAATCTCTTTTCCTGTAATATATAAAAAACTCTCTGAACCATGCATTGGTGAAAGAGACAGTTCAGTCTTGATTCTAGCCTCTGGTCTCATCTTCCTATAAGAGTGCAGTGAAATCTTGTACTTGATGCTTTGGGTGTTATAGAATGATATTCTTTACTAGTACTGAAGTCACCCATTCATCAAAAGGTTAAAGGACTCCCCAGACCCAGATTTCTTAACTCTTTCTGCATCATGGACCCTTGAGCAGTCTGGGGAAATCTATAGATGCTTTCTCAGAATAAGGTTTTTTAAATGCATAAAATAAAATATTTAGGATTATAAAGGAAATAAATACAGTTACTATTTTTTTTTAATTCATGGACATCAGTTGAAGAAATCCTGCTCTGGATACTGTCTTACTACCCACAGAAACCCAATATAAATCCAGAGATGAAGATTGAAGCCTCACTTTTGATGGCTAAAATAGCTCACTATAGATTTTGGGTAGACAAAGCAACCAATAACTCATTTAGTATTTAACCAAAAAAGAGAAGACTGTGATGTTGAATAACCTTCAAGAGGCAATAGCACATAGTCTTTTATTCATTTCACATCCTGAAATATTTTTCTCCCAACAATGGCACCCTTTATTGTAAATGGCAAATAGATTCTCAAAGAGAGAATGTAATTGAAGAATGTAATAGTGACTTTCTTGCTGTCCATTTCTGGGACATGTGACCATGAGGAGATTTTTCTGTGCTCTTATCAGGGCAGGGGAGCAAGTTGTTTGGTATTTGCTTTTACTTAAGAGGCTGAAAGACAGGTGTAAAGGAAGGAAACAAAGGGTGAGGATATGTCTGGTGATGGACTGTCCACTTTGGGCAATGGTTTGGCTCATTTAATTCAGTGATTGAGAGAACTTTGGAGCATGTGTTTGATGTTTGTGCCAATCTTGTTGCTGTGATTAGATGGAGCCGTCCTCTGTGCTGGAAATAATACTTCATGAGTTTTTCACTTCTATTCATAAGAGAGAGGGGGAAAATTCCACTATCTGACGAGTATTGGCACTCAAACAATGACCCTGAGAGTTGGAACAAACTCAAATGTCCATTAAGTTTGATCAGTGTAAATAAGTAATAGAGGGTAGATCTAAGCCTCATTATTTGTGGTTTGCTTCACCCTTTACTGTTGAGGATTAATGGCATTGTTGAGGTTGGATCTGGTCATGGGGATATAGAGCTTTAATAGATGTATAATGAGGGAATGCTCAATGAGAGCTTGTCTTAGGAGCATGTGCATTTGGTAAGCTTGCTTCTGGAAATTCCTGTTGATGTGTAACACAGAGCACCTGATCGCCACCTCAGAGGGGATTGGTTTTGGTCTAGTGACTTTGGTGAATGAATGAATTTTAGATTGACTGTTGACTTGGAACTGGATGGGAATCCAAAATTGGATGAGTCTCTTTCAGGGGTGGCTGTGTTCAAGTTAGGAGTTAAGGACTTCTGTCAGCCTCTGAGTGGGGAAAGAGAAAAGGAGGAAGAGGAGGAAAAAGAGAAGGAAGAGGAGGAGGAAGGAGAAAGAGAGACAGAGACAGAGAGAGATATAGACAGAGACAGAGAGACAGAGACAGAACCAGCAGCCTACTCTCTCCAGGTTCACATGAAGTTATGAACAGATGGCCTTGCTATTGGATCTGTCTATTCTTTCTGCCTTAGGTGAAGGAGCATTGGAAACAGAAGAGATGAGACAAGGCCATGATGTTATATGCTTTGAAAGGTCAGAAGAGAGAGCTATTAAAGGTCCAGTAATGGAAGTACATGCAAGACTTTTGCAGAGCGGTTAATCCCAATGAGGAGCTAAACCCCCAGGTAGCCTGCTTGACCTGGCAAAGCAGTGGATAAAAGGCAGCCCAAAAGGAGTGATCCATCTATTGACGATGCCAAATTTCAAAGTGAACTTTATGGTAGAAAATGATTATAGAACTGCTTTAAGTTTGAGCCCACTCTCCCCAGGACCAAGGTACAGGGGAGAGCATGACCCCTGACTGTTGGAGGGAAACATTTGTGCTCCCGTTTTTGCCACATCTTTTTAGTAAATACCCCCTCTTAAAACTAATTGCAACTATATATTTTTTCTATTCTACTATGTTATAGAAATGTTTGTTTTATTTCTTAAGTTCAGAATTTTTAAAAAAGGTAATTGATGTCATTGGTTAAACAATACTAAAACACTAATAAACATAGGGTCACTCAGTGATATTAGGGAGATACTCATTAAAACTGGCCATTGATATTGGGGGGGGAACATGCCAGAATTTGTGATTGAGCTGATGGTATTATAAAGAACCATAATCCCTCAGGGTACCCCTAGATCCCTAAGGGAGAAATGTAGCCAGATTTGCTCTGGACAGCTGTTCACTTGAAATTATATGGGGGTGCCTATCTCTGTTCTAAGTTTTAGGGAACTTGGCTGGGGTTTCTAATATATTTCTTCTTATAAATTAGAGGGTATAGCACCAGTATTTAGCATTAAGCATTTATTAAAGCATATTAAATGTTAGTAAAGAGAAAGCACATGGCTCTGAAATATCAGAAGCCCTACTTTACCTAGGATAGAGAGAGAGTGTGCAAGAGGGCCACGTGGCTGCCTCCTCTAGCATCCCAGCTGAGAGAGTATTAGCTCTCTGTGGTCTGGAGGAGAGATGGCCCTTATACACTGCTCAAAGCTAATTGACTAGCATCATTCAAATCTGTTGGTTTACTGCACTTAAAGGTGGTCCATATTAAAATGAGCAGTATGTGCTGAGGTCAGAGTCCAGAGGACAGACTCTCTGAGGAGAAAGGCTTTCAGATAGGTGTGGTTTAAATCTCTTGTGTCTCCAACTTTACTGACTCTGGGCTGGCTCTGAAACAGATCAGGTAAGGCTCCCAATGGGGGCCTCTGAGACCCCCAAAACCCATTATTTCTCACATACCCAATTCAGCACTAAATATGTATAAAATTGGCTTTTCTAGAAGTCAAGAGTACTTGATTCTAGTCTCAACTTTGACCAATGGTGTAGGCTTAGATAAGTCCATTTTTATGTCTCCAGGCCTCATCTTCTTCATCTGTATAAAGAAATGATTGGAACAAGTAATCTCTTCCCAGGGTCTCTTCTTGCTATGGTTCTATTAAAAGTGATGAGGTTTTTTTAATCTGAGCAGAATATGTATGTCTTCTCTACTATTGCCCCTTCTGTTAGTTTATGTTTATTGTATTTAGATTATATTGCAGCTTCTCATTTTGAGGTTTTCTACCCTAGACATCATTTAACTCATTAATCTATTTCCTTCCTCTTTGGTTTCTTTTACCCAAATCGACCAAAATGTTTTTGTGTGACCCCTTTTGTTTAGAAGAGCCTAAAAACAAAATTAATCCTCTTCCTCTGTGCCTTCAAATTCACTCAGAAAGCCTCAAATGTGGTAAAAAACAACAAGAAAACTCCTCCCCTCTCTGTCTCTCATACACATGTGCCTGTATGTGTATATGCACATATATAACAATTGTTGTTCTATTGTTTTTTCAGTCATGTCCAATTCTTCGTGACCCATTTGGTATTTTCTTGGCAAAGATACTAAAGTAGTTTGCCAATTCCTTCTCCAGTTCATTTTACGATGAGGAAAACTGAACCAGACAGTAAGTTGCCTAGGGTCACAAAAGGTAGTAAGTGTTTCAGGCCAGATTTGAACTCAGGAAGAGGAGTCTTCCTGACTCTAGGCCCTTCACTTTATCCCACAGTGCCACCTAGATGGCACAAACACATATAAATAGATAGATGGGGGGGGAGAGATGTATATGTGTGGTAAATACATATACACAGACACTTGCTAGCTGTGTGACACTGGGCGAGTCGCTTAACCCAAGTTGCCTTAAACATCTGGGGCCATCTCCAGTCATTCTTTATATATCTTACCACTGGATCCAGAATGGCTCTGGAGGAGCGGAGTAAGTGAGACTGGTAACTTTGCATAGCCCTGCCTCGCTTAAATCCAATTCACTTCAAGTCATGACATCAACCCCAATGTTATTCATGATCCTCTTCAAGAACAAAGGACAAACAAGAACAATACACATACACATATTGGTATAGTATGTAGAAAGTCAGTTTGGGTTAGGGTGGCCCAAGCAGTTGGGAGAATCCCAAAGGCCTTAGGGAGGAGGAAGTAAGGCATGAGTTGGGTTTTGCAAGAAGTTTGAGCTTATCATTCAGTCATTTTCAGTTGTGTCCAACTCTTCGTGACCCCATTTGGGATTTTCTTGATAAAGACATTGGAGTGGTTTGCCATTTCCTTCTCCAGTTTATTTTATAGATGAAGAAACTGAGGCATGTAGGGTTAAGTGACTTGCCCCAGGGTCACATAACTAGGAAGGGTCTGAGGCGAGAATTTTAATTCTTGAAGATGAATCTTCCTGACCCTAGGGCTGTTACTCTATCCACTGAGCCTCCTAGTTACCCTAGCTAATCTACCTTTTGTGTCCACCTGATATTCAACTCTCACTTATGACGCTAAGAATGTGCAGTGGCCATGTCATGGTAAACCATCTTGACAAACAGGCTAAACGACTTTAAGGGAACTGACAGGCCTCAAATCCTTGGTAAATTAAGGGAGGGACTACCCCAAGTATGTTAAGACTTTTCCCAGCAGAATAGGCAGCAGAAAACAATTTGTTCCAATGGCCCTAAAGGTGCTGCACTGTAGAACACTTAGAGTTTGGTCAGACATCAAAAACGTTAAGGTAATACATTGTATCCTGTCCCATCACCAGTCCATCTTGACTTTTGTCGTGCCATCGGACTTCAGTGACTCTGGAAGGAGAGAGTGAGGTTGATGACTTTGGCACAATTCTGCCTCACTTAAATCCAATTCATGCACAAATGAAGACATCACTCTGGGATGTTATTGGTCCTCTTCAAAAACAACACATATGTATTTATGGATACACACATATAAATTGCATATATTTTTATATATCAAAATATGCATAGTTTTATATGTGTTGTTTTAAATGCAACAGGGATAATTCGAAATGTAAATGTGGGTTTTGAAAAAGTTGATGTATTAAAGAATAACACTACTATTGATATCTTGTGACCTTGGAAAAGACTAGAGCAAGAAGTGTGATTGAGTGAGGGGCAGGGTTGAAGAAGAAGTGCATGTTATTAAAAGAAACTGGGAATTAGTGGTATGATTTGGTTGAAGGTGGAAGAAATATAAGGATAGACATAAAGGAATTATTAACTGTCTAGTGGCAGGTCAGTTAAAAACATTAAAAGTAAGTATCAACCATTTAGGAGAAGATTAAGAATGAGATAGGGAAGGAAGAAGAGAGAGGGAGAGAGAAGACAGAACTGAGAAGGAAGGAAATGAAGAATGAGGAGAAAATAATGAAAAGGGGGAGAGGAAGAAAAACAGAAAGATAAAAGGAAAAAGAAAAGCAAAAGGAAGATGAATGGAGGATAACAGAATGAGAGGGAGATGAAAAGAAGGATGAGAGACAGGACAGCGAGGGAGCGAGAGAGTGAGAGAGAGAGAGAGAGAGAGAGAGAGAGAGAGAGAGAGAGAGAGAGAGAAAACTATGGAGAATCTAGCAGGGGAACAGAAGAGTGGGTGAAAACTACATTCATGTGGATAAAGCACTGGCCCTGGATTCAGGAGTACCTGAGTTCAAATCTGGCCTCAGACACTTGACACTTACTAGCTGTGTGACCCTGGGCAAGTCACTTAATCCCCATTACCCCGCATAAACAAAAAAAACAAATTTAAGGGGCAGCTATGTGGTGTAGTAGATAGAGCACTGGCCCTGGATTCCGGTGTACCTGAGTTTGAATCCCGCCTCAGACACTTAACACTTATTAGCTGTGTGACCCTGAGCAAGTCACTTAACCCCAATTGCCTCACCAAAAAAAAAAAAAAATTAAAAAAGAAAAAGAAAAGAAAAAAAAAGAAAACTACATTCATGCCACTTCTGTGTGCTTTTACCCTATATGCTTTACATTATGTTTTACCTTGTCTGACTACCTATAAGAGCCTGGCAAAAATTACCTTCTCTCTTGTTAGTGTCTCTCAACCTTATATCTTACCTGCCACTTAGACTTAGAAAGTCACAACTTCAATATTCAAAACTATAGGGGAAGCTGAAGGTTATTATTAGTGTAGGATCTTTTTAAGGGATAAACTGTATTAAATTCAAATGGTCCTGCCCTGTTAACAGTAGACAGTCACCATCTTTAATCAAGATACATAACAATAGGTCTTTCAGAACAAAGCTTCTTAAATTGTGGGTGGCTACCCTATATGGGGTCACATAACTGAATGTGAGGTCACAAAAAATTTGGCAGTAACTGTTTGATTGTATACCTATTTTATATACTGATATACATGGGGTTGCATAAAAATTTCTCAGGCAAAAATGGGTTGCGAGTGGAAAAAGTTTAAGAAGCCCTATTTTAGAGGACCTATTTTTCACACTAAAGCTAAGAGAGGTAAAAGGAATTCATTATTATATTCTCATTCCAATTAGCTATGATATAAAGAAGTGTTAAACAAAACAATTACAATATTGAGAGGCTTTGAAACTGTAATAATATTTTGAAGATACTTTAGGAGGTATATCCAAAACAAAAAAGTAGACACTTCCATAGTTTTTTTAATTCACATAATTTTATTGTTATATAAAGGGAGAAAGGCTGCAGTTCCAAAGTCATGGCCTTTAAAGGTGACATTGTTAACTCAATATGGGAGATGTTTAAGTACAAAATTATTTCATCAAAATCCATCAATGACATGATGTTAGATAAATACCTTAACTTTAATGTTTTAAAAAGGAAGAAACTCACAAGAGAGGGAATGAATGAAATGAATGGCACATGGACACTTTTTGAAAAGCCATCATACATATCTGATAACTCTGGTAATAGGAACCTAAATACACAAGTGTGGTTTTGAATAATTATTATTTTGATTCTTTTGAGGTCATGTGGGTATATATGTGTTTCACAGTTAGGCTAATGCACAAAAATATGCAGAACAATGTGGTTCTATATCATTGGGGCTCTTCATCCTTTAACTAAACAAACTTGTACCATAATATAGAAAATGTAGGGTCAGCTAGTGGCACAGTGGATAGAGCACTGGCCCTGGATTCAGGAGGACCTGAGTTCAATCGGGCATCAGACACTTGACACTTAACTAGCTGTGTGACCTTGGGTAAGTCACTTAACCCCAATAGCCTCACCAAAAAAAAGAAAGAAAGAAAGAAAAGGAAAAATATAGAAAATGTGCATTGCAGCAATGATATTTTCAGCAATGAGTATAACAAAAATATGATCACAGACACAAGCAGTATCATGTATTTACAGTCAGTTGGGCAGTCAATAAACATTTATTAAAGCACCTGGTATGTGGCAGACACTGTACTGAGGATACAAATAATAAGAGATAGTCCCTACCCTCAGGAGCTTACAACCTAAGGGGGAAAGACAACATAAAAAAAGGAAACTGAAGTGGAGGAGAAAAGTGCCTAGGATAGAGGGGATGTTGGAAAAGTCCAAAGGAATGCAGTCTAGTGGAAAATGAAGAGGATGGCTCACCCGAACCCCCCAGGTAAAAAAGGTTTGAAGAGGAACTCTTCACTCTGCTCTTCAATCAGAAAAAACAGGGTACCGATGAGGGTCTGAGTACCAACTCTGATTTGATCTTACAGGATGATGAGGTTTCTGATGGTAAGGTTGGTGGGAAAATGATTGAAAAATCAGTTGCAGCCAGGTAGGAAATTTAAATCCTTTAGAGCATAGGCTTAAAAATAACATTGGTGGTCAATACTTTTGTGGAATTCTAAATAGGAATTTCAATTGGTCAATTCTTTCTTTGCCATGGATTTTCTGCATGAGTTTGAGTAAGTCCTTTGGTGTTTTAAATATCAAGTTTCCTAGCTAGTGAAATGGAAGCTACAAACTTAGTCATTCCTTTGAATAAAAATACAATATGTTCATTTTGTTTATTCTATGCAGTTATTCTTCCACAAAGTCCTGCTCCTATCCTCATCACATCCATGGGGGTGTGGTAGGTGTATATTGCAGTTGTCTTGGGCTCAGTTTACTGCCAACTCTTTGGAAAAGATCAAGTCCTGAAACTGGAGGCTGTGTCCAACTACCTGGAACTTTCTTCTAAAAGATTACATCTCCAAACCTGCAATTTTATAGGAAAAGAAACACTAACATATAAACAATGCATGCCAGTTGTATGTATATAATCTCTTTCCCTCAATTTGTTTCTCAGAAATACCTGTTCTGAGAGCGGCAAATCAAATAGTATTTGGCTCAAAGGAGCAAGGGATTATTGAAGTAAAATAGAAATGCTTAAATCCTTGGATCCTATGAATTCTGCCACTGATTGCTGTGTAACTCTGAGTAAATCATTGTTTTAGTTAATGGGTGATGAGACTAAGGATAAGGATTAAGAAAGTTGCCAGGGGCAGTGGCAGACCAAGGCTGAGATGCTGACATAATTTCTTCCACCTCCTCTTTAGAATACTAAAAAAGAGAAAAAAAGGAGGAGGGGGGAAGATGGCCAACTGATAACAAGTTACTTAGATAATGTTCTTCCAACTTTTTTTCAGTTATTGAGCTATATCTTGTCAATATTGTGAATCCCATCCACTTTGTGATTCATTATGAACCAGAGAGCAGTACCTCACTACCTATGGAGTTATTGCATTCATAATATACCCACAGAAGTACCCTCTATGAAATGAAAAGAGCTGCTATCAAATCATTGAATGCTTTATAGATTCTAATAGCAAAAGGTCAGAGTTTTCATGCTAATCTTCTATTAAGATAACTTTCTTGAAAAAATTTCTTATGTCTAAATGAAAAAGAAAATTAATGCTTTTTTCTGAGAGTGCCAAGTCCTTTGTTAGTATAAACAGGATAGAAACAAGCTCCCTCCATTCCACTGCAGTCAGGTAACTGGGCTGGGTATTGGCTTTCTCTAAAACTTCCCTTGCATAAAACTGCCTTGAAGAAGAAGGGGGGGAACCCTAGGAATTATGTGAGGGGAAATTTCAGTGCATTATCTTTCTTTCCTTGTCACTGATAAATACTGTATGCTCGTCAAATTTCTATATATTAAATGAATATGTTAAAGTCCCTTGATTAACAGAAGTAGCAGCTCTTTATTAAATATATTGATATCACTATGAAGTGGACCCAGAGAATATCTCCTACAATTTAGCATGGTCACAACTATATAATTGAAGAGGCATGAAGCTAGAAGTTGAAGACTTTAAGTACTGGTCCTGTCTTTGCTCACTCTTAGCCATGACCTAGAGCAATTAAACCCACTGAATGCAGTTTTCCTTTCTTTTCACAATAAGGATATTTCATAAAAGGTTAGTTTCTAGAAGAGATCCTAGAACTAGCCTCTTTGTTTTATAGATGTGGAAAGTGAGGTCTTAAAAGATGAAGTGACTGGAGCGGCTAGATAGCACAGTGCATAAAGCACCGGGGCTCTTGGATTCAGGAGTACCTGAGTTCAAATCCAGCCTCGGACACTTGACACTTACTAGCTGGTGGACCCTGGCAAGGTCACTTAAACCCCCATTGCCCCGCAAAAAAAAAAAAAAAAAGAAAGATGAAGTGACTTCCCAAAAGAAAAAACAGCTAGTAGGGTAGCAAAATTCATAGTAAAAAATGGGTTTCTTGACAACTAATCCAACAATTCCTACCCTTTTTTATTTTCTGCTGCAAGAGATACCTCAAAGGTTTAAGGGGTGGTGAGGGATATATCTAAAAGGAAGGTGATATAAAAATAAGACCTTAGTAAAAACAAGTGTCAAAGCTTCATATTTCAGTTCATGTTTCCAAATATACAAAACAACTTTACCCTTGAGGAAGACAATAGATATCGTTTGTGGTAGTCAGGAAAGTTAAAGAAGCAGGAAAGAAAAAAATGTCTAGGAGGGGATGTCCATAGAATTAATGCAAATAGGACAGGCTTTTCATCGGGCCAGGAATAATATAGGTCCATTAAATTTCAAATGAAAGGTTGGAATGGGAAGTAACTAAATGATTTTTCAAGGTCCCTTTACGCATTATGAATCCTATCATATTACACCATAAAGATTGTGGGCTCCAATTCCTCATTTTCTCTCTAGTAAAGCAAGCACCTTCCTTTTCCTATTATATAATTTTTTTTTTTTTTTTTGCAGGGCAATGAGGGTTAAGTGACTTGCCCAGGGTCACACAGCTAGTAAATGTCAAGTGTCTGAGGCCGGATTTTGAACTCAGGTACTCCTGAATCCAGGGCCCGGTGCTTTACCACTGCGCCATCTAGCTGCCCCTAGTTATATAATTGTTAAAAATACGAGAATGAAACTAAATTTATTGATAGGTCTGTCTCTTTTGACATTCTAATTTAATAGTATGAGGTTAGCATTTAAATAGCACCTAAAGATTGCAGAGTGCTTTAATATTTTTTTGGTTCTCAGGAACAACCCCTGTAAGGGAGGTGGTCTATTATCCCCATTTTACAGATAAATAAACTGAGCAGATAGAGGTTAAGGTGATTTGCCAGGGGTCACACAGCTAGTAAGTGTCAGAGCAGACTTAAACTAAGGACTATCTAAAATAAAACCAAAATGGCATATTGTTTAATACATAGAGTAAAAGCAAATTTCCTTTGTTTCCTCTTTTTCCCTCACTAAAGTTTGGATCTGTTAAATATTTTTTTTCTCCTTTACATCTCTTGATGTAGCATAATGCTTGGTTCCCTGAGAGACAAGTGATAAAGAAGCAAGGGGAAAAAAAAAGAAGAAGCAAGGAACAAGCATTTTATAGAGCACCCACTATGTGCCAGGAACTGTGCTAAGTACTTTAAAAAGAGCCTTGGATAATTTGAATATCCTCATCCAAATATACCCAGAAATGCTGTTGAGGCTTAAAAAACAATTCTGAATTTAAATATCCAAATAAAATTTCAAAATTCAAGGATTGCACATGAAACTATAAATCAATTTGGACAATTTGCCTTTCTTTTAAAATATATAATCAATTCAATATGTAATTTCAAAACTGTCCTGCTTGTCCCTGATTCTTTTTGGCATCCCTTCTGGTTCTTCTCTATGCATTAAGAAAAACAAAACAAAATAAAATAAAACAAATGTTTCAATGGTTCTATTGGTATTTTCCATTTCTTTCCTTTCCTTTTGGCTGCCACTATTCCTGGATCCCCTCTACTTCCCCATAGGAGACTACTAGTGGTATTGTTGAGTCAAGGGTATTCGAAGTTTGCTTAATTTTGAGGCATAATTCCAAATTATATTCCATTCACAGCTCTAGAAGGAGTATAATAATGTGCCCATCTTCCTGCATTTCCCCCTGTCATTTTTGCAAATTTGATGGATGTGAGATTGAATCTCATAATTGTTTTAATTTTCATTCTGTATTATTAGCAATCTGAAGCGTTTTATCTTGTTTCTGCTAGCTTGGATTTCTTGCTTTGAAATTTCCCTATTCATAACCCTTGCCATTTACCTATTGGGGAAGGGCTTCTGATCTTATAAATTTGAATCAGTGTCAGATTGTAGAGGCCTGAGAAATAATTTTGGTGCAATGGAGTGCTTGGTTAATCTTTTGAGCTTATGGAAAATGCTAATATGTAAGAAGCAATGTTTTAGAGTTGAAGAGAATCAGCTTATTTTATGCTAGTCTTAGAAATGAGAGAGGGGGGATGAATCCCCTGACTTCTGGGTAAACCTTTGTGTGTGACCAGGGTCTGATGAATAACTACAGGAATAGAAGGATTTTTTTTTGATAAAAGTATTTATTATTTTCCAGCTACATTTAAGGATAGTTTCAACATTTGTTTTCATAAGATTTTTAGTTCCAAAATTTTTCCTACCCTCCATTCCCTCCCTCCTCCCTAAGACAGAAAGCAATCCAATATAGGCTACATATGTGCAATTATATTAAACATATTTCTGCATTAGTCATATTGTGAAAGAAGATTCAGAGCACAAGGGGAAAACCTCAAAAAGGGAAAAAACCAGCCCAAAAGTAGAAACAGTATGGTTCAATCTGCATTCATAATCACAGTTCTTTTTATAGGTGTGGGGGAACATTTTCTATCATGAGTTCTTTGAAATTGTTTTGGATCATTGCACTGCTGAGAAGAGCCAAGTCTATCACCATTGTTCATCACACAATGTTGCTGTTACTGTGTACCATGTTCTCCTGGTTCTGCTTCTCTCAATAAGCATCAGTTCATGTAAGTCCTTCCAGATTTCTCTGAATTCCTCCTGCTCATCATTACTTTTCACATTGATTTTTTAAAACTGTGTTCTAAATTTTCTTCCTCCCTCCCTCCTCGACCCTCCCTATGAAATCAAGCAATTCAATATAAGTCATACATGTGCAGTTATTCAAAACATCTTCTCATTAGTCAGGTTGTGAGAGAAAATAGACAAGATAACTTTAGAAAGAGGAGCTAACATGGAGGAGAGGGCAGGATCAGGTCACGAAAGACAGTGGCCTGGGCTCTGGCTCTGTGGACTCCAGAGTCATGTTGGCACTGTGGGTGGCTGGGTGGCGCCTTTCCTTCAGGAGGGAGGCTGGGACTTCCTGGAGGGTCTGAGGGAGCGAACTGTTGTTGTGGCATCAGAGGGTCTGGCATGTTGGAGGTGGTGTACAACATTAAACCTCACTACGGCAATATCCCCAACTGACAAAATCTCAAGTGTTCCAAGCTTAGCTGTTAAGTGCTACTATGTGGTTTCGGATTCTCTGGCGTTTTTGGCATGACTCAGATGCTGTATTGGGTCATTTTCCATATCCACATCCTTCTAAATGGACAGATGAAGAATTGGGTATTCCCCCAATGATGAAGATGAAAGCACTGTCCTCACCACTATAAGTAGGTGCTACCAAGTACCTAATTTCCCAGTAATTACCAACTACCATTAAATTAAAAAAGATTTAATGATCTTCTTTTATTTTTCAACATCATCGTCATTTTTAATTTTTTAATTTTTATTATTTTTTTGCAGGGCAAATGAAGGTTGATTGACTTGCCCAGGGTCACATAGCTAGTTAAGTGTCAAGTGTCTGAGGCTGGATTTGAATTCAGGTCCTCCTGAATCCAAGGCCAGTGCTTTATCCACTGTGCCACCTAGCTGCACCCCCATCATTGTCATTTTACAATAAATACTCACCCCCCCCCAAAAGAAAGAGGAGCTAACAAATAAAATTATATTTCAATCTGTATTCAGATACCTTCAGTTCTTCCTCCATTAACGGTTTGCATTTTCATATGTCCTTCTGATATTATCCTGCTCATCATTTCTTTCATAGTTACTATTGCTAACTGTATTACCTTCCATCTTATTCCATCCCCTTGATATTTACTTTCTTTTCTATCTCCTCCTCTTTATCCTCCTCAAAAAGTGTTTTGCTTTTTACTGTCCCCTCCTCCATTCTGCCCTTCCTTCCTTCGCCTCTTCCCCCTGCCTCCATCTCCTCCTTTCCCTTCCCACTTTTCCTCAGGACACAATATATTACTATACCCACTTGAGTGTGTATGTTATGCCTTCTTTGAGCCAATTCTGGTGAAATTAAGGGTCATTTACTCCCCCACTCCTTCCCCATATTCCTCTCCATTCCATAAGCTTTTTCTTGTTTCTTTATGTGAACCACTTTCCCCAGTCCACCTCTCCTTTCCCTTTCTTCCAGTGCTTCTTCTTACCCCTTAACTTTATTTTAAAGATGTCATCATGGGTCAGGTAGGTGACAGAGTGGACAAAGGCACCACCCTGGATCCAAGAAGCCCCAAGCCCATATCCATCCCCAGACATAAGCACCCCACCCTGCCTGCCCACAAAAAACAAAGATAAACAAAAAATAATGCTCTATAGATATCATCCATTCACATTCAATTCACACCTGTGCTCTCGTGTCCAAGAATATTCCTTTTAGCTGTCCTAATACTGAGAAAGATCTTATGAGTTAGAAGTCTTATCTTCCCAGGTAAGAATGTAAACAGTTTAATCTTTTGATATCCTGCATGATTTCTTTTTCCTGTTTACCTTTTTAGAACTTCTCTAAGGGTCTCGTATTTGAAAGTCAAATTGCCATTCACTTCAGGCCTTTCATCATGAATGCCGCAGAGTCCCTTTTTTTTCATCTGAGTCCATTTTTTTCCTTTGAAAGATTTTTATCAGTTTTTTCTGGGTAGGGTGATTTTTGGCTGGAGTCCTGGTTCCTTTGCCCTCTGGAATATCTTATCCCATGCCCTCTGGTCCTTTAATGTATATGCTGCTAGATCTTGTTTTATCCTTACTGTAGCTCCAAAGTATTTGAATGTCTTTTTTTTCTAGCTGCTTGCAATACTTTCTCCTTGACCTGGGAGCTCTGGAATTTGGCTATAATATTCCTGGAAGTTTTTTCCTTTGGGGATCTCTTTCAGGAGGTGATTCTTTCAATTCCATTTTAACCTTCTGCTTCTAGAATATCCGGGGCAATTTTTCCTGATAATTTCTTGGAAGATGATGTCTAAACTCTTATTTTGTTCAGGTTTTTCAGGTAGTCCAATTGATTTTCAAATGATCTCTCCTGATCTATTTTCCAGGTCAGCTGTTTTTCCAAGGAGATATTTCATATTGCCCTCTATTTTTTATTCAATTGGCTTTCCTTTACTGTGTTTGGTTTCTCATAAAGTCACTAGCTTCATTTGTTCAATCCTAATTCTTAGGCAATTATTTTCTCAGAGAGCTTTGTATCTCCTTTTCCAATTGGCTTTTCAAGTGGTTGCCTTTTTTTTTCTCATGACTCTCCTGCATCACTCTCATTTCTCTTTCCATTCTTTCCTCCATTTCTCTAAATCTTCCTTCTATATCTCCTACTTTGCCCCAACTTCAGCAGAGGCTACAGCCACTTCACCCTGGCCAACAGCTGAACCCCCTCACTGGTCCACCAACCAAGCCTCGGAAGAAACAGCTGGCACAAATGACTCTGAGACCCTGGAGGTGTGGTCTGTTACAGGCTGAGTATTCAGAGCTGAGCTCCTCTCTCAGCCCAATCATCAGGTGATCATAGTTGCCATCTTTGGCTGGAAAAAAGTCTCATTCTGTTCTTATGTTGGTTAGGCTGCTCCAGGAGTTGCCTTATGGCATATTTTGGTGTGAGTGGACTGGTTTATTGGGAGTGTCACAGCCTTTCCTCCACCATCTTGGCTCTGCCTATTGGAAGAGAAGGATTCTTAGTGTAAGTAACCTGTTCTTGTCTTGCATTTTAGATACATTTCCAAGACAGCCTACATCTTCTGTCATGAAAATGTCCCTTTCTGTTTTATTGAGCCAGGTCCCTTGACTGAGTTTTCTCTCTGGAAAGGGACCTAGAATATCAATACTCATATTTTTAAATGCCCCAAATCATGAATAATTAGAGAAATTAAAAGTAAAGCAGTTCTGAAATTCTGCCTCGTACCTATCAGATTAGAAAAGTTGATCAAAAAAAGGAAAATAACAAATGTTGGTCAGACTGCAGAAAAATAAGTATATTAATCCACTGTTGCTGAATGCTATGATGTAAAGGAATTTAGAAGTATGTCCCCCACTAAACAGTGCATATTCTTTGACCCAGAAATACCAATGTATTGTTCTTATGCCTCAAAGAGATCAAAGAAATAGGAGAGGTCCTATATGTACAAAATATTTATAGTAACATGTAGAACAATAAGCTAAAGAGGTACCTATCAGTTGGCAAATAGCTGAACAAATTATGATATATGATGATAATGGCATACTCTTGTACCATAAAAATGATAAAAAGAGATTTTTGCAGTATAACCTAGAATATAGAATGAAATGAACAGAATGAGAATTATTTGTACAACAGCAATACTGAAGAAACAAATAATTTGAAATACCTAAGAACTCTGATCAGCACAATGAGTAACCATGATTCCAGAGTTAGAATGCTTGCTACTTACTTCCTGACAGGGAGCAAATGGTATTTATGATGTGGAATGAGATGTGTTTTTTGAATATGGCCAAAGTGAGATTTTGTTTTGCTTGACTTTACATACTTATTAAAAGGATTTTGGTTTTGGTTTTTCAATAAGGGGGAAGAGATGTGGGAGGGAGAAAAAATATATTTTTGTTAATTGAAAACATAATTTTTGGGGTGGCTAGGTGGCACAGTGGAGAGAGCACCGGCCCTGGAGTCAGGAGTACCTGAGTTCAAATCCAGCCTCAGACACTTAACACACACTTACTAGCTGTGTGACCCTGGGCAAGTCACTTAACCCCAATTGCCTCACTAAAAAAAACAAACAAACAAAAAAAAGAAAACATAATTTTTTAAAAAAAGAACCTAGAAGAACGAAGATAACATTGTGCCCAGAGACAGCAATATTGTTTTATGAAGAACTGTGAATGACTTGACTATTCTCACCAATAAAATGATCCAAGACAATCCCAAAGGACTATTGATGAAACATACTATCCACCTCCAAAGAAAGAAGCAATATTGGTGGAACAGACTGAAGCATGCTATTTTTCACTTTCTTTCATTTATTTCTTTTAATCAAGTTTTCTTGTGCAAAATGACTAATATGGTAATGTTTTACATAATCACACATGTATAACCCATATCTGATTTTTTGCTGCCTAAGGGAGGTGGGAGGGGAAGGAGGGAAAGAGGAATAAAAATTGGAACCCAAAACTATAAATAAAAATGTTTATTACAAAAAAAGAGCCTAGAGGTTTCACCTGAAGAGAGCTTGGCAAACTACAAGAGTAATGACGAGGAGAGAAGAAAATCTTCTAGGGACTGACGTAGTTGTGAGAGGTGCCATGGTCTGAGAACTTAGGAGGAACCATATTGACCAGGAGTCCTACCTAATACATCACTTTCAGTAATGGGCTATATTCTTCTTCAGGGAATGGCTCCTTGGAAAGTGTCGATATTTTTTAAGAGCTATGATCTTTGATTTAACATTTTGATTGATGTCTTGTATAAAGACATAGATATTATGCTCATAAATTGTGCAGATGTCACTAAGCTGGGAAGGTTAACCTGGGATATCTACCATAGAGAATTAGAAAGTTGGGATCCCAAAGGTTGTTGACCATCTAGAACATTTGACTGATTTTAGTAACAGGAAATTCAACAGGGATAAAAATATGGCCTTGAAATTAGATACACCAACATTAACATCCTGAGTATGATTTGGGGAAGGCAACAATTAGACAACAGTTGTTTTGAAAAAGATCTTTGCTTTTTCATTGACTAGAAGTTTAATAAGAGTCAGCAATGTGCTATTGTAGCCCCCCTCTCCCCAAAAAAGCTAATGGGATGTTGGGCTGAATTAGAAAGAGCATTGCTTTGAAGGATGGAGAGGTCATAATCCTACCCTATTCTGTTCTCATCTGCTGATATCTGGAATACTGTGTTCAGGTTCTGTACACCACAGTTTTAAGAAGAACAGGGATAACCTTGAGAATTTCCAGAAGAAAGCAACCAAGTGGGTAAAAGAGCTTTGCTTCCATATCATGAGTTCAAATTGGAGGAACTAGGGAAAACATTCAATTTGAGCATGGCAGCTATTATGACGCAGAGGGATGAGATTTTTTTTCCATTTGACCCCAGAAGGCAGAACCAGCAAAGATGTGGGACACTGCAAAGAGAACAATTTAGGCTTGATGTCAGGGAAAAAGACAATAACAACAACAATTAGAACTATCCAAAAGTAGAGTGATTCCTCAAAAGGTAGGGATTTCCCTCCTGAAAGTCTTTAAAACAGAGATTGGACAGCCATTTGTGTTCATAATAGAGGGCATTCATTTTGGTGTAGGGGTTGGTACCTACATAACTGCTGCCTCTCTGAAGCACTATATTACGCTTCCTTATCTCAACTTCCAAGATTCTTGTGATCTTATCACCTTTGACCATGTAAATAAAACCTTCTCTTTCCTTTCACTTTTGGAACCATGTGCCATAAAGAGGAATTAGTAACACTTTAGTGTAATGCACTGAAATTCCTAGTTTAACTTTTAATGTGTGTTTTTTTTCAAATTTGGAGGCCATGAGCAAGACAACGGTGGGGGGGATCACTGATGATATTGTTTTAGCTTGATGCATTTATGGTCTAAATAGTAAAGTTCCCGGCATTTGGTAGTGTACTTTTCTGAGATAAGTTTAGAGGAATAAGATCTTCATTGATTTGAAATGATACAAGAAGCAGAAAAACATTCAGTTGCGCATTCATATAAAACATGGCAGTCGTTCAAAACATAGTAGAGAGTGGTACTGGCATCTTCTTTTTTTTTTTTTTTTGGTGAGGCATTGGGGTTAAGTGACTTGCTCCAGGGTCACACAGCTAGTAAGTGTTAAGTGTCTGAGTTTGGATTTGAACTCAGGTCCTCCTGAATCCAGGGCCAGTGCTCTATCCACTGCAACACCCCAGTTGCCCCGCTGGCAATCCTTTCTTTGTGGGCCCTGTCCCCTGTCTATCTTTCAGTTTTTGTAGGAAGCTGCCTTTTTTCTGTCCCCTATGTTTGCCTCCTTGCGAGCTTATTTAATAAAGTAAGTAATTACCTCCTTACTCAATGAAGGTAAATGTAGGTACAATTTGAGATAGCTGTCATTAAGGTCAATCCTATTTTTAGAACCATATCTTCATTAAGCAGCCAATATGTCTCAATGCATAATACAGTTGGGGCAATCAGAATTTTGGTTGAAGACTCAGTGAATATTAAATTAAAAGTATTTTTACAGTGTTATGATTCTTTTGGAGATGGGTAGGGAGAGAGACTTGGTCTAGGAGCCAGGAAGACCTACCAGGGGGCGGTTCCCTCTTGCTTCCTCACCCAGATGGGAGTGCCTCACACCTCTGTGACTGATCTAAAGAAACTGTCTTAACGTTAAATAATTTGTAGGTAGCAGAACCAATATAATGATGATGATGATAGCCAGTATTTCTATAGCACTTCAAGGTTTACACAGTGCTTTACAATTATCTCATTTTATCCTCAAAAAACCCTTGAGGGGTAGCTGCTATTATCATCCCATAATGCCCATTTTATAGATGAGAAAATTGAGATAGGCTAAATGACTTGTCTAGGGTCACACAGCTAGTAAGTGTCTGAGATTAAGCTATTGATCTGAACTCAGTCTGATGCTCTACTACACTACTTAGCAGCCATTAGATGGTGGGTCTCATGATACCTATTCCAATAATCCCTACCCTGATTCACAGCATATCAAATGAGATAATTTAATTTTGCAAATGTTAAATTGTTATATATGTGTGAAGTATTTAGCTTCTGTTTCTTCTGCCAAGGATAGTAATATTTGAATTGGAAAGGATGGGGTTCAGTGGGGTGTCATGTATAAAATTGTCAGTTAAGACATTTTCATCAAATTGAATTTGACAGGACAAAATACTTCATAGGCATTTGAAATTCAAGTTTTATATAGTATGATATATTAAAAAGTCTCAATTCCAAGTTCCCAGGCCCATATTAATTACTTCAGAGTATTGAAAAACTTGTAGAAGTGATTCTTGAGCCCCTGTCAGTGATCAGTGAAAGCCCTTAAACAACTGGTGATGCATAGACTATTTATTTATTATAAGGTAGGGCTGGAGGACAGGAGGAAGGAGGAAGAGATTGGGGTTGTTAGCAGGAAGTGACAGATGCAAAACCAAAATAAAGAAAAGAGAATTTTTAAAACATGAAAAAATACTCAGAAATATACAGAAAAATATGGAAAGGGACATAAACAGGGCAATATTGTTTCCTTGTTAAATTTTTAAAAGGCACTCTATAGAGAAAGTTTATGGCTTCATGTATAATCTTTTTTTATAGTAGAATATTTTTATTTATTCATGATTATTACATTTTTAAAGGAGTAGAAGAAAAAGATTGGAGTATGGTAAATGTCTGTACTCTATAAGTCATTAACCTTAACTTTGATACCTACCAAAATTCTAGAATAATTAAAGGGATAGTTAATGAACATCAAGCAAAGGAAATGGTGATCACAAAAAGTTAATGTTGCTTCATAAAAACAGGTCATGCCAGATGAAACTCATTTCCTTTTTTTGGTAGAGTTACTACCAGTGATAGATAAGGGGAATTCTTTTTTTTTTAAATAAAAGTATTTTATTATTTTCCAGTCACATGTAAGGATAGTTTTCAATATTTGTTTTCATAGGATTTTTTGTTCCAAATTTTTCTTCCACCCTCCCTTCTTTCCCTCCTCCCAAAGACAGAAAGCAATCTGTAATAGGTTATATATGTACAATCACATTAAACATATTTCTGCATTAGTCATATTGTGAAAGAAGAATCAGAGCACAAGGGAAAAACCTCAAAAAAGAAGGAAAAAAAAAACCAGCCCAAAAGTAGAAACAGTATGGTTCAATCTGCATTTATAATCCACAGTTCTTTTTTCTGGATTTTGAGAACATTTTCTATCATGAGTCCTTTGAAATTGTATTGGATCATTGCATTGCTGAAATAGAGCCAGGTCTGTCACCATTGTTCATCACACAATGTTGCTGTTACTGTGTACAGTGTTCTACTGGTTCTGCTCCTCTCAGTCAGCATCCATTTATGTAAATCCTTCCAGGTTTCTCTGAATTCCTCCTGTTCATCGTTTCTTACAGCACAATAGTATTTCATTACATTCATATACCACAACTTGTTTAGCCATTCTCCAATTGTTGGGCATTCCCTCAATTTCCAATTCTTTGCTACCACAAAGAGAGCTGCTACAAATATTTTTGTACATGTGGGTCCTTTTCCCTCCTCTATGATCTCTTTGGGATACAGACCTAGCAGTGGTACCACTGAGTCAAAGGGTATGAACAGTCCCATAGCCCTTTGGGCATAGTTCCAAATTGCTCTCCTGAATGGCTGGATCAGTTCACAACTCCACCAACAATGCATTAGTGTTCCCATTTTCCCACAGCTTCTCCAACATTTATTATTTTCCATTTTTGTTATATTAGTCAGTCTGATAGGTGTGAGGTGGTACCTCTGAGTTGTTTTAATTTGCATCTCTCTAATCAATAATGATTTAGAGCATTTTTTCATATGGCTATAGATAGCTTTGATTTCTTCATCGGAAAACTGCCTGTTCATATGATATGGGGAATTCTATAGCTAGAGTTTGCCTAGATTTTATCAAAACATTTGACACAATATCTGATTTTTTTTCTCAAGGACGAGTTGGGGAAGTGTCATCTGGAAGTTTCTGAATGACTGGATCCAAAGAGTAGTCATTCATGGCTAGATACAAATTTGGAAAGGAGTCTCTATTGTAGTGCACTAGGAATCTATGCCTCAACCTATGATGCTCAAGTTTTATTTTTGTTTTGTTCCCCCTCCCCAAATTCATGGATGAAAGTACAGATGTCATGGTTATAAAATTGGCAGATGACACAAGCTGAGAGGGATACCTACCTAGCATATAGGATGGTAAGTAAGTTTCCAAAAGAGATCTCTATAGGGTAGAATGTTGACCTAAATCTAATAAGAATTTTAAAAATAAAAATAAATAGAAAAATATTACACTTGGATTAAAAAAATCCAACTTCACAAATACAAGATGGTAAGGTACTAGCCAGCAGTTTATGTGAAAAAGATGTGAAAGCTTTAGCAGACTTCATGCTCAATATAAGTACATGAGTGATATTGAAGCTAGGAAAACTATATGCCAGGCACTGTCCTAAGAACTGGCATTGTGATTTGAGGTTAAGAGGGAAGTGAGGGATGGATAAGTAGATCTGAGAATCTGCTGCATTGAGATGGTAACTGAATCCATAGGACCAACATGGATCTCATAGAATTCATGAGATCAAACAAGGGAAATATTATAGACTGCAAAGGTCAGCAAAACAATGAGACTACAGGCTCAAATCCAGTCTACATTTCCTATTTTTTCATGGCCTTGAAGCTAAAAATGGTTTTTGCATTTAAAAATAAAGTTTTATTGAATTTGGCCATAGTTTCCCTGATATTGAGGGAAAAAAATAAGAGGGCCCAAGACAGGATTGTGGGACAACCCACCAATAGCAGATAAGACCTGGGTAAAGATCCAGGAAAGGAGATTTAGAAGGGAGGAGTCACATATAGTTAGGCATATTGGATGAAAATCAGAGAGAGTTGTATCCCCAAAACCTAGATAACAGGGGGAGTATCAAGGAAAAGAGGATGAGCAATACTGTCAAAAAGCTGAAGAGATGTTCAAAAAAAAGCATGAAGGAGGAGAAAGGACCACTGGATTTACCAATTAGGAGAGATCACTCTGGCAACTTTAGAGAGGCAGTTTTAGTGACTGTTGAGGTCAGAGGCCAGACTTCAGAGTTTAGAAAGTAGTTGGAAAGTTAATGCACTTTATGATGCACTTTAACAAGACATAATGTTCTCTCTGATCTGAGTTATCTCACTTCCAATGGAGAGAACTCCATTCTGTATTGTTTGATATTATATCTCCTATATGTATACTTTCTCTGATTTCTGCTTTGCTATTGACTTGGATAAATGAATTTTTTTAGAAAGATAGGAAGGAAGAATGAAAGAAAGAAAAAGGAAGGAAAGGGAAGGGAGAAAGGAAGGAAGGAAGGAGGAGGAAGAAAGGCAGGCATAGAGTCCAAGAATATACAGGTCAGTTCCACTGTACTCTGCTCTGGTCAGACTGGGATGTTGTTTTCAGTGTTCTCACTGCCACTTGCTAAACTTAAAAATAATGAGAAAATGAGGGGCAGGTAGGTGGTAGAGTGGATAAAGCACCGGCCCTGGATTTAGGAGGATCTGAGTTCAAATCCAGCCTCAGATACTTGACACTTATTAGCTGTGTGACCCTGGACAAGTCACTTAACCCAATTGCCTTACCAAATAATAAAAAGAAGAGGAAGAAAGGAGGAGGAGGAGGAGGAGGAGGAGGAGGAGGAGGAGGAGGAGGAGGAGGAGGAGGAGGAGAAAGTGGTATCCCGAACTGTGAAGGCTCCCAAAAGTCCATAAAAGAATTTGTTGAAGGAATTAGGGATGTTTAGCCCAGAGCAGAGGAGATGTTATGCGGTCCATGGCAGCTCCCAAGTGGAAGAGGGATTAACCTTCTTCTGTTTGTAGAATTAGGAGGGATAAGCAGAGTTGGAAAGATGAAGATTTAGGCTTGATGGAAGGAAAAATTCCCTAACATGTAGAGCTATCTTAAAGTTTAATGAATTACCTTAAGAGGTAGTAGTTTCCCCACCAAACCCACTCCTGTCTTGATGTCTTTGATCATAGGACAAATGGTCATTTATTTATCAGGTTAACCATTGACCAGGTATGTCATATAGGGAATTCTTATTCTGTTGTGGGTTGGACAGGATGACCTGTGAAGTATCTTCGACTCTGAGTTTGTGATTTCTCCAACCATTTTAATGATGGAGTAACTTTGGTCCAGGAGGAGTGAAGAAATTTACTCTGATTACTTATCTAATTGCTAGTGGCAGTGCAGGATGCAAGCTAGAGACATCTGATCCCAAGCCCAGCCTCTTTCCATTATGGGAGACTGCCTTTCCAAGGAAAGCTGACTTAATGAGCACTTCATTCTTCTCTAGATTGCTTCAAGTATCCAATACCATATTGCAAACCTCCTTGAGGAAAGGGGATTAGAGATTTTTAGAGTATAACAGCACTTTAGAGGGTTTCTAGAGAGTCTTAATGTTGTTTTGGAAGAAGGTTGGAGAGAGACTCAAAACAGTTGCATGACTTCAAGTCATTAACCTCTCTTGGTCTCATTTTTCTCATTGCTAAAATGCTGAGGGGGTGGGGTGGACTGGGTGATCATTAACCCCCCCCCTTAAACTCTAATATTTTCTAATTCTAGCCTACCTTTTTTTGTTTTACAGATGAGGACAGCAGGACCCAGAGAGGGGAAATCACTTATCCATTATCTCATAGACCAGTAATATTTATCCATCAAAATAGAAACCAGTCTCCCTGATTTCTAATTCAATCCTTTTTTCCTACTATTATATCTCTCTAATAGCACACATTTCTTTATATAAGACTTAAAGATTTCCCAAGTATCTTTCTCAAAACATCCTTTGAAGTGAGAAATATTATCTCCATTTTATAGGAAGGTATCTTTCTTAGAGGGCAGCTAGGTACTATAGTGTAGAGCACTGGGCCTGGAGTCAGGAAAACCTGAGTTCAAATCTGAATTCAGATACCTACTAGCTGTATGATCCTGAGCAAGTCACTTAACCCTGTTTGCCTCAGTTTCCTCATCTGTAAAATGAGCTAGAGAAGCAAATGACAAACTACTCCAGTATCGTTGCCAAGAAAACCCCAAATGGGGGTCTCAAAGAATCAGGCACAAATCAAAAAAAATGACTAAACAAGATTTTTCTTACATAAGAGAAATCAGAGGTGGCATGTTATAGTGGAGATAGTACTGGCCTTAGAGTCAAGAAGACCTGGGTTCAAATGTAACCTCTGTCATTTACTTGTTGTATAGTCACAAATCACAACCTTCATGTACCTCAGGCCACCAAATAGCACCTGTGACTGCATTGGTTGAAGGATTTCTTCATTGGAGGTGGGATTTCTTCACTGGAGGTGGGATTTCTTCATGGGAGGCAGGATTTCCCACAGCAAAAGTTTCCTGCCTAATGAAGTCATAGATCCTTCCATATTTATGCACAGATAAGAAAATGGAGTTTCAGAGAGGTAAGTGATTTTTCCATGACCACAAAGTAGCAGAACCAGCATTTGCACTCATGTCTTCTCACTCCATGTCTTCTCCCTCCACATTCGTTTCTTTTCACTACCTCTTGATTGTCTCACCTCTCACACTAAGTTGCCTCCTATCTGTGTGCCTGCTAATTTTTCAGTATCCCACGATATCCCTATCACAAGACTGACATAGAGGAGATGCTCAATAAACACTCATTGATTGATTGACCTTCATAATTTGAATATGAAATCACCCAATAACACAGTTCTTAAGGACTGAAGAAAAGGGAGGGGGAAAATGGCCTTCAGGGACATGCAACTTGAAAACACCCTCAAGAAAATGAATGCTTTTCTCAGAGTTGTAGAAGGCAGAAACTTAAACTAAACTTGTGTGTGCGTGTTTTTTTTCCTTCTCTCGGGCTCCTCTAGGAGAAAATAGACTCAATAAGAGATAACAGCCAGGGTTGTTTTCCTGTTCATGTCCAGTTGTTTCATGTTTCGATATTTGGTTCCCTGGGTACAATACTTAAGAATGGTTCCCAGAGTGTATTAAGTTCCTGTGGAGTGATTATTTCATTAACATTTATGTGCCCAGACACAATGGTCTTGTAAACAATGGCTCATCACATAACCTTTCACTGAGGCTCAGGCTGCTAGAGGATTGTTCTCTGTTTTATTGGAAATAGACCCCAGGTCTTCTGGAGGCTAGCTAGTTGAAACAAAAGTTATAAAGTTTTCTTAAAGCCTTAGAGAAAATGTAATATATTACAATCCACAGGGCTCAGGAGAAATCTTTTTTTTTTTTTTAAAGATAGCCAAAGCATAACATTTCATCTTTTGCTGTGTTTTGTTAGCTCCTGGGCCCGGTCAGAGAATACTGAACAGTATCATAGGCTCCTCAGTAGTTTCATCTTTCTGTTCTTTTCTTTTTAAGAATATACAATCTAGAGCTTTAAGATTTGTGAAGAGGTATCCATGTTATCTCCACTGAGCCTCACAACACATTCTTGAGGTTTTTGTTCCCATTCAGTCATTTTGGTCATGTCTGACTCTTTGCGACTCCATTTGGGGTTTTCTTGGCAAAGATACTGGAGTGGTTTGCCATTTTCTTCTCCAGATCATTTTACAGATGAAGAAACTGAGGCGAACAGGGTTAAGTCACGCAGATAGTAAGAGTCTGAGGTCACATTTGAACTTAGGAAGATGAGTGTTCCTGACTCCAAGCCCAGCGCTCTATCCACTGCATCACCCAGCTGCCCCTCTGTCATTAAGATGGTGCTAATCTCTATTTTACAGATGAGGGAACTGAGGCAGAGAGAGGTTAAATGATTTTCCTGGGATTGAAGCTAGTACATGTTCGTGTCAGACTCTGATCTCAAGTCTTTCTGACTTAAAGTTTAGAACTCTATCCAATGTACCACCTATATAAATTTTATTTATATCTTTTGTTTCGTATCGACTCAATTGCCCCCTTTACCCATCTTCTCCCCAACAAATATCCATTCTAACAAGGAATTTTTTAAAAAGAAGAGAAAAAAATAAGCAAAACTAATCAATACATTGAAAAAAACCTGAAACTTTACCAAATGCTCCACACCTGTGAAGCTCCCACATCTTTAAGAAAATGGAATGACTGTCATATATCTTCTTAGGGACTAACCTTGTCCTTTGTAACCTAGTAACCTTCTTTTTTATTGTTTTATAGTTGTTCTTTCCATTTATATTGCTGTATTCATTGTGAATATCATTTCCTTGCCTCTGCTTACTTCATTTTGCATCAATTCATAAGGATCTATAATGCACACAGTGGGTGTTTAATATATGAAAAAACTATAAACTATTGGAAGAAGAATCGTTCTGATACTTATTCTCTGGATTTTAACTCATGCTCAATAGCCTTCACAACCTGGAAATAGCTTCACCCTGAAGCCCCCTCGGTGGATTGGTAAGTCCCCAGCCTAGACCACCATTTCATGAAAGACCCCAGCCCTTCACTCTTGGCTTGACTCATTCTCTGGACTTTTCCACTTTCTTGCCCCTATTCAAGTATCTCCTTTCCAGCTCCCCTTTATGCGTTGTCTTTCCCCATTACGATTCAAGGATTCTTTTGTTGTATTATAACCCTTGTTATTGTTTGTCCTAATTTTTTTTTTCTGAAGAGCACCAATGGGGTGATGTCTTAACTTGTACATGAATTAGATTTAAGTGAGGCAGAATTAGCTCAAAATCACCTTCACTCCACCCTAGTTCAAGGTCTCATCAGCTCTTGCCTCAACTACTGTAATAGCCTCCTAATTGTCACTCTCATTTGTAATCCATCTACCACATAGCTGCCAAAGCATTACTCTTTTTTTTGTGGGGCAATGAGGGGTTAAGTGACTTGCCCAGGGTCACACAGCTAGTAAGTGTCAAGTGTCTGAGGCCAGATTTGAACTCAGGTCCTCCTGAATCCAGGGCCCGTGCTTTATCCACTGGGCCACCAGCTGCCCCCAAAGCATTACTCTTAAAGCATATGTCTCAACATGTGCTTTGAAAGTGTGGAACCAACCTTCTTGTACCAAAAGTTTCAGTGGTTTCCTATTACCTCTTGGATAAAATACGAGCTCTCCCTATTAGGCTTATGCCTTTTATTCCAGGCTTATTCCACATTACTCACCTTCACATTCTTTCCATTCCAACCAAATTGGTCCACTTGTTGTTCTTTGACATGGTGTTCTTCAGCTCCTGTCTCTGTGCTTTAATTCCTCCTCCCATGCAAATCTTAGTCCTCAATTCCTCAAAGTTCATTTCAAACTCCATCTCCTCTAAGAAGCCCTTCCTGATCACTTCCTAGACTGCCCTGAGCTGCTAGTTGCTGTGGTTGAGTGGTTTCAGTCATGTCTGACTCTTTGCGACGCCTTTGGGTTTCATTTTGGTTTTTTGGGCAAGGATACTGGAGTGGTTTTCCATTTTCTTCTCCAGCCCATTTTGCAAATGAGGAAATGGAGACGAATAGGGTTAAGTCACTTGCCAAGACATAGCTAGTCAAT
The DNA here is from genome assembly GCF_019393635.1 of Dromiciops gliroides. NCBI lineage: Eukaryota > Metazoa > Chordata > Mammalia > Microbiotheria > Microbiotheriidae > Dromiciops > Dromiciops gliroides. The sequence goes on from NC_057864.1 coordinate 79,293,666, forward strand.
GTCTGAGGCCAGATTTGAACTCATGAAGATGAGTCTTCCTGATTCCAATCCCTGATTCTAATTTCAATCCAATACTGGTGCCCCCACCTAAAAACTCTGCTTATTTTCTCTGTATATGTTTTAAATTTACATATTTATGCAGGTGTTTTTTCTCCTAATAGAATACAAGTTGAGGGCAGGGACTTTTGTTTTTGTCTTTGCATCCTCAGAATCAAGCACAAGGTCTGGTATGCAGTAGGTGCTTAATAAATACTGATTGATTGATAAATGAGAGTCCATAGATTTGGTTGCTTTTACCAGCCAAATAGAGGACACATTAATTTAAAACAAAAAAGACATTTAATCAAAAAGCATATTAAATAAAATGACAAGAAAAGCCATACACACATACAGGACAATCTTTCATAAGTTTTCATACCAACAGTGGATAAGGACGCAGAGGCAGAGAAAATGTGTAACTAGAGGGAGAAAACAAAGACCAGGGCAATTCTTATTTCTGATTCTGAAAAGCCACTGATATCCTCTGGTGATGCTCTCTAGGACATGGTATGTCTCTGCTCTCTGTTACATCATCTCCATTGTCATGGTGAATAAAATTCAGTATTTGAATTCAGAAAAGCTTGGGTTTGAATCCTGTCTCAGACACTAACTAGCTATGTGGTTTGGGACTTTCCTCATCTGCAAAATGAGGATAATAGCATCTACCTCACAAAGTTGTGAGGCTCAAATGAGATAATGTACGTAAAGAATTTTGTACATTTCAAAGTACAACAAGAATATATTATATACTTGTCGTCATTATCCCTGCTGGTCTTGGAGCTACTGAGTTGTTCTGGTTACCATTTGCTAGGCATGAGTTGTTTAATTGTTTTTTCAGGAATATCCATTATTCTTTGCTACCATCTATTCACATGATGTTCTCTTAGTCAAAGGCAATGAGCCACCAAATCTGACTAGGCTACTGCAAAACCTAGCAAAGCCTCTAGGCTAAACTTAACTCTTCTTTCACTACTTTTCTCTTGATGCCTACTCTAAGTGCCAGAAAACTATCTCACTGGGGATTAGTAAATTCTTTTTCTTTCCTGTTAAATTCCTGATTGTTAGTTTTTGTCCTCCAATTGCATGTTTGGTACTCTACCTAGAAAAAATTCCCCAGGAAGTATGTATAGACTAATTAGCATGCAAATGAAACTGGGGCCAAAAAAAAAAAAAAAAGACCAGGTGATAGCAGGCATATCCTTATCCTCTGAATTATTTTCTACATTCCTGTCTTTATTATGCATATCTGCCAATGACTTTGTACTTCATTTTTGTCCAGTACAAAACTTACTATTCTCTCAGCCAAGACATAGATCATGTCTCATGACTCCCCAGTCCAGTACCATTTTCATTGTTCATAAACTTGTTGATTATTCGACCTAGTTCTTTCATTTAGAAAGCCTATAATCTCATTGGGAAGATAATATTTAGACATTTAAAAAACAAAAACAGATAAGAAAACAAAGCAGTGTATAAATACTGTATCAAAATGTGTGGGAAAGGTAGTGTTTATGAGGGAAGTTCCAGATTTTTTTTTTTTTACTTTTTTCAAAGGCTGCTGCAATACTTAAGTGCTATTAATAAATCAGGTTGGCTTAGAGTAATCAGAGCATGCTCCGTGGAGGAGAACTGACTCATGGCTTAGGTTATTATAACATTAGAGAAGAGAAAAGGGGGCCCAGAATTGAGACAATACTATGAGCATAGGATTAATAAAGAATTTGAATTGAAAGTGAGAGGGGGGAGGGGGAAGCTCAGTGGCGCAGTGGATAGAGCACCGGCCCTGGATTCAAGAGGACCTGAGTTCAAATCCGGCCTCAGACACTTGACACTTACTGGCTGTGTGACCCTGGGCAAGTCACTTAACCCCCATTGCCCCGCAAAAAAAAAAAAAAAGTGAGATGGGCCTGCCCAAGGTAAAAGGTTCATCCTAATGTTGCCTAAGGTGTGATGTGTGGAAAGAATGATTTGATCATTTGGGTAATGCTCCAGGGAACATTTATAGAAAGACTTAGGGGACAGTTAAGTGGCACAGTGAATAGAGCACTGACCCTGGAGTCAAAAGAACCTGAGTTCAAATCTCACCTCAGACACTAGCTGTGTGACCCTGGGCAAATCACTTAACCCCAATTGCCTGGGACCATCTCCAGTCATCCTGATGTATATCTTGCCACTGGACCCAGGTGGTTCTGGATGAGAGAGTGAGGGTGGTGACCTTGCACAGCCCTCCTTCACTTAAATTCAATTCATTGCCAGTTATGACAGCTGTCATGGTCCTCTTCAAGAACAGGCAAGCAACATAGAAAGCGATGTTTGAGAGAATTGTTTCAATAATGTGTGGAGGGGTTAGGATCTGCATTGGTGAAAGAAGTGTCCACAGAGATGAGATCAGGGCTCCATCTAAGTATCTAATATGTTAACATGGCCTGTTCCTGACCTTGGTCCCAAGGACATTTGAATGTCACCCCCATTACACCATTCACTAACCAGAATGAGAAGACTGTCTATTGGTTTTCAATTTTCAACAAAATATACTTTCTTCTTCCTGTTTCCAGTCTTTGCCAAGAATAAAATTTGTTTGGTTAACAGCTAAATGAACCAACAAAACTTATTACGATTAAGAGAGTATAAAAGAACTAAAGTAGATGGCTGTCAGCATTCTTTTGATCATATCATCTTAATACCTTTATTGATTTTGACCCCAAAGGAATACTAAAATGTGATGTGAACACTCAGTTTACTTTGATATCAGGGGTGCATTTTAGTAAAATGATGGGTCTAAATTAAAAACAAATCCTCCCTCATCTCATTTATCCTGGCTCTCTTTGGGGCGTAGTTGAAAGAATTGTCATTATTCTGATAGGTTCAGCTTGTACCTAGGAGTTCTAATGACAGCCTTTCAGTTGTGGTTATGAGGACATGCACAAACTCGGAGGAGGCCTTTGTGCTGGTTACTTTCCTACCAGAGTCCACACACTGAAGACGTTCAAGTGTCTAGTGTCCATTTCCTTTGAAGCTCTACCATGAAAACTGATAAGCTAGCCACCTTCCCCCATTGGGCGAGGCTTCTTAGTTTCCCTGTCTTTCCTACAGGATACTTCTTGTTTATTTACAGCAGCTGGCTGGAAATTGATGAAATGGCCCCCTCCTGTGGTTGGAGGCAGCTGGGCTTTTACATTTCAAGCTCCCATTGTTGGAAGGACTAGGACCTTCCTGGTCACTGCCAACATTGGCTTTATAGGCATCACAGAATCACAGAATGTATCCCTAGTGGATTCACTTTTAATAGTCTTTGGTCCAGCCATTAATCTTTGTTGATGATAATGATAGCATTTCAGTTCAGATTGGACTTTTGGAGGAATCTTTCTATCCACACCCTCTCCAAGCCTTTTTGTTTTGTTTTGTTTTGTTTTGTTTTTTAATGGGGGAAGGGCTTCCAACATCAGCGGTAGTTAACAACAATGGTAGCATTAGTCTTGTACCTTTCTCTAGCACAACTATTATAAAATAAGTTTTTGAAGACTACAGAAAACATATTTCTGCAGGTTAATTTAACTCTCTATCATCTCTATAGTGTAGCAGTGAAAGACTGATTGAAGCCCTCATAGAAGTTCAAGAAAAACATACTCTTTACAAATCCCTGAGCACTTGGCCTAAATGTTCCTCAGCTTGTTTTTAAATCAGCTGATGCAAATGGCAAGATATAAATACATCAGGCTTCATGCACCAGAGATATGACCTTTATATATACTGAACATCTGTTCTAGTGTTCTCTAGAGAAATCTACCTGAATAGATAATGAAACAGGCATGATGTGTCTTTTAGGGAGAACTCTAATCTCTATTCCTCATCCTTCTTAAATTGTAGTGGACTTAAGACCATAATTGTGTTTTTGTCCTGTGGTGTCTTTAAACGGTTGAAAGCTTCTGACTTGTCTCTTCGATGTCAGTGTGGTAGTAACTGAGCATTATGCAAGATAACTGACATACTTAAGCAAGAATAGCAGTGATGCAGCCCCTATAATTCAGGGGTCTAGTTCTCTAAGAATAATCAGCTCCCATTTCCATAGCACTCTTTGCTCAAACAACCTGTGAGGTACGCAGTGTAAATGTAATTCGCCCAGGTGTCACAGATGGGGAAATGGACTCAGAGTGCTTTGTAAACACTGAATAAATATCTTTTTAAGTATTAGGGTAGGGATTTAATGCAAGGTCTTCAGTGGTCTTTCTACTATCTCATACTGTCTCAGTTATAAAATTCTACAGTTATTTTTATGTGTCCTTTCATTTGCTTAATGCAGACAAACAGTATAGAGGCATTATAAAGAACATTATATATCCTATGAATTTGGTACTATTAGCCATCTCATTTTACAGATTAAAAACAAAACTGTCTGAGAAAGTTTAAGTACATTGGGTCACATAGCTATTAAATATTTGTTTTCCCCTAAAGAACATTACAGAACAATTTAGAGGCATAATAACTACTTCTTTAGGTGTTCAGTACAAAACTTCAGCTATTTATGTACATAGAATCCTTATCTTTGGAAAGGACCTTAAAAAGTTACAAGTCCCTACTGTCATTCAAAGCAGGCATTTCCTCTATTATATCTCTGATAGGGACTCACCCAGTCTGCATGAACATATTCTGTGCAAGGGAGCTCACTACTTAAGGAGGCAGCACATTCCACTTTGGAACAACTCTTAATTGTTTGAAAGTGATTTTTTTTTATTGAGTGAATTCCACCTCCCTGTAACTTCTACCCACTGGTTCTAGTCCCGCCCTTTGGAACTCTACAGAACAAGTCTAATCCCTGTTCCACATGACAACCCTTCAAATATTTGGAGACGACTATCATTTCCCTCCCCCATGTCTTCTCTTTGCCATCCCACTCTCTCCCTCTTCTTTCTAATTCTTTCTTTCCATTTCTCCTTTTTTTCCTTATAGAGGAAAAGGGAAGGAGAAGACCAGAAATAAAAGGATATTGGGCTAAAAAGAATTGCACGGGAAAAGAAGGATAAAAAATACTAAAATACTTTATTTGTAGCTAACATTCATCTCCTGTAAGTTAGAAGATTGAAATAATACGAGCTAGTATTTGGAACTCAAAATATTACAAAAGTGAATATTGAAAATTATCTTTACATGTAACTGGACAAAAATAAAGACCAGGGAAAATAAATAAATAAATTAGGAGACAAGAAAAAAAAGACCACCTTGAAACTAATGGCAGCCTGTGTGCATCCCTTTGCTGCAGAAGATGAAGAAATAGGGAAATTCTATTAACTCAGTAAGAACACCCCCAAATTAAGTCAATACTTGCAGGTCATAATGCTAAGATGGGAATAAATAAGGATGCTAAATAACATATTAGAAAATATGGATCAGGGATATAGAAGGAGAGATCCCAAACTGATAGTCTACACAGAAGCATCATTTCTATATTTTAATGTTGTTGTTTTTTTGAAAAGAGAATCATAAGGTGCTTGACATGGCTAGCATCCAATATCATCACAAAATGAAATAGATTGGTTTTTTTCTTTTTTTTCTTTTTTTTCGATTGTATTTTAATGGATAAGAAATCACCAATTCCTGAATCAATAGTCTTAGACAATTAGATAAAAGAAAATGAAGATTAAAAAAAACATGGAATGCAATTAAAACAACTTCTTTTGACCTACCCAAATAATTTAATGATGATGAAAAATGGGATGTGGAACAAAGAAAGGATATAAATACAGACCACAATATTTTCATGGTGAAGTTTAACTGTTGGATATCAAGTGCCATAACTTATTAATTATTAATTATTGTTCCTATACAACATTTGTCTAGCTATTCCCCAATCATTGGCACTTGCTTTATTTCTAATTCTTAGTTAACTGTGAGTCCAGGGCAAAGAATAAGATATAGAGGCTTAGAGATCATTCAGTGCAAACCTTTTGCTTTTAATGACCAAAGTAACATATGTAGTAATCAAATTCGGTGGTCTTTTCACTAAACTGAACTGCCTCTCTAGTTCTTCCACAGTTTCTTTTCTCTTTCTGATCCAATCCCCACTTATATTATAGATGAAGATATTAAGGCCTTTTAGGTGAAGTGATTTGCCCCATGACAACTATTATCAGAAGAGGGTTACCTTTCTTAATTCCTGGTCTAGTATTCTTTACCATGCACCACCCTATCTATCCACAAAGGATATCCAGAAATGAGAGGCCAAGTAACTATATATACTGCATTTAGCATCAGAAAGTGGCTAATAAGTAGCTGCTGCAGCGAGATAATTTTCAGATGACAGTTTTTAGTGTGGGGCATTTATTGACATAATAATTTCATTTCATTTTAGGTATTTAGCATTTTTATTTTGCTCAGGCTGAAAGTACAATAGTTACTCATAGATTCAAGCATAATATTGATTGGCATGAAAGTTTTAACCTGATTGATTTTTTTTCCTGGTTCAACCCCCTTTTAGATAACCCGATGGCCCTCTGCTCCCAGGGGTTCACCATATTGTTGTTGGACTTAGAACAGGCACCAAAGCTCAGAACTCCTGAACTCAAGCAATGTACCAGCCTCAGTTTCCCCCAGAAACAGGCATTAAGCATGAGCTATCTCATCTAGTCAAGTGATATGTTTTTTAAAAAATGGATCTGGGTCTTGTCTATGGGGTATGAGTAGGAAATAAGGCTCCAGGGAATAAAATAATGCCACCAAGGGTCAGAAAAAAGCCCTTATTCTTTGAAAAGTACTCATGGCTGATTGTTACTCATGATCTGATCCTCCAGTTTCTCTGAAGTACTAAGTATAAAAGTAACAGAGTATGGTTGGAAGAACACTAGACTCAGTCTCAGTTCATGTCCAGGCCCCCATATTTACCAGCTGCACATGGTGGAAAGGGCCTTAGCTTTGAAAACAGCTCTGTCACAATGTGTATGATCTTAAATGAGGCACTTAACCTTTTGGGGCTATAGTCTCCTCGTCTGTAAGTGAAAGGGGCTGAACTGCATGGCCTCTCAGATTCCTTCATCTCTAAATCTATCATTCTTGGGCCTCAGTTTCTTTGTCTGAAAAAGGAGGATACCAAGACCTTTAAAGTTATCTCCAAGGTCATCGGGAGGTTCAAATGAGATGATGCATGTAGTTATAAAATCAAACGTTATCTAAATATAAGCTATGGTTATCATTTAATATTGATGGGGGCAGCTTTCCAAACCTTATTCACCTATGATTTTCTTCATTGCAATGGCGTCTGTGTTGTAGTAGTTAATGTAAAAGTGTAGAGAGCTAGCTATGGGAAGGGAGAGTAAAGAAGGTTCCAAAAATGTTTAAAGGATTGAACACCAGGCAAAAAATATCTGCTCAGTGATTACAGGAAACAGGGAAGGTACAGCTGCTAAATTAATCCCTTAAACATATCCTTGACTGCTACTAATGTTATATATTTAGTAGGAAGTGGGAGAGGAAGTAAGAACAGACGAAAACAAACATTTATTTGAGATAAAGGAAAATGAATACATCCTCTTTTGTGCTCCCCCACCCCTGTGAAAACCAGTCATAAGTTTGTGAGAGTTTTTTCTCACACATTGCCATTGTTGTTTTGGTTGTGGTCATGATTAAGCATTTCCTAAGAAATTTAAATGTGCTTGAATAGCCAAAAGCTATACAAACATTTTTTCGGGCAGATTTTCAGGACGGTAATTTCCCTAATTCAAAGATGAAGAAAGGGAGCTACAAAAAAAAAAAAAAAGGACTCTTTAAAAGATCTTATAATAAGAAAAGTATTATGGGAGAATAGGGAAAGGACTGCTTTGGGAGTAAGAGGACCTGGGGTCACATTCCAGTTATGCAAGTGACCTCACCTGTATGACCTTGGGCAAGTCATTTAATTTTTCTGGGCCTCCTTTTCTTTATCTGAAAAAAGAGAGCAAGTTTGCCTAGAATTAGGAGTTTTATTCTTTGTTAGTAAAAAGTAAATGCACTCATATTTTTTTAAATATGAAGAGACAAGAGACATGCTTTGATTATGTTTCTGCAAATAATCCATGGTGGTTATGTGGGTATCTTTCAAAGCATGAACTGAAAGTAAAGTTACAAGAGAGGGTCGGGCTCCTCATGCAGCAGTGGTGAGTAAGCAAAATACAAACTGGTCACATAATTAGGTCACCTCAGGCCATCCATTAACTTGTATTCTGGGGCAAATGCATTTTTCTAAATCCTGCAATGCCATTTAAATATTATTTTATCAAAGAATCTCCAAATACATGGCTAACAAATCAATATGTTAAGCTTTATAGCCCCCAGACTAAAATTAGTCTTTGTTTTTTTCTTTTTCGGTTAGAAAGACAAACTGAGGCCGGCTAATGGATGTGCAGAATCTAGGAAGAGCCTGTTCAAATGATCTGTAAGAAGTTTTGGTTGTTTTTTTTTTTTTCAGTTGAGTCAGTTTAAAAGTAGGTGGGGCAAAGCTTGTGAAGAAAAAGGCTCCTTTGAGGAAAGATGTCTTGTGGTTCTGAAGGAGAAAATGATTCCCCTGAGACAGTGAGGTACAGTAGAAAGAACACTGAATTTGGAGTCAAAAGTTCAACTGTTGCCTCTTTCACATCCCAGGATAAGAATAAGTTTTAATACCTTAATTAGATGGCAGGAATGCTTGCCAAATTTGCATAATTGACTCCATTTTGTTTTAAGCCTCCATTTTGTGATTAAATTGTTGTTTACCTACAAGTTGTTTTCCAATAAGATAAGTACTTAAGTGGTATGATCTAGTAAATAACATGTCTGTGTTCACTAACAACTAATAAGCATATGTGGATTCCCTGACAGGACTGAACACCAATGGAAAAATTGTATAGACAACCAGGTGGTACAGTGGATAGAGAGAATTAGGACTAGCATAGGAAAGATTCATCTTCAAGAATTTAAATCTGACCTCAGACACTTGACCCTGGGCAAGTCACTTAACCCTGTTTCCCTGAGTTTCCTCATCTGTCAAGTGACCTGGAAAAGGAAATGGTGAAATATTCCAGTATCTTTGCTAAGAAAAATCTAAATGGGATCACAGAGAGTTGAAAACGACTGAAAGGACTGAAGAACAATAACAACAAAAATAATATGAACAACTTTATTAGTAACTTATATAATAAATTACCAACCAAATTATGTGGTAAACATGATTAGAATCATAAGAAAAACCACCTGCTCCTGGTTCTCTGCTGGGATGGGGTCCTACATTCCCAAACTTGAGATTAGAGTAGCTGGTGTTCACCTGAAGGCCATATTGACTGATGGAGACTTGCTAGATGACCCTTTCAGAGAGAGACAGAGACAGATAGAGACACTTGGCTTTTAGAGGCATAGAAAAAAGCAATTTGTCATGAGCATCGATGTGAAAGAAGCTTCCTGAGACCTCTAGGGAAAAGCTTAGTGGTTTGTTCTTAGAGGGAGATGATGTTTGTACTGTTTGTATGTATTGATTGATTGCATGCATTGAGAAATATGTCTAATTGGTGCTTCCATCACACAGGTTAGCATATGTTATAACAAATTGACTATATGTATGTACCACGCTCCAGACTAGACTTCCTACTATCTGTAGGGCTAGATAACCTCTGAAGTGCCTCCTATTACAAAATTAATGATCCCTGCTGACATAGTATTCCCATTCCACCTTTGGGTGCATTTCTCTTCACGAGCCTCAATAAACTCTGCCAAGCCATTAACTCAAAGACCTTTGTGGGAAGGAATTAAAAGTAGGAGAGGGGTAGAAGACAAATGTTCTTTGGGATGTCCAAACCATCTGAATATACATGTAATTAGATCTGTCTAGAAGGATTTCTATTACCAAAGAAGGAGGAAAGATGATTGTCACTCATTTTCTTCCTTTAAGGAACTTGAAACCATAGGTGTAATTATAAATTTCTGGGGTATTTAATCAATTTTAAGTTATACCCTTCTTTATTCATCTCCCTCCCCTCACATCCCCATCACCACTCTACTTGAATATCCAAAAGAACACAGTCCTGGCTAACTTTCCTATTCTCCTTATTCATAAGGTAGAGAGCTCCAAAGAATAGTGTATTGAGAACCAGGAGACTAGGGACTAGTATTGACCCTGCTATTAACTATTTGTGTGATTTGGGGCAACTTAACTACTCTGGGCTGCAGTTTTTTCATATGTATGTAGTAAGGGTTGTCTCCCACATGTAGCATGGAGGTGTCATGTGGCTGGAAGGGAGGTGGAATAGGCATTTTCTTTTCTCACCACCCTTCTCCAAGGAGACTTTAATTCCTACCAGGAGAGGAAGTAATCATCTTTCCTCCTTCTTTGGTAATAGAAATCCTTGAAACTGGAAGCCAGAAGTGCTGCTTAATAAATTCTTGTTGACTTATAAAGTGCTTCAAATACATTTTCTCATTTGGCCTTCACAGCAACCCTATGAGGATGGTCCTTACCATGGACTGGGGTTTACAGATGAGATAACAGAAGCTTGGGAAGTTAATTGGCTTGTCCAAAGTCACACACCTAGTACAACATACTGTTTCTTGAGTGCCAGAGTAATTTTTCTTTTTGTCTTTGAAACCCCAGCACCTAGAACAGAGCCTTTCATTTTCTAAGTGTTCAATCAATGTTTGTTGAATTAAATTTAATTGAATTAAAGTGTTGGAGGCAGAGTAGACTGGAGAGTCCCTTTTGGATGACTGCTTCATAATTTTGTCTGAAGCTGGATCTAATTATAAAGAATTTACACTTTCCTTTTTGAAAAGTAGATTACTCTACTTTTATGCATATATATAAATATAGAGATTGGAGAATATTGCTTGGCTAGCCCATAAATTAACTCCTTTTCTTGATAAGATCATAGATTTATAACTGGAAAGGAGCTCAGAGGTCTAGCCCAAACCCACTCATTGTACAGACGAGGAAACTTATTTGCGCAGGGTCATATTCTCCCTGCATAGCATTCTATAAAAAGCATTTATTAGTTCAATACAAATCTGATGTCCTGGGATTTTTTTTTCCTCCCTCACTAAAATAGTATATGATTAAATATGTATGCACCTTTTTCCCCCAACAGCACAGCAACTCATGCCTGCTTTGCTTCATTGCTTCATTTTTCATGCCCACTTGGTTTATTTGCAAACAAATTGAATCTTTCAACAATTGGAGAAACAGAAAATAGCTCACACTCAGTGACTAACTAGAATCATCCAATGAGCTAGCAATTGTATTTCACTAATGTGCTCACTGTTGACTCAGGGGGGCTATACCAATCCAAGAAGCAGCTTGCTATCCTTGCAAAAGAGCAGCTCAGAATTAATTCCTGACCAATGTGCAGTGTGAAGAGAATTATTGTCCTCTAGTAAACCCTTGTAATGAGATAAATTGTAGAGTAGTCGGGAGCTTTACAGATTTAACAGCCATAAAGTGGGTTGATGGACAAAGCTGCAGAACAAAATATAGATCTGCAGAGGATTATGAAAGCATGAACAATGAGGATGCCCATCACTGGATTTAAAGTAGTGGCAGATGGGGATGAGTCACTGTTTCTAGACTTGCTTATTTTCGTATTACATAAGGGTGGTGTTTTGGTAAAATAGAGATAGGTTATATTGCAAAATAATTATCTGTATAGGATGCATGATGCCAAAAATGCTGTTGGGGCATATGGCATGCCAACTCTGTTTGTAAAGGAATATAATTCTGGTACTACCACAAAAATTCTGCCAGGCAATGACATATTTTTTTTAATTGTGAAAAACATTCACCTTCTTTGAAATTAAAGTCTTCTTTCTCTCCAATGGTGATAGTTATACAAAAAAGACTAGTTAAGAAGAGTTGTGAAGTTATTTGATAATTATATCAACCTCTATGAAGGGAAAAATATTTATTTAAAATAAGCTATTGATGTATCCTTAATATAAATGTATATTTTAATAATACACAGCATTTTTGTTTCTAGTTGAAGTTAGGTATGTATATTAGCAGATGGTCAATCCAAAAGAAATTTTCAAATCTCTAATCTTTCATCTGGTGATGAAATGGGTAGAGTACATGAATTGGAGCCAGGAAAACCCATGTTCAAATTCTCCCTTAGACATTTACAAGTTGTGTAACCCTGGGCTGGTCATTTTCCCCATTAGTAAAGTGGAAATGATAATAGCAGCTACGTCCCAGCGTTATTGTAAGGGTCAAATGAGTTAACAAATGTATAAAAAGCTTTGGAAAGCTTACATCACTATATAAATGCTACCTATTACTGTTGTTGTTGTTAATCTTTTTGATTTGTCTTATGTATAGTTATTGCTATCAGATCTCCAAGGGTCTGTTATCCCCTATCTGCCTAAAAAAGACTGGATTTGGGTATTGTTACTATACTTGACCTGGACTGGGTGATCAATCTTAATAAATTAATTTCTTTTAAAATAATTTTATAACATTATGAACTTGGTGTGTAATTTTTCAATATTAATGTTTTTTATTGTGAATGTCTTTAATGTTTTTAAATGTTAAAGGAGAAATTGAGATTTTAAGAGGTAGCACTAATGATAATGTCTCTAGTTGATATTGTACCTTACAGTTCACATAAGACTTTCATACGTATTATCTCATGAAAAGTGAATTATTTCCTATTTGAATGGAAATGGGGAGATTATAAAGTTGTCTCTAGTTCTAATAATATGACAGGTATCATATGTGTAGGTATGTATACATGTATGTATATCCATATATATGTATTGTGAACTTTGATGTTTTGAAAGCCCCTACATGTATTATTTCTTTTGAACATCAAAGTGACCTGGGAAATATAGGTGTCCCCATTTTATAGGGGGAAATTGGGATTTAGAGAGCTTCAATGACTTGTCCACTGGGTTATAAATCTGGGTCTTTGGGATATTAAGCCCAAGTCTTTCTACTCTGGGTCCAGCATGCTTTTTACCACACCATGCCATCTAGCCAGAAAATTTTTAGTGAGAAGAGCGTACTGGCTTTATAGCCTCCCTTGGATGCCCCTGAACGAGTCATGTAACTTCCATGGTTGCCATTTCCTTCATAATTGAATTGAGGGGGTTAGACTGCTTGGTCTCTGAGATTCCTTCTAGCTTTATATCAATGATCCTATGAAATCTAGTCAAAGGCTTCCAAAAGTCCTCAAGGTTTTGTTTATTTTTTTCACTGTGTATTTTGTCCTATATTCATTCTGTTCTGGAAGGACAACATGGACAAAAATAGTGAAATGTGCAGCAGAATTGTTTAGCGGCCATTCTTTCACTCAGAATTGAGGAAGGAAATAACAGAATTTCTCCAAGGAAGCTTGCTTTTCCAGTTTGAAGATTAGCTTCAGAATTCTTATCTGAATACCAGATTAATAGGTATCCAAGATGGGACTAGCTTTGTTGTTTTTTTTAAGACATTATTTTTATGACCAGAAATTCATTATTTCATCCTACTCTGGGTCTGAATACTCCCAGAGTATTACACTAGGAGGGCAGGGTTTTTTTCCCTTTCTTTGTGTCCTCAGGACTGAACCCAGTGCTTGACACATAGTCAGTAATTAATAAATGCCTGTTGACTTGATTAGGCAACAGGTACATGTATATCATTGCATGTGAAAACATACAAATATTGGTAACATGCTCAAAATCCTTTTATGAATGGGGTGTATAATAAAAAAAATTTAAGACCACTGGTATATCAATCAATCAACATTTCAAATATCCTTGCACAATCACCTCCATTAACATAAAAAAACCATCTGAAACTTTGGAAAAATTTTCCACAGTCTTTTTTGGACTAATGGTGTCAAGCAAGTCACTTCCAGGAAAAAACAAACACGTATGTTAAACAGGTTTCTGACTTCATCACCACTCCAAAGATAGCAGGAGCCTTTCAGGGAAACTCAAACATGAAAAGACAATAAGGTTTCCCTTGCATTTGGCAAAACAAATGAGTTTATAGAGAAAAATCTGTTAACTAGAAAGAAAAAACAAGCCTGCCTCACCCTGCCTGAACTTCCACTTAGTAGAGTTGATGGTTTCTTCATAGTGCTGATCAAATGAGAATTAGAAGGATAGCTCTGAATAATTCTGGGTAACTATGCCAAAAGGGCTGCAGATAAAGGTGGTTATACAAGTTGAAGCTGCCCCCTGGGTAGCATTAGATACACACACCCATATTTTTAAGGTATTATGAAGGAAGAGAATACGTGCTCCACAGCATCGAAGGACCTAGATGCACCTATAAGCCACTTCCCTTGTTACATAATTTCCCAGGAAGGCTTCAGCAAGCCCAATAACCAATTTAATTAGCCTCGAACTGTGAAATACCTTGGCCGTTTCTCCATTGGCAAAATGTAATCAGTGAAGCTAGCTCCAAAGTGATGAAGGGTGACAAGTATCACATGTATAAACCAAATCCACAGACAATCCTTTGTCTTTTCTCCTGTGGTATCAGTTTCCTCCCCAAACAAATTCTTGATCTAGAATCCCAGTAAGAAATATATCTGATTCATTAGGGTCATTTCCTTTCCTTCCCTTGGTTGTTACTTGGAAGTTGGAGGGGAGAAAATGGCTGAATAGCAATTTACAAGTGAGAAAATTGAAGAACTCTGATTAAACCCTTAACAGGATAATTAGCTCTAGGCAGTTAAGGGTTGGCGATATTATAAACCTCATTAATTCAGACTGCACTAACCCAGAATTCATAATTTAGATGAGTAGCCTTGTGTTTGCTTTTTAAAAAAAGCTTTTCTTCATAAATAGTATGTTCGATCTCGTTATTTAAAAAAAAACTTGAGAACATTTTCAGATATCACTATCGCTTACATCCAAATATTTGCTATATTAATTATAAATCATTCTTATCTATTAGCTAAGGCAAATTTCCAAGGGATGGTTACCAAGGAATCAATTGCTTACTTTCCATAATTGGAATATAGTTTTGTTTCTTAATTTTTCTCTGTATTTCAGACATTTCAGTAAGGTATCATATAAACATTTGGAGTCTGTGTACCTGGGCTTCATCCCCACTCTTATTTAGCGCCTTAGAAGTCATTTGAGCCTTTGGGCCATTGAGACCAACCTTCTCATTTTGCAAATAAGGGAAGGAAGGAAAGGGAATAAACTTTTATATAGCACCTACTGAGGGCTAGGCACTGGGCTAAGAGTTTTTTTGCAAATATCTCATTTGATTCTCACAACAACTCTGGGAGGTAGGTGTTGTCGTAATCCCAATTTTACAGTTAAGCAAAATGAGGCAAACAGAATTCAGGTGATGTGTCAGGGTCACACAGCTAATAAGTATTTGAGGGCTTCCTGACTACAGCCCTAGCTCTTGATCCACTTTGCTACCAGCTGACTCTAGTGAAGAAAGTAAAGAGAACAGAATGGAATACACACTTATATATCATCTACTCTGTGCCAAGCACTGTACTAAGCATTTTAAAAATGTGCTGCATTTGATCCTCACAACCACCCTTTAAGGTAAGTCCTGTTATTATCCCCATTTCACAGATGAGGAAACTGAAGCAACCAGACGTTAAATGACTTATTCAAGGTCACACAGTTAGCAAGTGTCTGAGGCAGAATTTGAACCTAGGTCTTCCCTAAGCACTCCCTCCACTGCACTGGAGATTCTTTTTAGTTTCAGCATCTCTTTAATCTCTTAAAAATTGAGGACCC
Organism: Dromiciops gliroides; assembly: GCF_019393635.1. Taxonomy (NCBI): domain Eukaryota; kingdom Metazoa; phylum Chordata; class Mammalia; order Microbiotheria; family Microbiotheriidae; genus Dromiciops; species Dromiciops gliroides. The sequence continues at coordinate 79,309,383 of NC_057864.1, forward strand.
CCTAGATAACTTTTGTCTATGTGAGTTATATTTACTGATTATTTACCAATTTGAAATGAAAACATCAGTATTATTATCAGGATAATGATACTGTTTTAAGCTCAAAAACCCCTCAAAAAATTTTGCGGGACCCTTCATGTGGCCCTGGACAACATTTTGGGAACCACTGAACTACCATGCTGTCTTTTTCATGATCCTGGGCAAGTCACTTAAAGTCTATTTCACCATCTGTCAAAAAGTGGGAGTTAGCTTCTGTCTTTCCAGCATCAAATGTATGCTCCTAATTTAGGCTTTTCTTCCTCACAATTTGCTCAATTAATCAAATTATACTTTGTATACAAAAGCCCTTTTAAGTAACTTGGTTAAATGGTAAGAACATTGGATTTTGGAATCAGGAGACCTGGATATGATTTTTAGTTCTGAAGCTTCTAAATAGTCTTATAATTTTTAGCTCCAAAGCTATGTGACTATGCACAAAAAAAAAACTTAACTTCTCTGAATTTCAGAAGTAATGGAGATAATATTATACCTATCTCATAGGGTCTTTGTGAAGAACGTACTCTGCAAATCATTCTTTTTTATTTTTTTATTTAGAATTTTATGTTTTCCCAAATTACATATAAAAACAAATTTTAACACCAGTTTTTAAAACTGTGTTCCAAATTTTCTTTCTCCCTTCTTCCCCACCCCACCTTAAGAATTTAAGTAATTCAATAAAAGTTATACATATGTAGTCATGCAAAACATTTCCATATTAGTCAGGTTGTAAAAGAAAACAGACAAAAAACTTTAGAAAAAGGAACCAACAATCTGTGTTCAGATACCATCAGTTCTTTCTCTGTATATGGACTGCATTTTTCAAAAGTCCTTCAGAATTGTCTTGCATCATTGTATTGCTAAAAATAACTAAGTCATTCATAGCAGATCATCTTACAATATTGCTGTTATTTTGTATACAGTACATTTCACTTTGCATCAGCTCATGTAAGTTTTTCCAGGTTTTCCTGATAGCATCCTGCTCATTTTTTTTATAGTAAACTATATTTATATGGTACTTTAAAGAGAGATTTCCTTACAATAAACCCATGATGTTGATTTTTACAACAATAATAGATAACATTTATATAGTACCTTATACCTGACAAAGAATTTTCTTCACAATAGACCGGCAAAGTAAGTACCCTACATTTTATCATGCTCCTCCTCTGCCTCATCGACTTTCATTGCTCTTGCATCTGCTTCAAATTTTTTTTCAGTTACTATTGCTGTGTTTCCCTCCATCCTATTATCTCCCTGTGATATTTACTCTATTCTCTATCTTCTTTCACTCTATCCCTCCTCAAAAGTGTTTTGCTTCTGAGTGTTCCCTCCCCCAATCTACCCTCCCTTCTTTCACCGACCCCCCCTTATCCCCTTCCCCTCCTACTTTCCTGCAGGGTAAGATAGATTACTATACCTAATTGAGCAAGTATGTTATTCCCTGTTTGAGCCAATTCTAATGAGATTAAGGTTCACTCACTCCCCCCCTCCCCATCTTCCTCATCTTCCCCTTCACTCCATAAGCTTTTTCTTGCTGCTTTTATGTGAGGCACTTTGCCCCATTTCACCTCTCCCTTTCCCTTTCTCCCAGTTCTGCAAATCATTCTTAAAAATCATTTTAAAAAATCTATATAAATATAAGTACTTATTTTAAATAGGAGCTGTAGGTAATTTAGAATAATAATGAAATTTCAGTTTTCACCTTGAAATTCCCTGTGTTGTGTCAGAATAAATCAGGAAGTACTAGGGGATATGTTAAAGCATCCATGGCAGATCTTAGGTAGAAGGCTGGGGTGGAGCAGGAATTAGCCAGGGTTCTACAATACCACAAAAGCTGGAATGCAGGGAGGAGTAGAGGCCCATTGTCTATGGATGAGTCAAGAAAGACCATCAGAAAGCCTATTTGTTAATGATAGGCTTGCAAATTCCAAGTGAGATCTAATAGTTTTCAATTTGGGGGTGACTACCTTGATTCATTTGCCTTACTTGAAGCTCCCTTATAAGCTTATACCAACTGCCGGTTTACATGGTAAAAGAGCTAGGTTGTACAGTAGATAAAAGACCTGGGCCTGAAGAGAGGAAGACTTGAGTTCAAATAATGTCTCAGAAGCTATTAGCTATGTGACCCTGAGTTAAACATTAATCTCTCTACACCTTAATTTTCCTTATCTGTAAAGTGAGAGGGTTGGACCTTGTGCTCTCCAAGTTTTCCTCCTAGCTCTAAATTTATGTTCTAGTAATCTGATTCTCAAAGGGTGTGTGGTGTGGTGGGAATTCCACACCCTGGTCCGTGTGAAAAACAATGAGCTCCTTAATAGTTTTGAAAAAATGAATTTTGGGGGGCAGCTAGGTGGCACAGTGAATAAAGCAGCAGCCCTGGATTCAGGAGGACCTAAATTCAAATCCGGCCTCAGGCACTTGACACTTACTAGCTGTGTGACCCTGGGCAAGTCACTTAACCCTCTTTGCCCTGTGCAAAAAAAAAAAAAAAATTGCCAGTGTAGAAACAGGACTGTCAGGTGTGACTCTTTTAAAAGTGTGGAATTGGGGGCAGCTAGGTAACACAGTGGATAGAGCACCAGCCCTGGATTCAGGAGGACCTGAGTTCAAATCTGGCCTCAGACCCTTGACACTAGCTGTGTGACTCTGGGCAAGTCACTTAACCCCAATTGCCTCACCAAAAAAAAAAAAAAAGTGTGGAAATGCATCTTCAGCTATTAGACTTGGAAAGCCATTGTGCTACATTTATCTGCCCTTGGCTGATTGATGTAATTTGTGGTACAGTTACTGCTCAAATATTTAAGTCAACAATCATTTTTATTAAGTGCTTACTATGTGTAAGACACAGTACTAAGCACTAGGGATACGAGAATATATGTGTGTGTGTGTATGCATATGTATGTATATATGTATATGAATATGTATGCATGTGTGAGATTTAAAATTGGATATTAGATCATAAATCTCCCCTCTTTAACCTTTCCCTTAATTTATCTCCCAGACTAGTAAATGGAAGAAGCTTCTGGTTTTCTAGTTAGAGCTTTTATTGTATGGTAGTCACGAGGCGATGTTGATTAGAAGGATAGGAAAGTAGAAATACAATACAAATCGTCTTAAGTCTAAGCTTAGTCTATATTCCGTATAAAACTCACCAAAAGCCCAAGGCCACCTTTGGTGAGAGAGAGACCGTGTCAAGCGAGTGAGCCGGGCTGAGTCGAACTCCCGTCAGCACCAGTCTGTGCAGCGCAGTCAGGAGACCAGCAGAGGAGGAAAAAGCTCCCACTTCCATTCTCTCCTTGCCTTTTAAGCTCGCACCCGGAAGTCGAGTGCGTAGCAGGCAGTCTGACATGCGCAGCAGGTGGACTGGCATGCCATAGCTCATGCTGTTGGTCTCCTCCCCGAAAGGGTGGTCCTTCAGTTATCCTAACCGACTGTTTAAAGACTTTCTTTTTTTTTTTTTACCACACGTGTTGTACACATACAACATACACACAGATATTAAATTATAGGTCATCTCAGAGGAAGGGCACTAGCCTTTAAGGGAACCAGGTAAGCCTTGTTGCTTAAGATGGGATTTTAACTGAGTTTGGAAGGAAGCCAGGGAACTAAGGAATTGAACATGAGAAAGGAGAATATTCCAGGTCTGGGGGACAATCCAGTGAAAATGCCCAGAGTAGGGAAATAAAGTGTCTAGTATGATGAAGAATGAGGATTTTATTGAATGACATTAGATGCAAAGTGAATGAAATCTATTCTTCCTTGAATGAAGAATGTTCAGTATTTGATGCAAGTACGTCCTGGAAAGACCTTTTGACAGTAAAAATGAATAAATGGAAAGCATTTCTTCAGGGTTTATTGGGTGCCATGCATTGGAGATACAAATACAAAAAAAAAAAAAAAAGCAAGACAGTTCTGTCCCTTAGGGGGCTTACATCCTAATGGAGGTAATTAAAAGAATTATGGGAAATGACATCAATGGTGATTAGGACAATAGGGCAGTTGTTTGATACTCCCTTTCCAGAGGCTCTGGTAGTACTGATTTGATTACAATTTTCTGAGGAAGAGGGAAATATGGGGACAGCACTGATTCCAGCTCCCTCATTGTACAAATGAAGAGACATGTCCAGGGTCACAGCTAGTAAGAATCTGATGAAGGATTTGATCTCGGGTCTTCCTGACCTGTGTTTCAGTAGGAAACAGCCCAGTGAGGAGGGGGCTACATGTCCCCAGAAAGTGCTGAGCCCATTGGCATACCTCTTGCAAGGCATGGTCTCATTGATTGTTTCACCACCATGGATCCACCCAATGTGATTGAGGCCTGCTTGGCTTTCTCCTGACATTTGGAGGATACCAGCTTGCATACTCATGCTATCTAGCTATCCTCACCACTGAGCCACCCATCTTTCCTAACATATATTTCCCTGACCACATGGTTTACTCCTGTTCTTCCTTGAAGTTCCTTACAGGTTCCATGTTGCATTATACTCGCACACATTTTATGGCTCTCCCTTGCTTATATTGTGAAGTTCATTTTAGTTTCTTCAGAACCAACTAAATTCCATGACTGGGAGATATAACATGATGCTGATAGAATACTGATATTTTTAGTGAGTTTTTTTCCCCCCAAAGACTTGGTGTCTTTAAATGTACTTTGCAGTTTCCTGGAAAAAAAAATCTAGTTTGCTCTTTCCCTCCTTTAAATTTTGGACCGAACTTGTTCATCTGTGCTGTCTCAGACAAGCATACAGAACTTGTACAAAGCTGGAAGAAGGAAACTTGATAATAACGCCAACAATAACAGTAACATCTGGCATTTGTATAGTACTTTTAAACTAGTAGAGCATTTTAAATACTTTCCTGTATTTAGTTCTTACTGCCCTGTCAGGAAAGTACTACAGGCATTAGGGAAGATAGAGTCTAGACCTGGGACTTAATGGATATAGTGAATGCCCAGATGAGAAAACTCATTTTATGGATAAAGGTCAGCACCATCTCTACAACTTACAGTCTTAGAGAGTTGCCTAGTGAAGCAAGAAGTGACCTTCCAAGGGTCACTTTCCCAGGGAGAGTTAAATATCAGAAGCAAGACTTGAATCCTGGTATTCCTGGCTCCAAGGCCAGTATTTGATCTACTATGGAGGATACTACCTTTACAACTACAGTTATCCCTTCCACATTGTGACTTTCCCCATCGCTATTTTGATATATTGTTGGTCGGCATAAAAATTAAATCGGAATATATGGGGAGTCTTTTGCAGAAGCCGCAGGCAAAATGCAAAGGCCAGCAGATGACACAAAAAGGTTTAGAAACTCGGAAATGCATAAAATATGTGTATAGTATTATATAATATCAACATATTTTATATTTCAATACCATAATACTTCAGACTCCTTCTATGGTATGAAGAGAGAATCAAAATGTTTTATGCATGTCTTTGAGATCAAAGGGGTACTGTACCCCTATACCCTATGATGTGGAAGGGATGGAAAACTGTATTAGTATTTCCATTTTATGGATGAGGAAACTAAGGCTTAGAGATATTAAGTGACTTAGTAGGGTCATAAAGCTAGTAAGTATCAGAGGTAGAATTCGAATTCAAATCTTCCTGACTCCAAGTCTTCTGCATTATCTATTTCCTCAAAAAAGATAACTTATTGGAAAATACATTTTCATCTTAAATCAAGGTATTTTCTTCTACTTTGGAAGAGGTGAATTCTTCTAAGAGAAAATGTCAGTTGCATTAATGTAATATAGGACAAATTTTATTACCTATACTTTTTTGGGGGGGGGCGGGACAATAAGCAGTTTAGTGAGGCTGAGGGACCCTTGCTCTGAATAATATTTATAAGTCCATCAAATAAAATAAAGTACAAAGGAAAATTGGCATTTGCAAAGGAAACCAATCACAGGAAGCTTGACTATAACTGACATTTGTGTTCTCAAAAAGCACTGTACTATGCAAAATTGCACAATGAAAACCACAGAACTCATGAGGAAGATGGGATTAGGGACACAATGCTCAAAAACTTCATCAGTGACTCATTAAAAAATAGGAACCTAATAAAAATGGTACCACAGTTTTAAACACATTATATGGTTATGAAATACATAAATACTGTAATAAATAATGACTGGCTCCTTAGCCTTAGCCTCCTACTCTGCCTTTGCCACTGCAGGTTGAGCAGCAACTCAGGACTTTGAGAGGGTTACACACCATGTTCTTTAAGATCCCTTATAATTCTATGATTTTTTTGCTCCTTTGATTGGGGGATGGCTGAACAAATTGTGTGCTATCAATGTGCTGGAATATTATTGTGTCATGAAGTATGACAAATATGAGTAATTCCAAGAAATATTAGTATACATGTATAAAATGATACAAAACAAGGAAAGTAGAACTGGAACAATGTATACCCTAATTACAATTATGTAAATTAAGGCAATGTTAAAAGATAACAGGGCTCAGATCAGATAAAATCATAAATATTCATTCCAGATGAAAGGAAAACCAGAAATACTATATACTATATACTTGTTAACCACAATAATATAAAGGAAAAAAACAGTGGTAAAACACACTTCTACCTTTCTGTTAGAAATGCATTCTGTCAATCACAATAGTTCTGAATCATTCTATCAATATCATTTTTTTTTTTTTGGTGAGGCAGTTGGGGTTAAGTGACTTACCCAGGTTCACACAGCTAGTAAGTGTTAAGTGTCTGGGGCCGGATTTGAACTCAGGTCCTCCTGACTCCAGGGCTGGTGCTCTATCCACTGCACCACCTAGCTGCCCCTCATTCTATCAATATCATAATAATTACGGCAAAAACATTCTCTTTGCCTCTGCAGAGCTCATATTCTAATGGTATAGACCACATATAAATAATCTATTTTCAAGAAATTCCCAGGTTAGATGGAAGGTTGTTGTTAGCCCTTGTTTTTGAAGAGGACAATGACATCATGGGGCAATGTCTTGACTCACATGTGAGTTGGATTTAAGCGAGGCAGGGTTGCACAAAGTTGTCAGCCTCACTTTCCCTTCCCGAGTCATTGAAATCCAGGGGCAGGACAAAGTCAGGACGACTGGTGGTGGCCCAGAGGCAGTGGGTGACCTTGGAGTCTTCAGTGTTTGACCAAATTCTAAGTGCCCTGAAGCTCCTGATTTAGCCACCTTTATGGCCATTGGAACAAATTGTTCTTGTCTGCCCATTCTACCCGGGGAAAGTCTTTGTATGCTTGGGGTACACATTCCCCTAACCCAGTGAAGGGTTTGAGGCCTGTTGATCACCCTCAACCTGGTTTAGCCCATCTGAAAAGATAGTTTACTGTGGTGTTGCTGCTGAGTATATGCTGCAGCTTCCTGGAGTCACAGGTCAAAGTTGGGTGAAAGGTGGATGAGCAGGCTTAGAAAGTTCTCAACAAGCCCTTACACCAGAAGTGCTCGTCCTCCCTGGACACTTCTCGTACCTCTCACTGAAGAGGGAGGCTGCTAGGTGGCACAGTGGATAAAGTGTGGCATCAGGGAAGTCAGATATTTACTAGCTGTGTGATCTTGGGCAAGTCATTTAACTTCTTTTAGTCTTAGTTTCCTCATCTGTAAAATGGGATTATAAATAGCACCAATCTAGGATTATTGTGGGGATCAAAAGAGATCATATTTATGAATTACATTTCAAACTTTAAAGCACCATAAAAATGTCTTTTGTTGTTGTTAATCTCAGAGGAAAGGCATTAGGAACTGGGGGACCGGGAAAAGCCTCCTGAGGAAAGTAGTATTTGGGCTAAGTCTTGAAGGAATCCCAGAAACCTAGGAGATGGTGAGAAAGAAGAGATGGGAATGGGGTATACCCAAGGTACAGGCACAGAGCATGAGGAACCGCATGTAGGCCAGGATTGTTGTTTGTCCTTCATTTTTTAAAATTTATTTTATTTTGGGGGTGAGGCAATTGGAGTTAAGTGACTTGCCCAGAGTCACACAGCTAGTAAGTGTCAAGTGTCTGAGGCTGGATTTGAACTCAGGTCCTCCTGACTCCAGGGCCGGTGCTCTACCCACTGCACCACCTAGCTGCCCCTGTCCTTCATTTTTGAAGTGTCCCATGACATTGGGAGGTTAATCATGACTTGCAGTGAATTAGATTTAATTGAGGGAGGACTATGCAAGGTCACCTGCCTCACTCTGTCCTCCAGTGCTACCTTTGTCCTGTGGTAAGACATACATCAGGATGACTGGAGATGGTCCCAGATGTTTAAGGGTCACACAGCTACTAAGTGTCTGAGGTGAGATTTGAATTCAGGTCCTCCCAGTGCTCTATCCACTGTGCAACCTAGCTGCCCTTAAAGATATTATGTTATAATGGGGGAGACAACATGTAAATAACTAGTTACATACAAGACTTACAAGGAGTAGTTAGAAGGAAATTGGAGAAGAGAAGGCACCAACAAACACCTTGGGGTGGGAAGAGGGGATTTCAGGGCAGGCAAGGAAAGATTTCTTGCAGAAGATAGTATCAGAGTTGAGTCTTGAAGGAAGCTTCTGTGTGAAAGGGGGAAATCTTTCTCGTCACTTATCTAGCCATGATGCTCAATTCTATATCTTCTGGCTTGATTGCAAAAGAAACCCCTAGCTAGAGGTTCACAAGCAAGGTTTTGAGTGGATGCTGACGCTATACCCACAATGTGTCTCAAGCCTAAGGTAACATTCAGGTAGCCTGTGTTTTTTGGCACTGTTGACAGTAGCTGGGAAGGTGGAACGATTTGATGAAAAGATGATTAGTTATGTTTTGGACACATTGAGTTTGAGATGCTTATGGTGCATCCGCTTTGCAAAGTCCAAAAGGCAATTTGTGATTTAAGACTGCAGCTCAAAAGAGAGACTAGTGCTAAAATATATATATTAGGGAGTCATCTGCATAGAATTGATTCATGAACCCATGGAAACTGATGAGATCACCATGCAAGATAATGTACAGAATCAGCCAAGGGGTGGTATCTGGCCCACCACCTATTTTTGTATGGCCCTTGAGATAAGAATGATTTTTACATTTTAACTAGTTATTAAAAAATAAGAATAATGTTTTATGAAATGTTAAAATTATATGGAATTCCAAATTTCAGTGTCTATAAATAAAGTTTTATTGGAACACAGTCCTACTTATCTATTTATGTCTTTTTATTGTCTGTGGCTAGTACAGTGGTAGAGTTTGGTAGTTGCTACAGAGACTGTGTGTGGCCCTCTCATCTCTTCCCATTGCTGCTTGTCACTCTACAAATCCTAATCACAGAGTCCTAACTTAACTGTATTTTGAATACCACGTGTATGACCATACTTTGATTTTAATTTTTATGCATCATGTCAAAACAAATAGAGAAAAACCAACCAAACTTACTTTGGTTGCAGCCTCAATTTCATTTTTGTCAGGAAATTCTACCATGATGAAATATTCTGTATTAAATTTTCTTATTTTTCTGACTGTTGCTTTCCTGTGGGTTGGGAATATTGAGATGAGAGTTTTGTGTGGTAAGGTTGATGTATACCATATTCTTTTAGCATAGCCATAGTACCACTGCATAATAAACACCAATGCTTTACCATCGAATTTGATAAGAAATTAATCCACATTACACCATGCTTTAAAAAGCATTAATTTATGGGCATATAAACTGATTTTCACTCATTGTGATTGAGACCAAGACTTGCAGAGGAAAAAAAAAAAGACATTTTATAAGGGAAACATGGTAGGTGGTGGTAATGTTAGGTGATGTGCCGTGGGATCTTGAGTGAGCAGGCAAACCTATTATTGGAGTCCGCTATTCAGGGAAAAGATATAGATTTGTTGTTGACATATTCAAACTCTGAAAATGTCTCTTACCATGTGTATATAAGACTCTGCTTTTAGCTAAAACAATTTTGCATTATAAGAGATTTCAGTGCCATTTTCTTTTTACTGTAATGAGTTCAGATAAGCTGCATAGCATATTGAGTTCTGTATCCATCACATCATGCCTAATACTGCAATCATTTATCTATATGTCTTATTCCCTGAGAGTGAATTATAGGCTTCTAGATCAGGACAAAATATGGCCTACAGCCAGCTTTTGTTTGCCCTGACAAGCTAAGACTGATTTTTTCCATTTTAAAAAGTTTTATTTTATTAAAAATGTAAAAATAAACGTTCTTAGTTCACAGGTGAAGCAAAAAGAGGCCAGGGGCTGGATTTGGCTTTCTGTCATAATTTGCTGACCAATTCTAGATGTTATGTGCTTATTCCAGATAGTTCTAGATTGCACATACCTTAGAGATCTTTTTAATTCTTCCATTCTATTCAGATTGATATGGGGAGAAAGCCCGTGGGTACTTAGGATTCCTCTGTAAAGAATTATACTCATCCGTAAGACCTAATTAGGAATAAAAGAACAGGTTTCTTGGGCTACAAGAGAAACCGGCTGGGAGAAAGGTTTTGGAGAAACAAAATGCTTTCCTCCTCCACTAGCTTGGGGAGCACCCTTTTATAGGGTTTAGATGGCATGGGTAAGAGTGTCCCTTATTGTGGGAGGGGCTGGAAGTTCTCTGGAGTTGAGCTGGGGTAGGAGAGATCTCTTGTGAGCAATCTGGTGATGGGCGTTAACTCTGTCCTGATGGGTCTGAGCAGTCTGCTGGTGGGCGGTTCCAGGTGGTCTTCTCCTGGTGTAGTCTCTCCCGATGGATTACCTCATCCAGGTGCTCAGGAGGTCTGGAATGTGGGGTGGTGGTCCTGGAACATGCTCAGTTCGATCTGGTGCCACTTATCTCTTTTGGTTGTGTATGTCCTTGATTGAGCTCAAGGAGAGGCCTACTTGATTTCAAGGGAAAACTCCTGAGGTTTCAAGGAAAAAGTTCCTTGACCTCCCCAGACAACTGTTGGGGTAACTGGGGACCATAATCCTCCCAAAACAAGATGTTCAATAAATATTTTTTGAGTGAATGGATGAATAAATGAATCCACTGCTTAAATTAAATTACTGAATATTTGTTGAAACTCCTCATCTGAGCCAATTCCCAAACAGAAAGCCTATGCTAGAAAAAGCCCATGTATTGTTCAATTATGTCATCTTAATAGAATAAAAAATGTAATTTAAATGTTTGGCTTTTGAATTCTTCCAAGAAAGAAAATCGAACTGGGAAATGGGGGCGGGGCTGGGGGGGTGCGGAATGAAGAGAAAAAAAAAACAGGAATACCATTTCATACTATATTGTGTTACATATTTATTAAATTCTTTATTTTCAAGTAATATACCTAGGGATAATGTTAAAGAGCAAATTACACTATTTGTTCATCAAGATGATACATGAAACAAGTAAATAGAAATGTAAATCATTCCCACAGAGACTTTAATCCTCTTTTTTCCACCATAAAATCTTTGTGCAAGAAGGACTTTTGTTTTTAAGTACTCTACACACCAGGTTAATTTATTTTCAGTTT